>NC_133370.1:16578850-16636400 GCF_049309525.1 Garra rufa
TTTTTTCTTGTTATATTGTTTATAATGAATAGATTAAGGGATACTAAGGAAGCTGATGTCAAACTTCGAAAAAATTAAGGAGGGAGAGGGTAGTGAATGACGGTCTCTATAAAGACATAAGATGATGGTAGTTTTGTTTTTTGGTTTTGGTAAAACATTCATAAAGTGATGTTCAGAGCAGATCTAGAGATTGTTTATGTGTTTGTGTACTTATTTGTTGAGGTGGGAGAGGCTGAAAACACTGCAAGCGTCAAGCATGCTTCATTGTGTATAAGTTAGTAAACGAAACCTTTCATCTTTCATGCAGGATTCACATTTGTGGCTTAGGCTAGTATTCATAGACACTGGTCCATGTCGTGTTTTATCAAGTGTACTGACCTACTTTATTTATTCTTCCAAAATTTGTCAAATTCCATGACGACATTCCGCGTTATATGGTAAATTCCATTTTTATGCCTGGATTCCACGATTCTGTCCACGTTCTTTGCAGAAAAAATTGGGACCTATGTGTGGAAGTCCCCCTGTAGTCAAAAATTGTATCCCATAAAACACATATTTGATAATCAAAATGACATATTTAAATGTTTTTCTTGTGAAAATAATTTTCTTATGCCTTAAAACAGCTTGAATGTAACTACTCCCTTAGCATAATTTACTATACGCGGATCTTTGAATACGCAAATTAGCCCCACCTTCACTCCACACCAGCCTGCGCCTCCCGATCCACTAACCTGTAACGTTAGTAAAGTAAACGCGACACTATGGCAAGTGGAAATATAGGTTTATTTAGCCATAACGTTATATGTTTGAACCAGAAAGCTGGTATGCTCACCATAAGCAAGGAGACTGCTGGCTAACTTCGTGAGGTAATATCTGTTTGCTCTGGTTCATACACGGATAATGACTGATAAACCTATGTTTTTACTAGCGGACAACAAAAGTGGATACTGCAACATTCGTTAAAGTTAAGTTACTTGACGATGTTTACCTCAAGAAGAGCAGTGGTGCCGCTGTGCAAGACGAGATTGTTCACGAAGCACAAACAAATGAAGCGCAAACAAATGTTGCAAATGTTAGTTGCCAATTCTGACTCTGAAGGGGAATGTTTGCCTTTTGGAAGTGACGATCGGCCGTCTAATAGACGCGCGTCTCCCGGTACATCTTTGCATCGCAGTGGTGCCGCCGCGCAAGATGACTGTTCACTAAGCACAAACCAGCGATCATTTCGTCCCTTTGCCCAAAAGGAATGGGGCTGGCAGGGGTGAATGTGGTCATAGTGTGCACAGGGGTATAGTAATATTCTAATAATTTAGTAATTTCTTCTGTTTTATTGTTGGTTTCCTCTATTCTCATCCATTTGATCGTTTTACTACTATATAGTAGTGTAATAAGTAATAATTTAGTTTTATTGTTGGTGTTCTCTTTTGTGATCATTTGGAATGAGGATAAAAAGAAAAACATGCAAATAAGTTAAAACATCCATTTATCTATTATTTCCTGAATATTACTTATGAAATGATCAAACAGTTGGCTACTGTTCACATGCATTTTACCACTACATCGAATAGTAATATAGTAATAATTTAGTACTTTTCCTATTTTATTGTTGGTTTCCTCTTTTCTGATCATTTGGAATAACGATTAAAGACAAAAAAAATTGCAAATAAGTTCAAACATCCATTCAATATTTATTATTTCCTGAATATTGTGATGAATCGATCAAAAAGTTGGCTACTGTTCACATGCATTTTACTATATAGAATAGTAATAATTTAGTACTTTTTCTTGTTTTATTGTTGGTTTCCTCTTTTCTGATAATTTGGAATGAGGATAAAAGACAAAAAATGTGCAAATAAGTTCAAACATCCATTCAATATCTATTATTTCCTGAATATTACTGATGAACTAATCAAAAATTAGGCTACTGTTCACATGCGTTTTACTTCTGTATAGTAATATAGTAATAATTTAGTAATTTTTCCTGTTTTATTGTTGGTTTTCTCTTTTCTAATCATTTGGAATGAGGATAAAAAAGACAAAAAAAAAAAAGACAAAAAAAACATCAACTCAATATTCTACTATTTCCTGAATATTATTAAAATTCAATAATGCTGCCCCCATGATGACGTCATAATATGCAAATTAGATGAGTATATTTACACCCCACATAAACTTTCGGTCATGCCCAACATTTTTCTAATTTACAGTAGATCTCTATCTTTAAGCCCTTTCAAGCCACAAGCTTTTGAAATCTTGATGTCAAAATCCTGCATTTTTCCAAAAAAAAAAAAAAAAAAAACCCCGGCGTCTAACGGGTTAAAGTTAGCGGTTCTTAATACCGATAAATAAGTGCTTACAGCACATGCCGTCGTGAAAATAGAGAAAAAGTATCAACAGCTAGTGAAACATCTACAGAAAAATATACTGGATTAACCTGGCTGCCTTTTCACTAGACCCCCTACAGTTAATGATATGCAAATAATAGGATACCTTGACAACATAATAAACAACATGTAAAACTTGATTTTCACTACAGGGGGACTTTAAAACTACAATTATTTATTTACATTTTCAGGTGTTGAGCTGACTGAAAATCTGATTTTAAATCACCTTAAAAATCCCTACAGTTGTGTCACTTGCCAAACATGGCATTAGTTGTGTACAGAGAGTTCAGTGAGCCAATAGCATGTAGATTTTTCCGAGAAGTGTAAACACTGCTTAGGTACAAGCTATTTAATGCAGAAAGACTCTTGCAGGGATGTTTTCCTTTCACTAGGTAGAAGATTGCATTTGTGTCATCCATTGATTAGCATCTTGTTTTGGTATCTCTTGTTATACAGCAGCCACAGAAAAAAACGCAGGAACAACAGAGCATGCCAAGACTAGATAAATGAGGGTGTTTCCCTGGATACGTGTTGTGTAGGAGACAGGGAAGCTGCCATTTGGGGAATTGGACAAACAGCCCATGCTTATTGGACTTGTATCGATTGCCATTATTAGCCATTCTTTGCATGAAAACGGAAAGAAAAGACTCTGACTCTGTGTTGTTTGTTCTTATTTAGGAGTTATTTGTTGAAAACTTGTAGACTTTTTTGTTCCGAATTTAAGTTCTCTTTTTTTCTCTCTCCTTTCTAGTGAATAAGCACAAACCATGGATCGAGACGTCTTACCATGGTGTCATCACCGAAAACATGGACACTGTAATGCTAGACCCTCCTCTGGTCGCATTGGACAAAGACGCCCCTGTCCCATATGCAGGTATTGAACTTCTCTTATAACACATCGCTCTGGAATACTTGATTTTGATTGGTCAGTTGTGGTTTTCAGGCATATAATATAATATTGATTCATTGATTCATTCTGAAGCATGCAGAACATGCAGAATTGATATATTTTTAATTAAAACTTAGCTTTTTGCAGTGTAATCATGATTTTTCCCCCTACATCTAATCAATTTTAATATAACACAAACTCACTCCAGAACTTCAGATTGGTTATTCCAAAATTGAAAGCAGCGGATGGCCAACAATGGCTTGGTTCTTCAGTGTAGTGGTTCTGTTTTCCTCTGTGTGTAAGTGAGGATGGTCGAGTGTGAGATTTTATGTGTATGGCAGCATAGTGATTAAATAAAAGAGATTTAGTCAATGCTTTCCGCACTGTTATGGAGACAGATCCGCCTGACCTTCCTGTTATTTCCAAGTGTGCTTCCTGCCTCCATCTCCATTGTTGAGGTGACACACAGCCCTTGTATAAGTGGATCTTGTCGTCCTTTCCATGGTCGAGCGTTCAATAAACCGTCCGGCCTTGAAAAACGACTCTTAGATTTCGAAAGCGTTTTAGCTTTCGAAGAGAAGGAGTCGACACTTAGAGCGTCAATCACCTCTCACGGAGCAATGACTGGCAGCACAGCTTTATGACTTGCGTGTTGCTTATGTAAGACAGATTCCGACTCACTGGTTTTCAAATGCAAGTTGTTCAGATGGGGTGGCAGGAGGTAGGGAGGGTGGTGGCTTGACAGATGCAAAGTAATTAAATATAGTGATTTTTTTTTTACACAAAGAGGAATGTGTGGAAGCATTGTGACAGGTAACTCTCTATAGCTCATTAAATGACAATGGCTAGAATTAATCTCCTTTTTGACAGCCTTGGAAAAAAAAGCACTTTTCTGGCTTTTATATATTTATTTTTGCAGCTTGCTCTTGAAAAGCATGCTGTGTGTGGTGCAGCTGATAAAGATTTGTTGTTCATACCTTAGGGAATCTTTTAGCTGACAACATGCTTTTTTTTTTTACAGCATCACCGCTGACTGCCGGTGATGACTGATTATCTTTGCAGTATGTTACTTCAGTGTGTATTTTTTGAAATACCACACTTTAAAGTATATTTTTTTATTGTAATTATTTTCTTGTCTTATGGAGATTGATTAATTGATTATTGACCTTGTAAACTTGAATTAAAATGTCAAAACTCAATCTTTTTTCATTCACACACCTGTGGTGTCAAAATATTTCTTACTATACTGTCCAAAAGTATTAGGCCACTAGCATTTTCACCATCTAAAAATGGTTTCAGTCTTTTGCTGTAATGTGTCAGTAGGAACTATCAGTTTACATTTCTAAACATTCATTTTGCCATTTATTGTAACAATCCAGTCAGATTTTTGTTTGCACAAGAAGACAACAGCCAGGATCATCATCCAATCTGTCCGTGATGACATGTAGAAACAGAACAAACTGAGACAGACTGAATCCAGAAGAACTTTGGCAACATCCAAGATGATTCAAGAGACCTACCTGCAAAGCTACAGTACTGTTAAACGTTTTAGACTAGTTTGAGGATGCTGTCAAAAATAATGTCATGAATAGTTTTTATTTATTAATTAGCTTCTATTAACTAAATGAAATCAACATTTCGTCACCTTAGAATTATAAGGTTCTTTCTGACATTTTTGTCAATATTCTTATTCTGTGACAACACATTTACATTAATTGATGTTTCTTTTTGTAAGCGGAGTACATTTGGGGCCCCTTTTTTAGAAAACAAAAATGGTTCTATCTACAGAGGTCTATGGAATGCAAAAACTTTGAAGCTCAATATCTCGAAAGTGCTCAGAATGCAGATAGAACCTTATAATTTGAAGGTGATGATTTGGTGTGACCATCCTTTGCTTTTAAAGCAGCTTTTGCATAGTTTTTCAGTTAGCTTTGCTACCTGGTCTCTTGAAGCATCTTGGAGACATTGCCACAGTTCTTCTGGATTTATTCTATCTCAGTTTGTTCTGTTTCTTCATGTCATTCCAGACAGACAGGATGATGATGAGATCAGAAATCTGTGTGGAGCACTGGCTGTTTTCCTTGTGCAAACAAAAATCTCACTGGATTTTTACAATTAATGGCAAAATGAATGTTTGTAAATGCAAACTGATATTTCCTACTGCACACCACAGCAAAAGATTGAAATAACTGAAAACCATTTTTGATGGTGAAAATATTAATACGGCCTAAGACTTTTGCACAGTACTGTATATTTTACAATTATTTAGTGACAGTGTTGTTTTGTCATCATAATAATAGGAAAGTTTGTGACACTGCAGAGATCTTTGCATATTTCAAAGAATCATATATAATGATGATCTCCTAGTGAAGCTAAACCTAGCATTAAAACAAACAAGGCACATTGTGATTTATATTTGTGCTGGCTTAGTGCATAGAATATTTCAGCATATTGAGCAGCATATTGAGATGTGAAGGAAAAAACGTATGATTTTCTTAGGTAAGTAGAAGACACAAAGTTCAAAAGAACAGCATTTATTTGAAATAAAAATCTTTTGTAACATTATACATATCTTAACTGTCGCTTTTGATTCCTTTCTTTTTGGAATAATGAGATAAATCAGAATCATTTTCTACATTTTTTTTTTCTGAAACTTTTTTTGTGAAAGTCCTGTGCACTTGTTACTTTGATTTATCAATGACATATTAATGGTGGACGGCAGCTGCTGTTAAAGCGTCACTGGGAAATGAGTGCTGCGCTCTGATTGGGTGACAGGTGATATTTCACTGCCTTTTCACTGGGAGCCAATGGATACAAACGTAAGATTGCTGCCAGGGAGACTCAGAGAAAAACGGGCCCTCCATCTCAATCCGTCATTCTCCGTAATTCTCCTCGCTCCCATTCTTTCCGTCTTTCTTTCGCCGTCCCACTCTCCTCTTCCACGTCAGACCGTGAGTTATGCGCGGGAGGCTTTGTCATCAATCCTGTTTTCGTCTGTTTAGAGAAAGGAATGCGGGCGTCCTTCTGGCACTGCATTAATTGGGGTGTGGGAACACGACCCGGGATTGTTAAGTGCTTCGCCTCGTTCTCCTCTATCTTTTTTTCCTGCCTAGCTCGCTGTCTCCCATGTATCAGCTTGCTTTGATGTAAAATAACGATGATGAGCCTCAAGTCGATGATATATGCTGAGGCAGGGATCCTGAAGATGAATTGTTATTTCTGGGAACAAGACTTTCCCCTGTAGAGCAGATAGCGTAGGTCTTGTAGTATGCATGGAGCATTCTCAATCAAATTACCGTGAAGGATGAGCCGGAGTCAGTAGAGGAAGGCAAAAAAGAAGCGGCAGCTTCATTTGCTAATTCTTTATCTCAGTTGCGGCTTCACCAGCCTCTTTCCCATTAATCTCCTCTCTCAGATGATGTACAATGCCGTATTGTTCCGCTAAACTTTGCCTTCCTCGCACCAGATTAGCTAACAAAACCCAAGCTAGGAAGCGGTCCAGGGAAACTATGGATGGATTGCAAAAACCACACATGAGAGTGAGAATAGGAGGATGTAGTGAAAGAGAATCGCAGCGCCTGCAGTTCAGATACTTTGCAGTTGTATTGTGTTCCTTTTATAGAAGGACAACCTGCCGCGAACTCAACGAGGAAAATGCAAAAAATGGCATGTTTTGTGATTGCGTTTGGACCATTCTGTCTAAAAGCAATCGAATACGCTAGTGTATTTTGCTATCAAATTATTATAAATAATGACTCTCTTCTGCGTTAGAAACTGTAAAAGAAAGTTGGTAGTATTTTGATCTTGTTAGTGAATGAAGAGAGTGTTGATTATGTGCTGGTCACAGTCCACAAGGTGTGACAGGCTGTCTTTTAAAATTAAGGGTGTTGTACATGATGCAAAAAATCACACATGTATTTTCAGCTTGGCCTGTTTTCCACAAGGTCGCTTGTTTGATATGAATAAGAGCTGATTAGAAGGTCGTATATATTATGTTTCATGACAAAAAATTCAGGAGGTTCATGTATGAAAAAACAGCATATGCTGGTTTAGTAGGTTTAAACTGATCCTTTGCTGGTTTAAGCTGGTCCTTTGCTGGTTTAAGCTGGTCCTTTGCTGGTTTAAGCTGGTCCTTAGCTGGTTTATGCTGGTCTTTATCTGGTTTATGCTGGTCCTTTGCTGGTTTATGCTGTTTTTTTTTGCTGGTCAAGGACCAGCATAAACCAGCTAAAACCAGCATCCCAGCATCAAAACCTACTTAACCAGCATATGCTGTTTTTTTTGCTGGTTTATGTTTTTTTTTTTTTTTTGCTGGTTTATGCTGGTCCTTGACCAGCAACATGACCAGCTAAGGACCAGCATAAACCAGCAAAAAACAGCATAAACCAGCTAAGGACCAGTATTAACCAGCAAATGACTAATATAAACCAGCTAAAACCAGCATCCCAGCATCAAAACCTACCTAACCAGCATATGCTGTTTTTTGCTGGTTTATGTTTTTTATGTTTTTTTTTTTTTTTTTTGCTGGTTTATGCTGGTCCTTGACCAGCTACATGACCAGCTAAAGACCAGCATAAACCATCTAAGGACCAGCATTAACCAGCAAAGGACCAATATAAACCAGCTAAATCCAGCATCCCAGCATCAAAACCTACCTAACCAGCATATTCTGTTTTTTTGCTGGTTTATGTTGTATTTTTGCTGGTTTATGCTGGTCCTTTGCTGGTTTATGCTGGTCCTTGACCAGCAACATGACCAGCTAAGGACCAGCAAAAAACAGCATAAACCAGCTAAGGACCAGCATTAACCAGCAATGGACCAATATAAACCAGCTAAAACCAGCATCAAAACCTACCTACTGTAAGCAGCATATGCTGTTTTTTTGCTGGTTTATGCTGGTCCTTTGCTGGTTTATGCTCGTCCTTGACCAGCAACATGACCAGCATAAACCAGCTAAGGACCAACATTAACCAGCAAAGTACCAGTATAAACCAGCTAAAACCAGCATCCCAGCATCAAAACCTACCTAACCAGCATATTCTGTTTTTTGGCTGGTTTATGTTGTATTTTTGCTGGTTTATGCTGGTCCTTTGCTGGTTTATGCTGGTCCTTGACCAGCAACATGACCAGCTAAGGACCAGCAAAAAACAGCATAAACCAGCTAAGGACCAGCATTAACCAGCAATGGACCAATATAAACCAGCTAAAACCAGCATCAAAACCTACCTACTGTAACCAGCATATGCTGTTTTTTTGCTGGTTTATGCTGGTCCTTTGCTGGTTTATGCTCGTCCTTGACCAGCAACATGACCAGCATAAACCAGCTAAGGACCAACATTAACCAGCAAAGTACCAGTATAAACCAGCTAAAACCAGCATCCCAGCATCAAAACCTACCTAACCAGCATATGCTGTTTTTTTGGCTGGTTTATGTTTTTTTTTTTTTGCTGGTTTATGCTGGTCCTTGACCAGCAACATGACCAGCTAAAGACCAGCATAAACCAGCTAAGGACCAACATTAACCAGCAAAGGACCAGCATAAACCAGCTAAAACCAGCATCCCAGCATCAAAAACTACCTAACCAGCATATGCTGTTTTTTCAACAGGGAGGTTATTATAAACAACACAAAGCAGTCCAAAGAAATAAATTACGGACAAAACTCTGTACATTTTCTTGGTTCTGACCTGCAATTCACACATTCATAAGTAAATAAATAACAATGATTAGTTTTTTTAGGTGGGCTTTCTAAATGATAAATGTAATTAGTTTCTGTGTTTCATGTTAATTAATCTGAGATATAGATGCTTAGAAGACGCTTAATAAAGCAGATTAGGGGGCGGTTTAAACAGGCAGTCTGAGAGTAAAAGAAAAGGGAAAGCATGCTGTGAAACATTTAACCAGATGCCTTTTATATAAACAACCTTGTCGGCTGATCGTATAACTGTCCTCATACTTGGATTGGTAGTAATTCAAGAAGTGTTTTGCAGATCTCATTTGTTTTTATATTTGTTCTGAAGTGTTTGGTGACCTTTTTACAAAATTTGCCCAGAAAATTTAACCCTAGTAGCTCGACCACCAAAATTTTGCACCGTGAAATGGTTCATTTCAACCCTGTTCACTCCAGGGTCAGCTGTGGATGAAAGTCTCAGAATTATTGAGTTTTGTTATGATGTGTGCGAACGAGAGTGTGCCCTACATTTCGCCTACATGAAGTGAATGAACAATGTGCCCTATCTCTGTCCTCCCTTGGAATTACATTCAGTGATCCCTGAGGGTCAAGAACCATACCTCAGGAACTATTTTACTAACTTACGAATCTCTTACTCATATAGTTTCATCATAGTTTATACACCCGGGAAGACAATTTCTAAAAAATATCACATTTTTGTAGACACTAATCAGTTTAGGAAGTCTTGCATTTTTCGCAATGCTGTATATGCATTTTCATGTTGCTAATTTTTCCCTTTATTTTTAGTAAGGAAACAAACCGAAGCGGCTGAGCCAAGCATTGTCGTGATTTCCCATGATGCTTTGCGAACGCTGAAAATGCAGCGTCTGTTATGAGTGTGAACTATTGTTTTGCACGAATCCTGTGGCCCAGTGGGATGCATTCAAAAGATGTCCCCAGATGTTTTTCAAGACATTCACAAGCAACCTCTATTCTTTCCAGGGCTTCAGTATTATACGTCGTGGAAACGAAACCATGAGAATCATACGAATGTGTGATAATTGAAAGAATGGAAGCTGAGAGAATCTGTCCATACTGTCGGCGAGGTGGCTTGTTCAATTTCGCTGCCAAAACCTCTCGTTTTTGAAGAAGGTTTGTGTTTGAAAACTGAAAAGTGTTACCAGAAATACGAGCTGAGAGCCAGATTAGAATTCTGAGAATGTGTTGGATCCGTGGGGAGCATCCCGTTGTTGATTCTCTTTGGCTTTTTCCCATGCTTTCTCTTTCTGAAGTGTGGTTTACTGCATATATCTCTTGCATGGTGCATCACCTTTGCCTCTGAGATATATTTTGATATATAGATGTTGTCTCAATCAGCCTTGGGTCTTTGTTTATGCAACCTACACTGAATTAAAGAAGCCGACCTACCCTGCAGTATCTGGCTTTCTCAAAGCTGACTATGACAGTATGCTTATCAATTCAGTTATTGAAAAAAAAACTATTTTACATGCTAATTAAATGGTTAAGTACAGAAATATTCCTGGGAGGTCTCTTTTAATAACTGGAGAAATTCATTACGGGGGTTCATATGCCACACTCTCAAAGTATTATCTTTGACTTGCACCTGAGAGGATTGAAATAAACGCTTCAAGAGGTAATTGGTGATTATAACGACACATGCTTGTAATACTGAATATTTAGACTCGAGATTTTAGCTAAACGCAAGAAAATTTGACAGCATTTTCTGATTAGTGCCGATAGTGCCTAAAAGCTCTCCTAACTCGAAAATGTCCACCACCGTGGCCTTAGCGCTGATTAAAATGACACTTTCACCTCCGCAAGAGACTGGGAATTCAGCCAGACATCATTTGCAAGCATAATTTAATAACATCTTAAGGTGTGGGGATGAGAAGGAACTAAACCATTGCTGGTTTGAGGTCTCTTTAGAGATCCCCCGGCTCTCTTTAATTAGCTCCTGACTGATGGCATGATTGTAAAGAACCTGGCGTTACATTTCATTTAGCATTTTTTATGGTTTAATATTGTGCGTTTTCATTTGGGTCCCCGAATCCCCCAAGTTTCTGCTGAAATGCATAACTTGTTATTTGGCTGACCTGTTACTTTTGCAGAATTCATCTCGCAGGAGGGTTCCTCGCAGGAGCTCTTAGAAGCACATTAGCAGCAGACTTATTATGATGCCTGATGCCTTTGAAATAACAAAGGAGGTCTATGGTTCCTGGAGAAAACGATCCGTTAGAATTCCCTTTCATCGCAACGGCAGTTGCTCAGCTGGTGCAGGCCTCCCCGTTATTATGCGACCTGCTTGCAGCCATCTGTGCTTATGAGCACACTATTTTTGGGCACAAAAGTTTTTTAACCAATCACTGTTGATTTTTTTCCCCCTTGCATATTTGTGCTACTTGCAGTATCATATGTCTCTTATTTGATGTTTTACTGTTTCAACACACTTGTTTTAGTGGCTTGCTGCAATTAAAGTAGCATATTGCACATATGTCACTGCATATATAAAATATAAAACTCCGACACTGAATTAAAAAAAGGAGGACTTTTTATCTCACAATTCTGAATTTTCAATACAAACAATTCTGATACAAACTCTCAGTTCTGACTTTTTTGCTCAGAATTGTGATTTAAACTTGTAATTGCGAGTTATAAAGTCAGAATTGCAAGATTTAAATTCACAATTCTGGCTTTTTTTTCACAGAATTGCGTGATATAAACTCACAATTTCAAGACAAAAACTCACAATTCAGATTTTTTTCTAGCAATTGCGAGTTTATGTCTTGCAATTCTGACTTTTTCCCTCAGAATTGTAAAATTTGGAGTTATAAAGTCAGAATTGCAAGATAAAAACAATTGTGAGTTTTTCTTTTTATCTCACAGTTCAGATTTTTTTTCTCATTATTGCGTGATATAAACTCACAATTCTGACTTTTTATAAGAATTGTGAGATATAAACTCGAGTTTGTATCCCACAATTCTCACTTTTTTCTAGCAGTTCTGACTTTTTTTCTCATAACTGTGAGATGTAAACTCGCAATTTCATGTTAAGTCAGAATTGCGAAATATTGTGGGTTTATTTTACTTTTTATCTTACAATTCTTTATTGTTCTTAATATTATGATATAAATTCGCAATTCTGTCTTAGAATTGTGAGATATAAACTCGCAATTGCGAGAACTCTTAATTCTGAGTTTTTTCTCACAAATGTGAGTTTGCATCCCACAATTCTGACTTCTTTGTAGCAGTTCTGACTTTTTTCTCATAATTGTGAGATGTAAACTCGCAATTTCATGTTAAGCCAGAATTGCGAAATATAAACAATTGTGGGTTCATTTTTCTTTTTATTTCACAATTCTTTTTTTTCTTAATATTATGATACAAATTCGCAATTCTGACTCAGAATTGTGAGACAAACTCGCAATTGCGAGATAACTCTTAATTCTGACTTTTTTCTCACAAATGTGAATTTGTATTCTGCAATTTGGACTTTTTTCTCATAACTGTAACATAAACTCGCAATTGCATGTTATAAAGTCAGAATTGCGAGATATAAACAGTGTATCAAGGGATTCTGACTTAAGTTCTCACAATTGCGAGTTTATATATCACAATTCTGAAAAAAGTTGGAATTGCGAGTTTGTATCACGCAATTCTGAGAAACAAAGTCTGAATTGTGAGATAAGAAGTCGCAATTATCTTTTTTATATTTTGTATTATTCAGTGGCAGAAACAGGCTTCTATAGTAAACAACAACAAAACATTTAGGTATCCTAGATAAATGTCTAACAGTAAATGTTCCACTGAATTAGAAGTTGTCTGCTGTGACGCATCTATCAGTTAATAGGCAGGGAGAAGAACTGTGTTCACTGTATGTAAAGAAATATTTCAAGTGTTATTAGACAGCCACTTCAGAAGACAACTTGTACGTCTTTGATATCATTCATTTAGATCTCTTACATCAGGTAAAAACAAGAAGGGTCAGGATATAATTAAAACAATACAGAAATGTACTTATCGTAGCACAGTCTCTGGAAAATAAATGTGAAACTTAATTGCCATGACAATTAGTGCACTTTTTCTGTCAGCTATGTAGGACAAAGCAAGTACTCTGTTTTCTTACTTAAAAAAAAAAAAAACTTCTAATCTCGGTGAAACATCTTTAATATTGTGTAATGAAATAATTGTGTTAAAATATATATTAAAAATATTTTGTGAGAATGCATTTTGAATGGCTATTTTGCCATTTTGAATGGCCGTCAATGGAATGGAATAGAAATATGCTTTTTGCCCCTTATTTTTTGTAAAACAAAAAGAGAAAGATTATCAGGTAAAAATAGCTTCTGCTTTGTTCCATTCTTTATACAGTGAACTGTTTTGACACTTTTATAGTGAGCTTTTAGTCTGTTTGGAGCTTGGCGGTAAAAATCAACGCCAATTTTTGTTGCTTGGAAAAGATAAACTCTTCCTGACACCTCATGTTTTGTTTCACAGAAAAAGGAAAATAACACAAGGGAGGGGAATGACATGAGAGTAAATGATGATGTACCTTTAATTAAAAATTTTACTCGTAATTCCATTTCTGAGGAAAGATTTAAGCTGCAAACGGGTGCTTTTATCACAAAAGTGATAACCTCCCTGCTAAATGATTCCTCTAGATTTTTAGCACCTCATACTGTGTAAAACTTTGAATTACCAGTCCATATTCTGCAGACACTATGGAAATTCATATTGGCTCCTCCAAAATTGTGTTCGCTAAAAGTGCCTGGTACCAAGTTCTGTGATGAGAAAACTAATTTTCCTCCAGCGAAAAATGATTTCCCTAGCACAGGGAACGATTCGAATGGAGGGGGCTTCTTGGAGAGCAAGTGTTGGGACGCTGATCAAACCTCTCAGGTTCTGGCACCACGTCTGGTTGCGATGAAGGCACGGCAGTACGGGAGAAAATTCCTTTTTTCCCCTTCCTCCCTTTTCTTTTGTGCTTCATTTAATCTTTTTGCGCATTCTCTTTTTGTGAAGTGAGATGGGTCTGGACATAAAGGAAGGTAGTACACATCAAAGCCTGTTGTCTTCAGGGGCCACTAAGATCCAGACACTGATCCGTTCTCATGTGAGAGTGAGAGTCGATGAGTACAGCATCTTTCCACTTCCTTTCTTGTCTCGGGCTCTTTTGAGATGATTTGGCCTGAAAGCAGCTGAGATGAGGAAAGGAATGAGACAGCGGACTGGAGAGGGTCACTAGGGCTTTTTGATTGTTGGCAAAAATGAAGGAATGATTTGGGTTTGCTGTTCAGGCAGTGAGATTGCACAGAGCAAGAACCGAAAGTAAGATTGCGCATTCCCTTCGGCTCTCAGAGAGCGCTTTATCAAACTTTGAAGTACTTAAGGCAAACTCCTCTCTGAGGGGGAATTCACTAAACAGCTGCGCCAATTTTTGCAAGCTGTATTTCAGTGCAAAACGTTATCCACTAACCACCCACAATCCAATTTAACCAGACGCTGTACATCTGTACTTTTGTAGAGCTCCGTTATGTGTGTTTAAATCAAGTGTGCTGAAAAGTGAAGCCAAAATGTTCCGATTGCCCCCCTGGTGGCAGGCTGCAGTATAGGTCATAAACCCCACCCTCTCCATGTAATCTAATGGGACGTGAGCCAAAATAAATAATCAAGATATACTTAAAATAATTGGTTTCCAAAGATGGTGTCCACTGTTTGAGGTAGTTCTTAACATGCTGATTCATGTTCAAGTGTTTGATTTTCTATAGTGGAATGAAGCAGAGATGCGTCGTCCATCTTTTTCTTTTTTTACAGTCTATGGTTAAATGCTGTCATTGTTGTTCTTTTCAGCTATTACTTTATAGGGAAACCAAGTGCATTGTGATTTTGTTCAATATATAAATATGTTGTGAACCCTGTTCTTAAAGACCAACTCATCTTTCATGCTAAGCTTGCCATTCTAGTTTATTAGGCTGGGTTTTGACACAAATTTCAAGATTCGATTTAAAGGGTTAGTTCACCCAAAAATCCCTAGGTGTATATGACTTCCTTCTTTCAGACAAATCCAATCGGAGTTATATTAAAAAATGATCCTGGCATTTCCAAGCTTTAGAATTGCATGGCTGGGTGTTTCTCTTTATCAGTCCAAAACAAGTCCATCCAAGTGCATCCATCCATAAAAAAGTGCCTCACATGGGGTGAATAAAGGCCACCTGTAGGCTTCCGTGTATGACCAGTTAGAAGCTAAATTAAAGTGATTATTACGTTTTAAATATGGATATTTTTCGTACAAAAATGCATCGATTCGCTACAGGAGACCTTTATTCGCCCCCGGGAGCCATGTGAGGCACTTTTTTATTATGGATGGATGCACTTTATTGAACTTGTTTTGGACTGATGAAGAGAAACAAGTGCCCATGCAATTCTAAAGCTTGGAAATGCTAGGATAAATTTTAATTTAACTCTATTTGGATTTGTCTGAAAGAAGGAAGTCATATGCACCTAGAATGCCTGGAGGGTGAGTAAATAATCGGCTAATTTTCATTTTTGGGTGAACTAACCCTTTAATTCCGATTCACAAGCTTGTGATTCGATTCAATTTCCAATCCGATTCGAAATCGATTATTTTGGATATATATCAGGTACATGGCAAATTTTCTCGAGGAAGAAAAAAACCTCTCAATTTATGCTGCAAAATATACATGAGAGTCAGTAGGTACTACATTACTATAATATTGAAGGTTAAAATAAACGGATTCGTATACAAACGCTTAAATTACTCAATGAAGTTTTTATAATAAAAAAAAATTATAATTGCATAATTATACAGTTTTTTGAAACTTGATGGATTTATTCAAACATAAATAAATGTTGAAAAACAGTAAAAATTATAATGAATATGTTATATGGTGCATATATTTAGCAAATTCTCCTTTCTATAGTTTTGTCATTTTTCTTGCTGACAATCGTCACCGAATATGTTTTTTTCGGAGGTAAATGTGATGTTACTTGACACGTACGTCTACAAGATGTCTGTTAAAGATCTGTTGATCTGGAAAGCATCTGCTGTGTACAAACGTCTGACAGACGTCTGTAAGATGTCAGTTTTACATACATTCTAAATCAGACATCAAATAGATGTCTCTGTGATGCATGTGTGCTATCAGGGCAGTTCACAACGTGGTTTGCGCATCTCTTAACTGAGGTGTTTCAGCAATCTGTTACTCACATTAAACAGCACCAAAACGATATTTATTGTTTAAATACTATAATTAAATAGAGAGAATTGGAAATGTAAGACTTTGTTTCCTATGAAAAGTAACAAAGCATGAAGCATTTTGCAATTTATTGAATGGGAGGTGCGCTACAATGTTCCGTTCATTAATTAAAAACAGGGTAGCTAGACTAATTGATTCTTGAGATTTAAGAATATTTATCATTTTGTAAAAAAAATATATATTTTTTAACCCAGACCTATTATGATGGCTAGCTAGTGTTTGGTAATGGTTTAGTTGGTGGAGCTTCATAGCAATGCTGTTCCCTTTTAGTCGGTTCCTTCGACGTCTCGTTCATAGACCGACAAATTGGGATCCCAATTCGTCGGTCTATCGACGAGACGTCTCCGTTCCCTCCTTCAGGCAACGAGGGTAACAATACGTAACCAAGACGTTCTTAACACAGTACATTTTCTGACAATCAGTAATTCATCAAATGATGATAAAATGGAGATGAAAAAAGAGTGTTTTATAACCAGGCATATATCCACATACATAGTATAGTTATACTTTTTTTCTCCCAGCACCTCAGCATCCTCCAAAACCAAGCAATCAGCATTAGTTTGCAAACCGGCAAATTTGCAGTTTGCAAACAGCATTCAGCACAGAATTTTTTGGCAGTGTTTAAGCATTTAAGCTAATTTGCATAATTAGTTTAGTGATTCAAAGTCTAAAACAATGTATGTGCAAATAAACTGTGATCTAAATGTGTAAAATGCATTCTTATTTAGTTTCTTTACGAATCTGCATGTTTCCATGGAACTATGCACATAAAAAAGTAATATATTATATGCTGATATTATCTATATATCATACCGATTTGATATTCAGCATGCGCACTAATTCATAGGAATCTTCAGATGGCCAGTTTTAGCCTTGAATCTTTACTAACCTTTTACTTTTATTACTTCGTTCTTACACATTTTTACATTCTCAGATGCATTTTAAAAGACATTTCAGCTATTAACTTCAATCAGTCTTTGTAAACAAGGAGTGGTTTACTAAATAACTATCTTTTAGCTCCATTTATACATATATTGTCAGTCATGAGCTCTTTAAGATCATGACATTGAAGTGTAAAATTCTGCAATGTGGAAATTAAAGGTTGTCTTTAGGAAACATGATCCAGATTGCACTGTCATTTGTGTGGGAATCCTAAAGCACATACTGTATATGACTGGCAGTGCTCAAACTAAGCCGATTAGAAAGTCATAACCTCAAAACATCAGTAATACTTGTTAATGAGAGCAAGCTGTGTAACGATGTAAACTATAAAGCAATTTAAAAGGGATTTTATGCCTCATAGATAATTTTAAGGCTATATGATAAAAACCTAGGCCTTTGGGGAAAAACAAGCGTATAATGAACAAATAAAAAATGCATATAGAAAAGGTTAACGTGGCAGATCTAATGAGATTGGAAGGCTCTGTAGTTCCTAGAAAGGTTCGGGGTTCAAAGCACTCGTAATAAAAACCGGAGGGTTGGTTGATGCAGGTAATCTGCTACCCGCCGAGCTGATGCCATTGTTACAAATCTTCAATCACAGTGCTCTGTGGTTGGATTCATTCAGAAAGCAGCCTTTCATCTCCTGTGGATGGAGAATAAAGGGCAAAATTGTGTATATTTTTTCCTATGTGCTTTTTTATGTTGTCTGTCATCTCTAGATTGTTTGTGAAATTAGCGGGTTGTTTAGGAAGGGTTTATTTCTATGGCAACAGACTGACATGAGCATGACTCGGGCAGTCAAATGTTATGATCAGATCAGTTTTAGCTGATTTACTGCTTTTTGGTTCCACTCCAGTATTAGCATGATCAAGTAATTTGCATTTGTTTCTAAGGTATTAGCTAGGCTTTGACAGACCTGATTATTTATGCTTTTTTCTTCAGCCATTTAAACACAATGAAGTTGAAAATTATGGCAGAAAATGCAGCCGTAAATTAATAACACAATCTGGGTTACAGCAGAAACAAACACTAAAAATGATTGCTGCTGCTTGCTCAATTTGTTTAATTAAAATAAGCTTATGCAACACAATTTTTCAACATTTTGTCACAACTCAGTTTAATAAACTCAAACAACTTAAATTAATTGAGTTAAATCTATTTAAACTTATTATTGTTGGGACAACATAAAAAAGTAGTAGAAACAATGTCGAAATCAAGTGTGCAGAATGAGCCCAGATAGCACACGTATGTCTGCAAGATGTCTGTTAAAGGGGTCATCGGATGCAAAACTCACTTTTACATGTTGTTTGAACATTAATGTGTGTTGGCAGTTTGTGTCCACAACCACCCTACAATGATAAAAATCCACCCAGTGGTATTTTTTAAACCTTTAAAAGTAATATCCCCTTTTTAAAATCAGGTCATACTCTGCTTCTTATCGGGGAGACGACACACAGACAGAGGCCACTCCCACGATAGTTGATTGACATGAGCGCCTTACCTTTGACCCACCCTCACCAAGCTAAAACAGTCCGACTCCAATCGCCATTGTGTCGACTCAGAATGTGTCGACAAGAATGTCTCAGATTGAGGTGTTCTGCTGTTGGATGTAATAATGAACATAGCAGTTGTCATTTACTCCCGACATCTGAGCTGCTGAAGATGCAGAGGATTAACATTACTTTCGTAGCACAGGTACATCTTGAACACGTGTATTTGATGTCTGCATTTACATCTGCAAGACGTATTTTTTAGATTGTTTGCTCATCTGCGATATGTCAAAAGAAGTTTCCTGTCAGATGTCAAATAGACGTCTATTAGATGTCTTTAAGATGTTTATGATTTAGAATGTATGTAAAACTGACATCTTCAGACATCTGCCAGATGTTTGCACACATCAGATGCTTTCCAGATCAAGTGATCTTTAACAGACATCTTGCAGACGTACGTGTGCTATCTGGGTCTATTGTTTTTGAGTTTTAGGGGTTTCCATTGTGATGAAAAGTGTGTGCTAAACCTAAGGATGGGTAATACAAGTTGTTCCGTATATTGATCTTACTTAAAAAGCAATTACTCGATAAATGCTAGCATGGTAATTCTGCAGGGTTTGGTTTCTGCCAACACTATTCATTACACGTTGTAAGAAATCTGTGTTTTGCATGCTAACATGCTATTGTGCTAATGATGAGAGATTTTATTGGGCATATTGGCTTTACTGTGGCATGTCAAATGTTATTGTTGTACTTAATTCAGGTTTCTGCTACAAAAGTTATTGGAGTAGAGTTTACAGACGATTCAATTTAATGATAAGAAAACTCATTTCAAATGTGTTGAACTACTGTCCCCTTTTAAATCAAGTTCAGCCAAAGCATGAACCAGGGTTTTTGCGGGTCCTAAAAAGGTCTTAAAAGTCTTAGCAGAAAGTTTTCATTTTCAGTCATGGCATAAAATGTTGCATACATTACAAAAAATAAATGTATTCACAGTATCTTTTAAATCAAGATACATTTACTAGAAAAATGTAATTATGATAATTTAAGTCTTGAACAAAGTTAAAGCAACACTAAGTAACTTTTCCCTCAATGCTCCCTCTACAGGTTAGAAGCGGAATTGTCCATTACCGCTGTCGTAAATAATTTAGCCTACCGTCGTGTCACATGCACGTTATTTGTTTGAAAGGCTATCCAGGACCGGCTTTGGAAATAACGATGTCCAGTGACAAGGTAGAGTATGTTGTATGATATCATTTGAACTACAAAACCGCGACCCGATGACCCAAACTTACATAGTGCTGTTATGGCTGATAGAGGGTCGCAAAGCGAATATGAAAGAGCCGTTTCACCCTGTTATGAGTTGATGAACCACTGACATGAGTTCGGAAACATTATTTTAAGGTAAAAAAAGTTACTTAGTGGGGCTTTAAGTGAGTTTATGCTTAAAAATATCTCTAAATGAAGTATAAAAATATGTTTTCCCTTTAAATTAAGTTTTAAGGGGAATTAAGAATTAAGTTTTCTGAGCTTGCTGACAGTTATTTGTATCTTGTTTTATCATAAACTCACTTTATTTCCACTGGTCAAACAGTATTTATTTTATTTTATTTTATTTTATTTTATTTTATTTTATTTTATTTTATTTTATTTTATTTTATTTTATTTTATTTTATTTTATTTTATTTTATTTTATTTTATTTTATTTTATTTTATTTTATTTTATTTTATTTTATTTTAAAGGGGTCCTATTATGCTTTTTCACTTTTTGAACTTTAGCCAGTGTGTGGTGTGTGTTTGGGCATAAAAAACATATACAAAGTTACAAATCTCAAAGTCCACTCCAAACGGAGATATTTAGTTTTTAAAAAATCTCTTTTCAAGAACTACAACGAAACGACTCGTTTTGACTACAGCGTTTGTTTTCCGCATGCAATGATGTCACAACGCGGTATCCACCTACGGAAAATCAATTCGTTGGTGGGTGGGGGATTCTCCTAACTTTACCCATGTATTAAGGATAGCCGCTTTTGGAATGCTAACAGCGAGCTGTAGTTCGGCTCGTTTAAACGCAGCATTTTTTTTGTAAAAAAAATATCCATATTTAAAATGTAAGAATCACTTTAATCTAGTTTGCTGCTTTGGGAAGGGGCGCAGCAGGGCAGAACGCGGTCTACACTGTTTGCCAATCGCAACGCAGTGGGACTGCTGACCAATCACTATACATTTGGTTTTTCGGAAGGCGGAACCCGGAACTAATCGAGCCGTTTGTGCCAGCCTGGGGAGAAAGCTATTGTAATAATGTAAATTATGTGAAAAATAATGCGTTTTTCGAACAACTAAGCATGAGAGCATGTTCAGGTACACCCCAAAAACAGAATAAAGACTTTGTAAAGGAGCATAATAGGACCCCTTTAATATACAAAATAGACAGTAGATGGTATTTGTGTGTACAGATGTGTTATGTACAATTGATTTACTTATTTCAGTGTGATCAAAAGGTACAGTACAGGTTATTTTCATAGTTAAGGTTTTCTTTATTTTTTGTAAAATTATTTTTTTAAAAGTGATGAGATCTGTTGTAAATTGCTAATCCAACTAAGTTCTGCTCCCTAGACATTCAGATAACATCTAGACTTATTGTGGGGTCCTTAAATTTTCTTTACTTGGTTTTAAAAAGGTATTTAAAAACTCTTTAAATTGACCTTCATAAAGCCTGCAGAAACCCTGATGAACATTGTATGTGTTTGAGTATTTCTATATTCAGAAAGCTTTCAGTTACAAACTAATTAAATTAATTACTTTTTTAATGATTTAAATTCAGTTAAAATGACACCTTAAATTGACCTTCATAAAACCTGCAGAAACCCTGATGAACATTGTATGTATTTGAGTATTTTTATATTTACAAAGCTTTTAGTTACAAACTAGTTGAATTAATTATTTTTAATAATTTAAAAACAGTTAAAATGACATTCTAAAAAAAAAAAAAAAAAAACTTACATTGACCTTCATAAAACCTGCAGAAACCCTGATGAACATTGTATGTATTTGATTATTTTTATATTTACAAAGCTTTCAGTTACAAACTAGTTGAATTAATTATTTTTAATAATTTAAAAACAGTTAAAATGACATTCTAAAAAAAAAAAAAACTTACATTGACCTTCATAAAACCTGCAGAAACCCTGATGAACATTGTATGTATTTGAGTATTTTTATATTTACAAAGCTTTCAGTTACAAACTAATTGAATTAATTATTTTTATTGATTTAAAATAATTTTTAATAATAAACCAGTTGCTAAAGTCAATAAGTTTAATGCTGGGTTTATATAATTAAACCAATAAATCAGTTTCCAGGATTCCAGAATTCGGCTTTAATTCCCCAACATTCTGTCAATCATGTTCTCTTTGCTGTGTGTGATTATAGAGCTGGGAGCTGATCACAGCAGAGGCTAATCACACTGTAGCAGTCTGTCCGCCCGCGGCGGCATGACATGACATGCCACAGTTTCTTGCCAATATCTCTGGGTGAAGTTTAGATGCATCGTTAAATTCAGCCCTAACTCGACGTTTAACTTCTAAGTTCGTAGACATGGAACATACGAGTGCAAAGCAAATAACTGCACAGGCATTCAGCCTTGAAATGGAATCCACGGTGCGTTGATGTGATGCACAAATGGAGAGTTGGCGCTGTGAGAAAAGTCAAAAGAAAATTAATTGTACATACAGAGGAAGTAAGGAATAATTGACGACGGGCCGTAGAATTCTTAGAAAATAATGCAATGTGCATTATTTTCGCAGAATTCTACGGCCCGAAGTCAATTATTCCGCTTATACTACAGTTACCACACCTCAAGACATCGATCAAATGATATATTTCAAGACATTTGTCCCATTTTTATCCTTAAAATGCTATTGTGAGTAGGATTAATTTCTTACGCAGCTCATTCAACAGCTTCGTTGCTAGTTCCAAAACGTCATTTTAGACCTAGTAACGACGCTCGGGCTGTTAATAGCAAAATAATGCCGTTAATAATGAAGTTTAGACAGACCGAAAGACAAGCAGACAGACGGAAAGAGTGAGGGAGAGAAACTAAGTGTATGACTTTACCTCTCTCACGTCTGTGTCTCTCAAGGGTGACTGGCAGCATCGTCTCTACTGACAGTTAAACTTTAAGTTCATTTTCTTCAAGACCACGCCGTTGTTACCTCGCGTGTGAGAGCTGTCATGACGTTTTTAAGTTGTTAATCGTCAGAGCAGCGCTAACAACATTAGCGCGAATGCTAACGCGAGTGCAAACTGTAACGTTATGTGTGTGCGTCTGTGAGGTGAGTGAGAGAGGGCGAGAGAAATAGAGTTTGTGCTTTCCGTACATAATAAAACGTAATATATTGTGGAAAAAAACATGGAAATGATTTGTCGTTTTGATCCTGATGTTTACTGTATTTATTAGTTTGGCCAGTGTCATTGTGGGTTTTCGTTATTTTGCTGTTTTGGGCTGTAAGGACCTTTGAAATAACTGAAATGTGTGGCGAAGTGATATAGACATGCACTGCGGTCTAACGCTGCCTGGAACTACGTTCGCCGTGCGTTTCCCTGAATATAATGCACACCTCCAGAACGTTCGTCAGCCAATCAGATTCAAGCATTCAACGGCCCTGTAGTATAATACTGCTTAACCTTTCAGTCAGTAAGAATCCTCAAAGCCTTAAGTGCCACAATTCAACCAGGACGTTTGGTGTGGGCTTATGTGGATAATTCTGCTGTTTTTGCCGCCACAGGTGTTTCACTAACTGAATGCTGATGGAGCCACATTATAAATGCAGTATTGATTGTTGAATAACTTCTGCAGCTCTTTGTGAGCTGACTTTCTTCTGGATCAAAAGTGTCTCCTTACTCAAATAATGTTCATTATCATTCTCATTGATCCTTCTCTCGAAAAGAACAGCCATTTTTAGAAGTCTACTGGCTGAAAGCCGTCCAGTTGATTTCGTTGTGTTTATTGCCAGTGTGGGCTGGAATAGGAACAAAAACTAGCAGCTCGAGGGCAGTTTGATATTGTTTTTTATTGCGACAGTAGGTTAAGAGGTTGATAATGCACTGCATTCCAGTTAAGTGCTGCTATTGGATTGAAGCCTGTCTTTTTGTTTATAGCTATGATCATTTCCATTGAATTGTCTTCTTTTGAGATTAAATTAATGCCACTGTTTTCTATATGTTCTCTTTGATGTAAGACATAGGTTGTTTTGTTGTTCTGCAGCCATTTAGCAAGAAGAAAAAGGCAAATGAAGTCAAACATATACCAGTAAAACACAGTTAGTCAACTTATGTTTCTGTATGATGTAATTAAGAGTTTTAATAGAACATGGGTCATATACATCATTACAGAAACAGATCTCAGTGTGATATAATATAAATAACACCCATCTGTCTATCTACATTAAAAACCCTTTGACTCAACTCAACTGCCTGAGAAAACTAATTTCCTCAATTGAATTGAGCAATGGGTGTCCTAAAACTTGTTTATGCGCTGGTGCTACTTAAGTTTTTAAGTTCACTTGATTTATTGTTCATATATTGTACTTCAATAATTAAGTTAAATTAATATATTTACTTAACTTGCGTACCTACACTGTAGTTAGGTTAGCCTCTTATTGAGATGATGCCTACATGACCCCTACATGATGACTATATAGTCAACAATAAGTAACCAATATCATCTGATCACATTTTCACTTCCATTTGTTGCTTAAAGGAATGTGTTTTAGAAAGATAAAGTTCAAGCGGCCAGAGAAAAACTAACACTTAAGAAATTAAGGGTCAAGAGCCTAAATAAAGCAAACGGTGAAATATCATGGTGAAATAAACTTTACAAAATTTTTACTTTTCACTAAATCATTAACATCTACCTATCCAATACAACTCATTTCTGCTCCTTAGACATTTACATTCAGAAAACATAAAGACTTAAATTTGCTTTACTTTGTTTTAAAAAGGTTTTTAAAAACTCTTAAATTGACCTTCATAAAACCTGCAGAAACCCTGATGAACATTGTATGTTTTTGAGTATTTCTGTATTCAGAAAGCTTTTAGTTACAAACTAATTGAATTAATTATTTTTAATAATTTAAAATGAGTTAAAATGACATTCTTAAAAAAACTCTTAAATTCACCTTCATAAATCCTGCTGAAACCCTGATAACAGTTGTATGTATTTTTGAGTATTTCTATATTTACAAAACTTTCATTTACAAACTAATTGAATTAATTAGTTTTAATGATTTAAAATCTGTTAAAATTTCATTTTTAATGCTGTGTTTATATAATTAAACCATTAAATCTGTTTCCAGGATTCCAAAATTCTGCTTTGATTCCACAACATCCTGTCAATCATGTTCTCTTTGTATGAAATTAAATTCCATCCATCCATCCATCCATCCATCCATCCATCCATCCATCCATCCATCCATCCATCCATCCATCCATCCATCCATCCATCCATCCATCCATCCATCCATCCATCCATCCATCCATCCATCCATCCATCCATCCATCCATCCATCCATCCATCCATCCATCCATCCATCCATCCATCCATCCATCCATCCATCCATCCATCCATCCATCCATCCATCCATCCATCCATCCATCCATCCATCCCTGTTAAATGAGTTGTTGAACACTAGCCATGTTTTTTATTCATCTAAACCAGTTCATACCTGTCGAGTGTTAAATCTGTGTGTATATATAAAAAAAGATCAATTCCACACACATTTGATAATTTTAGGTGTCAGTGATTGTTAATTTTATTGGCCATCTTTTAATTTAGCACATTTTAAGGTGAAGCCAGTTGATGGAGAGGTGGTTTTACTTATCACCAACTTTGCTCGTCTCTTACCTCAGCGCTAAGCTACAGTGTTATCATGGCTCTGCAATGCTCTTAGGAGTTTGCCCTCTGATTTACTGTTCAATCTCTCTCACTTTCGCCTCAGATAGTCTCCTTGTCTGCTTGATTCTCATTCCTAGAGCGATTATCATTCTTTCTGTCTTTTTTCTCTTTACCTTGCTAAATCATCACCATCGATTTTCCTCCCTTCCATTGTTGCACGGCCCCTTTGTGCAGGGAATGATAGTCCACTAATGAAGGTGTGTTTTTTTTTTCCTAGATGCCTCATTAAGTCTTATGGAACGTCTATGTCCAGTGCCGCCCGCTCGTTTCTAGCACATTAACCAAACCCCACGTTACAGATTCTCGTTTTAAAGACAATGTTCTGTCTCCATCTCGTGTGCCTTCTCTCTGGAGCATCATGCAGCTAAATGCAGAAAATTCTCCCTGGAGTCTGCAAATTGTTGATGATTTGTGCTGCCGCTATGGTAAAGCAGTACATTGACATCATCATAAGCACATCCGGCCTATTTGTTGTTCAAAAGTGCCATTGATCACAATTAACAGGCACCGTGCCCAGTCGCAACGGAAGCTCTTTGGGGGATCTGGACTTGTGCATCTGTCCCAAAGAGATATAGAAACATAACAAATGGAGCATGTGGTGCTTTAAAAGTGACAGAGAGAAACTCTGCGGTAGTGAATGCTGAAAGACCTGTTCAAGGATAGTGCATTGACCCCAGGCATAATGCATGCAGAATGACTTAATGAAATGTGTAAGGGTGGCAGCTGAATCCAATCTGCTTGTGCTCTCCCCTTCACTGTCACCCGTTTGACTGGGGGACCGTGGTCCTGACAGGCCAATTAGATTCATATTTGCATATCTCTTTCGCTCCGTTTGCCTTGTTCGCAGGAGCGTAAAATAGGCTAATAAGGCGGTAGAACCTGTGTTCAGCAAGATTCATTCAGAATGCTTTTAAAGTGTGACATTCATGTGCTTCCTCTCCACCTCTGACTGGGCCCGGGCACGGGCGGATTGCTGATGAAATCTGAATCCCACCAAAATAAATGGAAACACATCCTTCCTCAGTTTCTTTTCTTTACTTTGTGTGTGTGTGTGTGTGTGTGTGTGTGTGTGTGTGTGTGTGTGTGTTTGGTAATTTGTTTGAAATGCTTTGCCATTCAAGGTCTGGGTGACAATTTGTCACACAAAATCTTTCTCAAAGGCAAGTGTGTCACATTCATTAACAATTGTGTGTGAGTTGTGTACTTTTTAATCAATAATAATAATTTTTCAAAGTTAATGAGACAAGGACAGTCAGAGAAAGTAAAAAAAGAGCTTTCTTTTTTTTTTAAATCCATGTTTTATTTATTGTATTACTTGTCATTTCTTAGTTTTTAACTGCGTAATTGATTAGAATTTTTTACAGTTACTTTGTTTTTAATTGTTTTGTTTTTATGACATTTACTCTTAGACAAAACAATTATCCACATTTTTTATTTCAGTTTCAAATCAGTGCAAGTCATTTTTAGTTTGCATGCTGTTTCAAGACTTTTTGTGTTCAATTTAGCAAAGGAAAAATTTGCTTGCATCAGGAAACAAATTTGATTAATTCATTCCATATGTATTTATGTAATACAAAATGACTATATGAATAGCTTGTCATATCAGTTTACTGTTGATTACAATAACTGAGTGGAACATGAAATAGTTGTTTTGGAGAGTATTCAAGCAGATTTTCATATTAGAGTACTGGAATTGTTTTAACCAATTAGTATTTGGGAATTTAAAGCTAACATGCACCCTGATAGCACACATACATCACGGAGACATCTATTTGACACATGCACTTACATCTGGAAGACGTATTTTTTACAGTGTTTGCTCATCTGCAATATGTCTATTTGACGTTTCCTATCAGATGTCAAATAGATGTCTATTAGATGTCTTTAAGATGTTTGTGATTTAGAATGTATGTAAAACTGACAATTTACAGCTGTCTGTCAGATGTTTGTACACAGTAGATGCTTTCAAGATCAAATGACCTTTGACAGACATCTTGCAGACATACGTGTGCTATCTGGGAATTGGTCTGTGAAGATCTGGATTTGTGGACCTGTCTCAAAGAGACATAGAAACATAAAAAATTGAGCATGTTGTGCTTTAAAAGTGACCGTGAAACTCAGCAGTTGTGCACAGTATTGTATGACTTTTAAAGCCGTACAGTAGATTTGTGTGAGGAATTTTTTTTGAGTGAAAGGTTATACACTGGCTTGGTGGGGGAAAAGGACTGAATTCAGGGTGGCCTCCTGGATTGGTTTCTCTAGAGCAGGAACCTCGTTTTTCCTCACCTCTGATGGCACTCAGGACAAATAATAATGGTAAATTGTCAAGGACTAGGTCAGAGAAACACTCTTCGCGACTGTGCCGTATGAGTTATATGGGGGGGAAGATACCAGCATGCTCTTCCATTCCCCAGGCTTTTCAAATATTCATGACCTTCTTGTAGCACTACAGAGGGCACGAAAGCAGTTCGTGGCCTCATACATAATGAAAGGGTAATGGACATTCATCATACCTTTTTTGAGACATAGTACTTTAACAGCTTTAAGTGAAATCGAAAAGCCTTGGGCACCGCGCACAGTGATTTCTTTCTCTTTTTTTTTCACGCTTTTTTCTCCCCGTCATTTGAGCAACATGACTTACTGATGAGCACTCAGGCCTGACATTTCTCAATAGCCGAGCTTAAAGAGTCACACGATGGCTTTTCAAACACTAGCAGCATGCTAAAGAGATTGGTGGTGGATGACACATTGGCCAAGAACTAGCATGTTCACTGTCAGGTTTGAGGTGCAGTGAGTTTTCTGGTGATTAACACTGAAAACTATCAAAGGCTGTGTCTGTTTACATACACAGCAAGCTCAATTTTACCCACAACCAGTGCATTTCTCACTCGCACCAATGATTCCCATTGTATTCTTGGTGCAGACTTTGCTTGGATGTCCATCTCAATTGTATACAATTAAAGCTAGGAGTAAATGGTGCATTAATTGTTAGTTGTGCACTGAATTAAAATGAAAAGACTGAAACTGAAAATTGTATTTAATATTAATGGCAAGTTCTGTCTTAAACTACTTGGCACAAATTGATTGGTTCATGTTTCTAACGCAACCAATAAGCTTGCTGCTTTACATTTTTACATTAAACGGCTGGTTAGCATTCACTAGAGCAGAGGTCTCAAACTCAATTCCTGGAGGGCCACAGCTCTGCAGAGTTTAGCTCCAACCAGCTCCAGCTCACACCTGATTGGAGTTTCTGGTAATCCTAAAGACCTTGATTAGCTGAATCTGGTGTGTTTGATTAGGGTTGGAGCGAAAATGTGCAGAGCTGTGGCCCTCCAGGAATTGAGTTTGAGACCACTGCACTAGAGCATTTTGCAGCATGCTTTCAAAGTTCCTCTGAAACCCTCCACCTCCCCAGCTCCACCTGCATAGATCTGCTATGGGTTATTTTTGTGCAGTAGCAGTATGTCTTAAAGGGATAGTTCACCCAAAAATGAAAATTTAATGTTTATCTGCTTACCCCCAGGGCATCCAAAATTTAGGAGACTTTGTTTCTTCAGTAGAACACAAACAAAGATTTTTAACTCAAACCGTTGCAGTCTGTCACGTAATGGCAGTCAATGGGACCCACAGCTTTGAGAGTCAATAAAAACATACACAGACAAAACCAAATTAAACCCCACAGTTCGTGACTACACATTGAGGTCTTAACACACAAAACAATTGGTCTGTGCAAGAAACTGAACAGTGTTTATTTCATTTTTTAACTTTGATACACTACAATATCCAACCGTCCTGAACGCGTTCACAACAGCCGGCGCGTGACGAAAAGCAAGCAACCTTAACTTCAGTCAATCAGTCTCAAAAGTTGGGAGTCAGTGAAAAGTCAACACTCCCAGATGAGATTAAAGTAAACGTAATCTTTTAGTTTTTAATCAGTTGCAACATTTGGGTTAGGCACAAGTAATTACGCACAATACAATAGCGGTAAAAAATAACAATATAAATGCTGTTTTAAATACTGATACATATACTCAGTTTCTTGAACAGAACGATTGTTTTGTGTGTTAAGACCTCAGTGTATCGCCACAAGCTGCAGGGTTTAATTTGGTTTTGTCTGTGTATTTTTTTTTTTGACTCTTAAAACTGTGGGTCCCATTGACTGCCATTATATGACTGACAGACTGCAACGGTTTGAGTTAAAAATCTTTGTTTGAAGAAACAAAGTCACCTACATATTGGATGCCTTGGGGGTAAGCAGTTAAACATCAAATTTTCAATTTTGGGTGAACTATCCCTTTAAATGCAGCACTGTATCTGCTTTTTTTGTGTATATTGTATGTGTGTATATGTAAGCGTATATATATTTTAGATAAATAGTTAATAAATGTAATTGCATATTCATTTCAACATTACTACAATAATAGCCACGCTCGAACAACTTAGAATATTGGAAAAATGTAACTCCATCTGAGACAAACTCTAATGGTCTTAATTCATTTGTTTCTCCTTCCCTGACAATTAGAAAGGCCAATAAGTGTCCATTCAGCTGGGAGCATTTAGACGAGGACAGGGAAGAAGTCTTGAAATAAGATTCGTCTAGCTGGTTTAATCCGGAGGGCTAATTAATGCCTCTGTATCTTCTTCCTCTACCTATTTAACGTTTGCACATGTGGACAGACAAGGTTTGGGGTCAATTACAGTGGGGTAATTACTGTAATTGGCTCATTTCCGGCCCATTACCCTTCTTTATGTCGCCCTTAACATTTTGTAATTTGATGTGCAAATGATCATGGGATCACACTGATGAATGATGCAGCAAGTCTGAGAGAGTGCATGGCCATTAATACTGCAGGAAGACATGCTGTCTCAAGCAAGGTATGAGAAATACTGACCTGCTGTAAAAAGTGCAGGAGACTTGAGGTGCAAATTAAATGCATTTATAGTTTGTCCAAAAAAGGAGATTCTGTAATTATTTACTTATTTTCTTTTTTATCTGTAGAGCACAAAATGTATTTTGAAAAATGTCTATTTTTTATGTCCATGTAGTGAAAGTCGATGGAGTCCAATGTTGTTTACTTCAAAATATAATTATAGATAATATCATTAAGGCATTAAGGGCATAATTGGTTTTAAGTCCTGTATAATTTAATCTGGTTTCAAGTTCAGCAGAGTTAGAGAAAATAGACAGTCTAGTCAGCTGGATGTTGTAATTGTATCAAAATTGATACTTGGCCTTAGACTTTTTGAGTGCTACCAGGACAAATAATTCTGTTATGAAGTGTCTAATGGAAGATTTCCAGAATAGATTAACCACAGGTTCATTTGCAGGATTTTATGTAAAATACCCTGTTTAGTCAGAAACTGAAGTTTTTTTGATACTGTGGATATTTCAATTCTTCAGGGCACTGTGACTGTGAGTTTAGTGACAGATCTAGAACAGCAAGATCAGAGTTTATTGGTAAATTTTCCTCTTGCCCTCGAGAACACTGTGATTTATGAGAAAAGTTAAACCAGACTATGATGTTCTAAATGTACAGATAGCAAATACTCTTGTATCAGACCAGGATCTGCCTATATAGAGTCATGTGGTTATTAGCTTTGATTGAAATGATTTAATCGAGGGATATTTCAGCTGTTTCCAAAACATGTCTGTCAGCAAACTCAACTGTCAAAGCGGTCATCTCAAAAAAGTCTTGTTTTTCCATCACATGTCCTTGACTACTCCTCAGCGGTCTTCTTGTTTTTTTTTTTGAAGGAAGTGAAAAGGCGAGGAGAGTGGATTTGGCAAAGTGGTGCATTTGAAAGGCATTGTTAACGACTGACGGAGCAATGGATGAGGGTGTGGGGAGCCATCAATCAGAGCTCCAGAAAATGAAGTTAGAATCAAAGCAAACGTATACTTACGGGCACTTTTTGCTTTTGAAACTCTCAATGGGTTGATTCCCTCTCAACAATACATTGTGACAAGAAAAGGGTCTTTTTTTCCTCCCGCCGGGGCGAACAACTTGTCGGGGAAAGACATTTGGTCTTTCTTCTGTGATGACGTTGACATTTTGGAAAGTGCTTTTGTCAACGGTGGTCCTTTGATGACTCTTATTGTTCCTCTCCCCCAGACGCTGGTAAAATACAGAGCACCTTCCTTATGTCGCTCTGCGGGGTTGTGCAGGGGTTTTTTTGGCGCTGTTGTAGCACCTCACCCCCTGCACTGACTGTTATGAGTCACATGACCTTTCACTGCCATCTTAGTAACAAGCTTCATGATTAAGAAAGGTCAAGCCATGCAGGGATCAGACACTGTGCATCTCAGCTTTACTCAGTCCCAGTAATTTCATCACCTGCGGCTTTTGGATCGTCTGTGACTGCACTGAAACATCTTTATCGTGAAGACCTTTGAAGAGTGCAGTACATCTCGCTTGTACCTCTGATATCCTTCAGAACAGCAAATTGCTCTCCAAAATTTAAAAGGGCAAATGAAAGTAAAGTACCAGCAAACTACTATTACTTTACTACGCTTGAACCTTTATTAGGGCGAAAGACTTTTCAGAGAACGTTTAAGATTCCATCATTTGAATGCATTGAATGTTTCTGTCTTAAAAGTAAAAGGACGATTCTAAAGGCCTTCCAGCCTCATTTAAGATACTTTGAAACTTTTTTTCCCAGGCTTGAAATGTCCTGGAACAGTCAGCTTGCTGAGAGGCGCCATCCATTTATCTTACGGGCTGTTAAGTGTCCGGGAAAGTAGACTTTGGCTGCGAGGAGGTTTGCAGAATTACTCTCCGGCCTCTCATCGCTATGCAGAGAAATGAGGCAAAGCAAAGAGCGACAGAGTCATAACTCAAGACACTAGGTGTGATTATTTTTTTCGAGAATCGTAATTCAGACTAATTCTGCTGTTTCGCCCAACGTACCATTGCATTGAAACAATCGTTGCCCCTGGAGAGAAAACAGTTGCCGTCAAGCCTCCAGACATCCAAGCTATACCTCTCAGACTCTTTCTCCCTCCTTCTTTTATCTTGTCTTGGAGCCAGTTCTTTCACATTACTGCTGGCACATTCTTGGCTTTTGCGATTCATGGGCTAAGCACAGAGGTTTTTATTGGTAATCAAGACAGACAGTTGCTCATTAGTAGTCGTCTCACCCAAGGCAAGTGTGGGATTCATCCCTTTAGTCTTAAACATTGCTGTGCACCACAGTAAAGAAAACTAACCTTCTAGCTGTTTGCAGAAGTGGCCAAGGCCTTAAACATTGCTGCTGTGAAAGTCTGATACTTGTTATTGGCGTACATTTAAAAGGTACAATGTGGCTCAGTTTCTAGTACAAATATTAAAGGGGTCATGAACTGTCTTTTTTTTTTGTACTGTTCTCTGAGGTACACTTATAATGTATAAAGATATATATAAGGATTTTTACATCCAAAAACATAATTTAGAAGAAATGGGTTATTTTCTGTCCTGTTTTGACCACCATATTGTAGACTCCGAAGTAAACACCCAATGCTTTGATTGGCTAACAGTTGTGTATTTTTGACAGCCTACATCCTTCAAAGATGGGATTTAGGTAAAAAATGCATAACTACTCAGTTCATATCAAGCGTTAATATCAAACATATCAATCGTTACCACGTAATAAAACAGTTACTCACACTTGTGTGTTGCGACATTACTGTCGGATCCAATATAGTCGGCACAGCTTCGTCTTTTAGTTTCAATCTTTCTGAAAATCCTTGCGCCACACTGTGCCTTGTTTATAAATAAATCTCTGGTAAAATGGTCTGAACAAAGGACTAAGTTCTCACTTAAAAATAAAGATAATCCACGCCAAACCTGCGTTTACCTTTTACCTAATCAGTGGGCGGGGCTAAACAGGCAGTGATGTAAACACAGCCGTTGATTTTCTTCTGTGGAGGCGGTGTTTTAGCCACATTATTACCACAACCTAAATAGCACAATGTGCTCTTATATGTCAAGAGAACAAGGGAATTTTGCTTTAAATTCTAACGTAGAACATTGTTTGTTTCATGCTATTTCACAAAACAATTTAAAAGCCACATGCAATGCAAAATCAAAGGATTTTAAAATGTGTTTCCTGCATGCCGTGGTTACTATAGATGTGCTTTGTGTAAAAATAGGATTTGATTCATCTGTCAGACCTTCCAAGAAAACAACATAATATTGCCCTTGAGATTTTTTACTCGCAAAACCTATACAGTATGCTTATATGTAATATTACAGTGGTTTACATTTATAGTCAAAGGATATGAACGTATTTATAATCATGTACATTAAAAAAAATTCTAAAATTAATTGTAGAATTCTTTACCCATGTGTATATAACATTACATTTTCATTTTGGTTGCCTGTTTTTGAAGTTTATCATTGGAATGTCAGGCAGCATGTAAAGACGATAACGCTTGTGTAAAGAATCTCAACGCTGGATTTGCCACAGCCACACAAACAGAAGTGCATTTCTCTGACTTAATCCAAGAATGCATCAACACTCTCACAGAAGCCGAGAAAATGACTACCAGGGTAAAGTTTTCCTGCTCACTGGCTGTGATATTGTCATGTTTTTATGTTCTGCACATTCTCATTACCTGCGTCATATTCATGTACACTAGTGTATATATATATTTCAAATAAATGCATATGTTTGCCGATAAACAGGTGTGTATTTCATATTTTTTAGATACATATTTCTGCTATGGACATTACGTACAAATCCAGTAATTTGACATACCTGGAATTGTTTGCCTAGTGTTATGTTCACTTACCTTTGATATACTCCTCACTCATGCACTTGTGGTAATTTAAGTTGTCTTCTGATAATTAACTTGAATATCCATTTTTCACGGTTACTATTTTTTCCCTTTGTTCTTTTAAGCTAATGATCAGATTTCTCTTTTCGAATATTAGCAGCTAACAAGCAGGAGAACAACCATGCTTTCAGCATAACAATTTGGATGACGAGACGAATTAACATGAATAACATGTTTTTGCACTTGAGCTGCATGAACTCTACAAGTGTGTGTAAAACCTGATGATCATGTTATAAAATGTGATTTGAGACATGCACTTCTTAGTCTGTATGTTTGTTTTGTTTTCTATTGCAGATGTTTTCTAAGAAATGTACACTGCTGTTCAAAAGTTTGGGATCAGTAAGATGTTTAATGTTTTTTAAAGAAGTCTCTTATGCTTGTCAAGGGTGCAGTGTTTCCCCTAGGTTTCCAGCTTTTGGGGTAGCCAACATTACTTTTTTCCCCGGTACTTTAGCCTACTTTGTGTAATAACGAAAACATTTATTTCAGTGAAAAAATAAGTCTAAGACTCTCTATTTTAACATTTTGAACAATAGGGCTCTACAATCTTTTGCTTTTTTTTTTTTTTTTTTTTAGAAATTCTTGTGTTTTAATTTTTCTGATAATCAAATGAAAGCATAAACATTTATTTATTTTTAATCAAATGAAAAATAAACCCTTTTAATTTTTGGCAAACAAACAGGTTTACTGTTAAAATCAATACATGGAAGAAAAATTATATTCAGTTTAAAATGTTTAAATAATAATTGTAGTATTTTTTTCTACAATTAAGTGGTTAATCTTGTTGTAATATTTATTTTTTTATCATATATATATATATATATATTGTTTAATGTCAATTATTTAAATAGGAACATATAAACACCTACATTATACTGTACAAAAGTAACATGTTACATGTTAAACCGTACTTTTATTTTGACAGGTTGCCGTGAAGTTTCTGTGTGTACAGTATGATATGATGCTAGTTTTCTCAAACGGTAAAAGTGACACTCACAGCAGTTCTGAAGATTGAGTTATCTGTTCATGTGAGATGCAAATGCCAAAAATTAGCGGGTGCGTCTCGCGTACTTCAGTATGCTTGTAGTAAAAAAAAAAAACGCGTCTCCGCCATTCATACATACAGAGGCAAGCGGAACATGTTTTCTATTTTAATACTTTTTAAAATATAATTTGTTTCTTTCATGCAAAGCTGAATCTTCATCAGCCATTACACAATTCTTCAGTGTCGCACAGTCCTTCTAAAATCTTTCTAATATGCTGATTTGATAGTTTTTCAGGATTTCTTGATGAATATACTGTAACGTTAAAAAGAACACAATTTATTAAAAATAGATTTTTTTTTCGAACAATATAAGTCTTTACAATCACTTTTTATCAATTTAACACATCCTTGCTGAATAAAAGTATTAATTTAAAAAAATGTACTGACCTTAACTTTTAAATGGTCGTGTATATTACAAAATATTTCTATTTTGAATAAATGCTGTTCTTTCTGAATTTTATTTATCAAAATATCCTAAAAAAAAGTATTACAGGTTCCAAAATAATATTAAACAGCAAAACCTGTTTTCAACATTGATAATAAATCAGCATATTAGAATGATTTCTGAAGGATTATATGACACTGAAGACTAGGGTAATGATGCTAAAAATTCAGCTTTTATCACAGGAATAAATTATAGAATTATATCAAAATAGAACACTGTTATTTTAAATTCTAATAATATTTCACAATATTGCCCTTTTTCTGTATTTTTAATCAAATAAATGCAGCTTTGATGAGCATAAGAGACTTTTTAAAAAACATTAAAAATCTTACTGATCACAAACTTTTTTTGAACGGCAGTGTATTGATACGAGTTTATGGTTAAATCAGGAAAAAAGAACTTAATAAAAAAAATATTCTAATGAAAAACTTATTTTATATCCAATTGACTGACATTTTCTTCCTAAGAAAGAAGGTCATTTTTTTGCAGTGTGATCAGATGCTTTTTGGATCTTAGGAGTTTACTTTAAAATGTAATTTGTTTACTGACCTAGAAAGTGCAGAATATGATTTTTTCCCCAAAAGTGTAGAACTTTACTTTCAGGTTTAAATTGCATTTAAATTGCCCACATTTTCAATGTGCTCTTGGATTCGTGTTAGTGTGACTGAGGATGTAAAACAAGCTGCCAAGGTACTAGCATCAGCCTGTAGAAGTAAACAGCATTGGCTTGGAAGAGCAGTTATGTACAGAACAGTTTTCAAAACTAGACAGGGATGCCTCCCCAGCCCTCTTTCTTCCTGACCCCTCCTACTTCTTCCCTTGTGCTTCACTCAGCGCCGCATCCTCCTCAGGGGAGACAGGGAGTTCTATTTTAGGCCTTGATGTTTTGCTTTCTCACGTCCCCCCATGGCTCAATTTCCTTACTCTCGGCATTTTGAAAAGCACTAGTGCTCTGAGTCCTTCTTTATTATTGATACACAAGCAGAGGTTTGCTGTAAAAAGCCATCTTCACCAGCCCAGGCGCAGGGAGTTTGTGTGTGTGTGTGTGTGTGTGTGTGTTTATGAGTGTGAGAAACTATTTTCCGACTGACAAAATGTACCATTGGCATCATTCAGCTACAGCCTGCAGTATGTTGAATCTAAACCATGAATACATACGAACATAGCCTATTCTGATTCTTTCATCGACTCTTTGTGCTGTGTAGAGAGCAGGAAATGAGAAAGTGTTCTTTTTTTTTATAACAGTATCATAATGTATAATCCCACGCTTAATTAAAAAGTCTAACTGAAGACCACATTGATGTGTGGGAAACGTATGATGGTCTGCCATATAATGAATTTTTTCTAATTTGATTTCATAGACATTGCAACTAGCAAAAGGTCCAGATTTTTTTCTCAGGAGTTCAACCAAGCTCATGGAATGAGAGGCAAAAAGTGGGGCACTGAAAAAAAATACAGGCTTTCAAACTTGGCTTGTTCAGAAAGAGCCAGAGGGCTGAGACACACTGCCTGGCTCCATGTTCGGTCAGGTTAGTCTTTTAATCTTATCACTGTAGGAAACCCTGACTAGATTGAGTGAGTGAGTGAGTGTGTGTGTGTGTGTGTGTGTGTGTGTGTGTGTGTGTGTGTGTGTGTGTGTGTGTGCGTGTGTGAAAAAAAAACATTTGTTTGTGAAAGAACTTTATTATGCTCACCAAGGATGCATTTATATGATCAAAATACGGTTTTGTGATCAAATCTGAATTTTCCTTTTCCATTACGCCAGTACTTCAGTCATCATTGTTGCATGATTTATAACCTTTTAATATGCTTATTTGGTTCTCAAGAAACATTTCTTATTGTCAAAAATTGTTAAAAACTTTCACTGTTGTAATATTCGTTATAATAAGTATTAATGCTATTAATACGTGTGTGTGTGTATAGATAGCAATAAGAACTTATTTCTATTAACATGCCTAATAATAAAGATATATTTATATTGAGATGTAGACTTTATATTTATATTAGATTTGTATTTATATTTTTTATTTATAAATATACATTCCAATTTAGAATTATATAGTCAGAAAAATAACTATATATTCAAACTTTATTTTGAAATGTACTTCTATTTGTTAAAACTTATTAAAATATTCAGTTTTGTATCCATATATTCAGTTTTATATCTGTATATTGCACTTTACATTTATTATATATATTAGTATATATTTAAATGTATGTCTAAGATTTTTATCTATATACTCTTATTTATATATTCAGATTTTTAATTATATATTCTGATTTACTTCTATACATATTCATGATTCACATTTTTATATTCAGTTTTGTATCTATATATTCAGATGTATATCTATTGCAATTTACATGTGTATATTTAGACTTTAATTTACATATTGCAGTTTATATTTATATTTTCAGACTTATATATATTTAAATTTACTTCTGTATATTCTGATTTATAAGTATTCTGATTTACTTCTACGATTTAGACTTACAACTATACGTTCTTATTTACATTTATATATTCAGATTTATAAAAAAAATATGTTCTGACTTCCATATATTCACATTTTACATTTATATAGTCAGGTCTACATATTGCACTTCATATTTATGTTTATTTAGAATTAGAATGTTCACAATTTACATTTATATATTCAGATTTACTACTATATATTAATTAACACTTATATATTAAGATTTTTATCTTTATATTCTGATTTACATTCATATATTCTGATTTATATATAAATATTATTCTGATTTACTTCTATATATTAAGATTTATAAAAGTATACTCTGATTTACTTCTGTATATTCACAATTTAGATTTATATATTCCGAATTAGAACATATTCACAATTTACATTTATATTCAGACTTATACATGTATATTCAGAATTATTTCTATATATTCATGATTTACATTTATATATTAAGATTTTTCTTTATATTCTGATTTACATTTATACATTCTGATTTATAAATAAATATTCTGATTTACTTTAATATATTCAGACTTACAGCTATATATTCTGATTTACATTTATATTCAGATTTATAAATACATACTGTGACTTCCATATATATTCAGATTTATAAAAAATATATTCAGACCTTCCATACATTGTTTTACATTTTATATATTCAGATTTATAAAAATATACTTTGATTTACTTTTATTTATTCATAATTTGCATGTATATATTCAGACCTATACATATGAATTTAGATTTACTTCTTTATATTCATGATTTACATTTATATGTTAAGATTTTCCATCTTTATATTCTGATTTACTTCTATATATTCAGACTTCCAACTATACATTCTGTTTTACATTTATATATTCAGATTTATAAAAATATATTCTCACTCACTTGCATATATTCACTTTTTACATTTATATATTCTGATTTACTTATTATATTCTTATTTACTTAATTATTTCCTGTTTGGTTCTTCATAACATTACATCTCAATACACAATTACAGAATTACCCTTTTACTTTTTAAGGTATTTTTTTAGGTAAGTTCAACGATATTCTATAGTAAATTTTTACACTTTAAATCATCACTCTTAAAGTAATGATAATATATTTTAATGGAATTAAAAAGGCCTTTTTTGGTCATATTACCACTCTGTTTTGACAGGTTACCTGAGATGCTTGCTGAAAGCAAACTATAGGTCTCACCCTACTCCCTCACAGGGAGTGTTGATGCTGACCATTCAGTGTCTTCCTCCCTCTGAAGTGCAGAGAGGAGAAGGTAGAGGAAAAAGCCAATATTCCTACGCAGCTCCCTCAGGACTTGACATTAAAAAGTATTTGCTGGGGAAAACTAGATAAGAGAGACAAAAGAAAATCACAGCAGCAATGCCAAGGCAGAGGAAGAACACAGACCTGCCTTCGTCTCTGCATTTATCGTCGTCATTAATATGCTGCCATTTTGACGTGTCCTGATAATTCTCCATGGTTCCTTGCTCAACACTGCGTGGGAAGGATGCCGTCATTCACAAGAGTCACCGGCCCAGGTGACCTTTAGGTGCCCTTTACCAGCCCCATGCGTGCAATGATGAGAGGGCCGCACAATGAAACCCTTATCTGTAGTCAAACAGGAAGCGGGCAGTCGACATGGTGATACACTTTTCTAACTTGTACCACCTGCCAGATTACACCAGAGGGGTGGTAGGGACTTGCAATCTCAATTTCTACACATCGAGAACTTGTGTACCATTTTGCTGCATGTTTAAATCAGGAACAAAAGCAGTGATTAATATGCACAGGAACATAATTATTCTCCTTTTGTGTTGTAATAAACACAAAGACCTCTTAACATAACAAATTAACTGTGCAATTAAACAAGGTGGCGATAAGGCCTTGACATTCTGAATTGAATAGCACTGGCGTTCACTTTACTAGTGGAGTGTTATTGTTATTGTTTTTGGTCATTTAATTATTATGCTGTCCATTAGTAGTGCCTGGATCAAAACTATTGTAATACATGGAAGAAGTGTTCAGAAATACTCTAATTAATCATCTGTTTATTTAGATGGACTGTAATTGTGGACCATTGCCCTGAAAAAGCAAATGTTATCCCATCACCAGGACATCTGGTTATTTAATGAATGTAACTTCCTCTTTATTGTTTATAATTGTGTCAAAACTCTACCCGGTGGTGGTGACTTGTTTCTCACGGGCTGTATATCAAACCGACTGGGAACGGAAGGGAAATTATGTCGGTAATGATTTTGTAACTGTCGGGTTGTTGTGGTGGGCAGACTTGCTAAGTGGAAAGGGAAACGGTGGTCACGCTGTTGCCAGTCTGTCTCTTAGGTGAGGCTCTTCTCTTCCTGTGGGACACTGGGCTGCCATCTGCTTCCAGCTAGGAACTTCATCCTCTGTTACATTCTTAATAACAAGCCAATTTAAAATACTCTGCCATTCAGCACTGGGTGTGACAAAAATGTCCATGTCCAAAAACTGTCATAAAAATATGATTTATTAATATTTTTTCCACTTTCACTGATGTCGGTTTTTTAACCAGCATCTGTTCTATCCATAGATACCAAACATTCATTAATTAAGAAAATAGTAGTTAATTTCCATATACTAAATGCTAAGCAGATTTTTTTCTTTGCTTATTAGCTTCTTGGGTGTGTCAGTGAAGAACAACATTAATTTTGAGGCATTTATTTTTTTTTATATATATGTAGTGTCAGATTAAAAAAAACAAAAACAACTAACACTTAGTTCCATAATGGACAAAAATGTCCATGTCAAAAAACTGTTATAGAAATGTTATATATTAATATTTTTTCCACTTTCACTGACTGTTGTTTTTTTTTTTTTATCAGCATCTCTTCATTTCATAATTACCAAACATTCATTCATTTTCAGAATTGTAATGCTGGTTTCTTTACATAATGCTCACTGTCAGTGGGCAACACTAGCTCCAGAGTTCCTCTGCTGAGTAACATCTCTTCATCTTGCAAGCAATGAAATAACCAAGCCTTCAAGCACCAAATGTATATATAGGTTTTGCTTTGCGAACACCTGTTTGGCTGTGCGAACACTCAAACTTTGTATAAAATCTACCCGACTACACAATCAGCATTTTCTTGTGGTCAAAACAAAAACAATGTGTTTAGGGGCTTCTGAACTTCTACATCAAATTCAAGCTCACCTTTTATCTCTGTACAAAAACAATAACAAATGAAAAAGTGCAATCAAGGATTAAGATGCGTGTTTGGGTGAAAAAGAAAAATCCTCAAAGCTCATTAACCTTCTTTGACCTTATTCATAGTTTTGACATGGCCCTATGAACCTACCAAGGGTGTGACTAATATGGAGTGGGATTTTTGATTGCCAGTACAATATAATTTCTTTCGAACTAATTACACCCATACAATTTTCAGTAAACACATGCAAACCACACTCTGACATCCTTACCAACATACCCACACAATTATAGCTGCATTATTTTTCCAATTGACTCTATAGTAGGCTATAATATGCATAAGAAGAAAACACAAAAAAGTGAGTTTTTCTTTTATATGCCAAATTTGAAAAAATGGCACAATCTAGTAAAAAATTTAAAAAATTTGAAATTTGAAGCCTTGCCGATAGAATGAATGCCTATTAGCAGATATTGCATAATTTTATAGTCAAATGGCCCTGGGTTAAAAAATAGCAGTTTTAATGGGTTTCAATGTGGACATTTTGGTCATTAAGGTCCTGAGTGTGAGTATTCTTTGTACGGAGGGTAAAATTAATTTTTTGAAGGAAATGAGGATGAAATATTAAAATTTCAATAAAAATACACACCTGAGCCAAGATTTATGCATTAACATTAACACAGACACACTTATAACAAAAAACAAAACTGAAATAGACAAAAATGTCCATAAGGTCGCACAAGGGTTAAATTACTTATATATATATATATATATATATATATATATATATATATATATATATATACTACTAATATACTCTAACTTGAATGTTCTTTTATTATTATTCCTTTATTATTATTATTTATTTTTTATTTTTGGAACTGCTATGTTTTTGTAAAATATATATACTACTACATGTAGTAATAATAATAATGATAATTATTGTTGTTTTGAAAATAAATTAATAAACAAAACAAAAAACAAATAGAAATTGTTTTGAAGCTACTATGTTTTTTATATATACTTTAAAATGTTTTATTATTATTATTTGTTTTGGAGTGGCTTTGTTTTTGTAAATTATATATACTACTACATGTATTCATTAAATGTTCTATATTATTATTGATTGTTGTTGTTTTGGAAAATAAACAAATGAAAACAAATACTATTTGTTTTGGAGCTACTATGTTTTTAATATACACTACTATATATATTCTAACTTAAATGTTCCATATTATTATTATTAATACTACTACTAATAATAATACTGCTAATACTAATAATAATTTTTGGTTTGGAAAACAAATAAAAAACAAACAATAATATTTGTTTTGGAGCTACTATGTTTTTATAAATTATTTATACTGTATTTATTACTATATACTCTAACTTAAATGTTCTTTTTATTTTTTTATGCGTGTAAAGATTGTTATTTTTTATGTTATTTTATTATTATTATTATTATTATTATTATTATTATTATTATTATTATTATTATTATTATTATTATTATTATTATTATTTGTTTTAGAGCTGCTATGTTTTTCATAAATTATGTGTGCAGGCTGTATATTACATTTAACTAAAATGTTTATTATTGTTAGATGTAGTAGTAGTAGTAGTCGTTCTGGAGGTGCTATGTTTTAATAAATTATTTATATATACTACTATATATACTGTATTAACTTAAATGTTCTGTAGTAATATTATAATTTGTTTTGGAACCGCTATATGTACTGTTTATTATTATTATTTGTTTAGGAGCTGCTGTGTTTTTTGTAAATTATTTAGATATACTACTTTAAATAATCTATTATCTTAAATGTTACTTATTATTATTATTATTATTATTATTATTATTAAAAATATCTATAGATTATATATTTAGCTAGATAAATAGATGATCTTTGTGTAATTAAGTGGAGGTCACATTAGACTGTAAGCATATAACATTTATTTTAAACCTCATTATTTATATTCGAGCAACAATATGTGATGTCACACACTGTAGTCTTGTTCTCAAAATGAGTATTTATTTTAAAATGTTTTGATTATAAAATTAGTGATTATATAAGAGATTTAGCAGTGAAATTTGATTCCTTTTTTGGAAAAACATCATGTTGTTGAACAAATTTACAGGTCAGAGTTTACCAAATGCAACGTCTTGTAAATCGTTAAAAACAAAGCCTAATTTGAACACTACTTTAGAAATCATAATTTTGTAATTAACTCCTGCTTGCTCTTAAACAGTGATTTGTGTTTGTTTTAATATTCATAACACAATCCAGTTCATTAAGGGGCTCCGAGCTTTGTATCAGTTGACCTTGCATTTGTGACCTCTGATGGGTGAAACAATGGTACTCCCCAAGACGCTGTAACATGGAAATAACGATGTGTGTGTGTGTGTGTGTGTGTGTGTGTGTGAGAATGTTGGGTGTTGTGGCAAACCAACATCCGTAGGCCATAATTACACAGCAAAATCCATCATGAAAAATGGCTCCACGGCTATTGTTTCATTTTAATTGCTACAGTGCTTTGAATTGTTCTATTAAGTGCGGACCCTGGCACGATGGAAATAACGGTTTAATCAGGGGCCATTTCCACCTCATCAAGAGAAATAAACCATTGGCAGCGGTCCAGCGATGTAGTCCCAGACTTTCATTGCTCAAGGCTTTTTCTTAGTGTGTGTACATGCTAAAATTGAAGAGAGATAGATAAAGAGAAGATACAGAGAGGGAAGAGTAGCTGATCTTGGAGGAGGTATCTGTGTCCTCTCTATATGAAAGTATCAGGCAGCAAAACATTGATATTCACAAGTTGATCAAGTTCCTTATAGCTAGCTGTTTCTTGTCCTCCTCTCATCACTGTGGCGTCTGACAGATCATAGTCTTACCACCCGTAACATTCAGGCCTGGAGACTGTTGACTTCACCCCTTATGTTCATGTTGCACTGTGTTCCAGTATAAAAGACTTCAATGTGATGGGAGAGACATTTTGTAAAATATATATAAATCTATAGCCCTATTCGAACGATAATTGTTTCTAATGTAGACATTATAAAATAAATTTATATGGCTCCTTACTGATAAAACTCATGCATTCGGATGGTGAATTATCATGGTGTAGGAGCGAGGCCTGTCGCAAGATTGTCTGCCGTAAATAAAATGTCATATGCTTGGAATAGTAAGAATATATTAATATTTGATAGCATCCTATTTATTATTTGATTATTAAAATAGATGCATCTCTCTTTTCTGCATTTCTCAAAATGATGGATGTCATTAACAATGTGGAGATTAGTAGAAATACGTTAATGCAACCTCCTTTACATAAGGTTAACATAAAGCTGCCTGGTTTATATTTCTATGTATTTGTGTATAATATTTCAGAAATAAATATGCATGGAAATTACAGTGTGCAACAGTTAGTGTAGGGTGTTTGGCAGTGTTAAATTATTTAAACAGTGATTTTTGAATCAAATTCTTCCTGGGAACTTTGAGATGTTGAATCGGATGGCAATTAAATTACCACACAAACTTGGTGTTTGTCCAAAAAAACTGTATCATTTGGCTGGGAATATTCACGCAGATGGTGGGAGAAAAACACAGACATTCTGGATTCGTACGGCAATACAATTATTTTTATTAAAGAATTAGTTCACCTCGTCACACAGCGATGCCATAGAACAACCATTTTTGGTTTCACAAAGAACCATTCAGTCAATGGTTCTTTAAAGAACCATCTCTTTCTTACCTTTTCATAATCTGAAGAATCTTCTTTCGCCACAATGAACCTTTTGTGAAACATCAAGGTTCTTCAGATGTTAAGGGTTCTTTATGGAACCATTTAGACAAAAAGGGTACTTCTATGGCATCGTGAAGCACTTTTATGTTTAAGAGTATACTGTAAGTTATTTAAAAAATAAAAGGGGTCACACTACCACTCAAACATTTAAGGCATTTTTTTAATGCAAGGATGCCTTAAATTGATCAAAAGTGACATAAAAACAATAAATATCAATGAAATGTTGTTCTTATGAACTTTCTATTCAACAAATCCTGATTAAAACGTATATTGTGGTTTCCTAAATAAATACATAAACTTAAGCAAGAAAATATAAATAAATAAATATATCTCTACGATTTCATATACACCTAAAATGGATTGAGGGTGAATACTCATAGGGCAGTTATCATTTTCGGGTGAACTTTTCCTTTAAAAAAAATAAAGTAACCCCAAATTCTTGAAAGTAAATGTATAACAGAATTTTAATTCCTTTTAATGTAAACATTATGAATAAGAATATGGCTTTTATGTTTAAATTTAACTTTTTTTGGTCTCTCTCTCTCTCTCTCTCTCTCTCTCTCTCTCTCTCTCTCTCTCTCTCTCTCTCTCTCTCTCTCTCTCTCTCTCTCTCTCTCTCTCAAATGTTTGAACAGATCACAGACGTTCAATGATTCACAAATGAAAGGCCTGGGTAGTTCAGCAGGCTGTTGAGAGCAATTTATCTCAAAGGCAAAACCAAACAGAAGGTCACCTTTTTGAATAGGTTAAGTGTTTGCTTTTAAAAGGTTTTGGTATGATAATACTAATATTTATTTAAATGGTTTAAGCCTTGATCTATTGGCAAGATATTAAATTAATTTATGGTGGGTTTTTAAGCATCTTTAATCTTAAACTCATGTTGCTGTGGTGACTGTGGCTTTGTGAGTTGTACTGTGATTTACTGAAACATAGGGCAAATATCATTTACAACCAGAACTGTGTGTACATGTGTGGGTGAGCAACAGCACTTACATGCATATGTTATGAGATCAGAGTCTATATTTGATGGTCTTTAAACCACGTTTAACAAGTCTACATCACTGATTTTGTGCCACACCAAAACCGTAATAGAGCTGGATAATGGATAGGGGATGCTATTCAGATACAAAACACCTGCTAGGACAAATCACATCAGTGAGGGTAATATAAGGTTGTTTTAGTTCAGAAAGCAAACTATGTGCAAATACAATTGTAATTCAGAGTGTGGAAGTAGAGCATTATTAATTTAGTGGCAAAGGTCAGGGATGGTGATGGTGAGTCTGAGCGCAGAAGGAGGTCAGCTTTGAAGCAGTGAATAGCAGTGAAGCAGTGACACCATTTGAATGAGGTTCAGCTAAACGGAAAATCTGAGTTTGTTCCATTGCTCATGGGAAAACATGGTTTGTGCACAGATACGGGGAAGCTATCAGAAGTTGCTAGTCTGTGGTTTGAAAATGAATTGATGGAAGTGGGGAGTTGGAAATCATTCACTACATGTGACTAACATCTGGAGCACCGTGACCAAATCTGTGCTTCTCAACATGCACTGAACCTTCAGTGAGTCTCCCATGATGCTCGCTGGCTGCTTGATATCATTTCCTAACATATGCTTCTCATCAAGGAATTGAAGGGAAAATTGACTGACTTTATTCTGGAAAACACAAAAGTAGATGAATGAATGGATGGCAATTTGTGAATTTATGCCATGACTACAGTCGTGGCCAAAAGTTTTGAGAATTACATAAATATTGGAAATTGGAAAAGTTGCTGCTTAAGTTTTTATAATAACAATTTGCATATACTCCAGAATGTTATGAAGAGTGATCAGATGAATTGCATAGTCCTTCTTTGCCATGAAAATTAACTTAATCCCGAAAAAAAAAACTTTCCACTGCATTTCATTGCTGTCATTAAAGGACCTGCTGAGATCATTTCAGTAATCGTCTTGTTAACTCAGGTGAGAATGTTGATGAGCACAAGGCTGGAGATCATTATGTCAGGCTGATTGGGTTAGAATGGCAGACTTGACATGTTAAAAGGAGGGTGATGCTTGAAATCATTGTTCTTCCATTGTTAACCATGGTGACCTGCAAAGAAACACGTGCAGCCATCATTGCGTTGCATAAAAATGGCTTCACAGGCAAGGATATTGTGGCTACTAAGATTGCACCTAAATCAACAATTTATAGGATCATCAAGAACTTCAAGGAAAGAAGTTCAATTCTTGTTAAGAAGGCTTCAGGGCGTCCAAGAAAGTCCAGCAAGTGCCAGGATCGTCTCCTAAAGAGGATTCAGCTGCAGGATCGGAGTGCCACCAGTGCAGAGCTTGTTCAGGAATGGCAGCAGGCAGGTGTGAGCGCATCTGCACACACAGTGAGGCCAAGACTTTTGGAAGATGGCCTGGTGTCAAGAAGGGCAGCAAAGAAGCCACTTCTCTCCAAAAAAAAAAAACATCAGGGACAGATTGATCTTCTGCAAAAAGTATGGCGACTGAACTGCTGAGGACTGGGGCAAAGTCAAAAAGGCTTGTCCGGAGAAGAAAAGGTGAGCGCTACCATCAGTCCTGTGTCATGCCAACAGTAAAGCATCCTGAGACCATTCATGTGTGGGGTTGCTTCTCAAATACTGACTCTTTGCATAAATGTCATGTAATTGTCGATAAAAACCTTTGAAATGTATGAAGTGCTTGTAATTATATTTCAGTACATCACAGAAACAACTGAAACAAAGATCTAAAAGCAGTTTAGCAGCAAACTTTGAAAACTAATATTTGTTATTCTCAAAACTTTTGGCCACGACTGTAATTTGCTCTGCCATAATTTGACTATGTGTACAAAATTTATTTATTTATTTTTTTGAAATTGAGATGTATTAATCACCTGAAACCTAAATAAATAAGCTTTCCATTGATGTATGGTTATGTGTGTTAGAACATGGTGATGTGTGTTAGAACAATATTTGGTTGAAAGACAACTATTTGAAAATCTTGAATCTGAAGGTGCAAAAAATCACACACATCTTAAAGTTCTTAGCAATGCATATTACTAATCAAAAATTTAAGTTTTGATATATTTACACTAAAATTTACAAAATATCTTCATGGAGCATGATCTTTACTTAATTTCCTAATGGTTTTTGGCATAAAAGAAAAATCATTTTGACCCATACTATGTATTGCTACAAATATACCCATGATACTTACGACTGGTTTTGTGGTCCAGGGTCACATATTTTAGCTGCGAATGCTAAAGTTGGAATATTTCAAGAATAAATTTTAAATTACAAGAATAAAGTCAAAATATTATGAGAATAAAGTTGAAATACTTTGAGAATAAAGTAGAAATTACGAGAATAAAGTTTAAATATTTTGACAATAAAGTCAAAATTATGAGAATAAAGTCGAAATGTTTAGCAAATAAAGTAAAAATTAATTGCAAATTGAGATTAAAGTTATAATATTTTGAGAGTATATTCTAGCCTTTTGTGCATGCAAAATGCCCAGATTGGGAGCACTGGGAAATATTTAAAAGTTTCCACTTTTAAAATCTGTCGGTTTTATAGTGAAATAAAAACAATACATCTATTACAATAATCTGGTTATTATGCTCTTTAATGTGAAGTGACAAATCGCTGTATTCGCCTCAGTTCAAGAGGCATGTATTATTTTGACTTTATTCTCATAATTTCGACTTTATTCTTAAAAAATGATGACTTTAATCTCGTAATATTAGAATTTATTTATTTATGTATTTTATTTTACATGGCACTAAAATGCCATTATAAATGTTAGGAAAATTATTTTTATTTTATTTATCTGCGATAGCCAGAATTTACTGTTCCCTTTATTTAAGCCACCATGATTTTACTGTTTTAAAGTTATCTTTGTTTTTTATCAAACCCACCCACATTCTCTTCTGTTTGGCTGTGATGTGTGATTTGCTTGTTGCATCTCCTAGCTGCCGTGTCTAGTGCGAACATACAAATTGCTTATTGCGGGAATCTTAAAGCGTCACATTGAGTTAGAACACAGTGTTAAAGTGACTCATGATGTGCCATTGCATTGTATTTACCCAAACGGATGTTCTTTAAATGATCTACTTGTTTTTGTTTTTTTTTCGTATTTTTGTTTTTTTTCTTCGAAGACAGAAGTTTTGGAAATAATGAGGATAAGGACACATCATTTAACTTTTTGGGTAATCTCACATTGTGTTTACTGGCAGCCAATGATTTCAAAACCAGTGTTTTTGAAGGCCAGAAACAGCATTTTCCTATTGATTCTGGATGATACTGGCTACTAGCAAAGTACCACAATCGATATCTGAAGGTTAAATGTCAAGAAGCACATATCTGGATGTCTTTTAAAAGAGTAAATTGTAGAATATGATGTCTATACAGGTATGTGCCAAAAAAACGAGAGGCACAGCAGGCGGCGAAAACGCGCGCAGAACGCTCACTGCCAACAGAAAACCATTCAAAAGAGGCGCCTCCAACTGCAAAAACGCGTTCGGTGTGATCGGGGCCTTAGTCCACTCCTTATGAAGCTCCCCCAGATTTCTGAACCGCCCTTGCTTGACAATCCTCTCAAGGCTACGGTCATCACCGTCACTTGTGAACCTTTTCCAGCCACATTTTTCCGTTCCTCTTAACACTCTGTTAATATAAAGTACTTCGATACTGCACTCTGTGAGCATTCAACTTCTTTTTCAATTGCCTTTTGAGACTTTTCCTCCTTATGGAGGGTGTCAATGATAGTCTTCTGCACAACCGTCAGCAGTCTTCTCCATGATTCTGAAGCCTACTAAGCCAGAATGAGACAATTTAAAGGCTGAGGAAACCTTTGCAGGTGTTTTGCGTTAATTAGCTGACTAGATTGGGACACAGGGAGCCTACAATGTTGAACTTTGTCATGATATTCTAATTTTGTGAAATACTGGATTTGTTTTTTTTTTGTCTTTAATCCATAATCATTAAAATTGAAACAAATAAAGGCTTGAAATATTTCACTTTGTGTGTAGTGAACTAATAAAACACAAAAAGTTTCACTTTTTGAAACAAATTATTGAAATAAATGGACTTTCCCACAATATTCAAATTTTTTGGCACATACCTGTCAGTGTTGTTTTTGACAACCATCTTAGATTTAGTCTTAGTCTTAGTCTTTTGGACTAAAATGGTTATTAGTTTTAGTCAAATTTTAGTCACTTCTATATGTGATAGTTTTAGTCCAATTTTAGTCGACGAAAAGTCAAGAAGGTTTTAGTCTAGTTTTAGTCGACGAAATGTCAAAAAGGTTTTAGTCTAGTTTTAGTCAATAAACTGGGGGAAAAGTAGTCTTTTAACAAATTAATGTAGGTCAGTAAGTATTTTGCTGTTGGGTAGTGTCACTTATAAGTTCTGAAAATAGCAGATCTATAGGCTAATTCAACACAATGTGAGCTTCCGGATCGACTATTTTTTTTTACCTATAATTACAATAATGAAGGAATGTTTTAAAACATAAAAGACAAACAAGGATGGAATGCTAAAACGGCTTGCCATACTAGTATGGCAAAGAGCATTTAATGCTAAAACGGCTTGCCATAGCGGCAGGTACTTTTTTCGGTTTTAATTGGCATGCACAATAAGCGGAAATGTCATGCATTTTAAACGTCTGACGGACCACCCACTAACATTTTCGTCTATTCTCGTCTCGTCAACGAAAACTCACACACGTCTCGTCATGTTTTAGTCATCAACGAGCCATTTTTATCTCGTCATCGTCTCGTTTTCGTCATGGAAAAAAGTGGCGTCAACAAAATGATTTTGTCATCGTCATCGTTGACGAAAACAACACTGATACCTGTATTAGCCTCCTTTGTTGCGATGAAAAGACGGTGGACATATTAAACATACAGCATCCATTGTCTGATCACCAAAACTTGGATCAACTTAGTTGCCAGGAGTCAAAAAACATCCACCTCCATGTTTCAGCAACTGAATAAAAAACACATACATAGAAATGGATTAAATCCCAAATGTTTTGCATGGGTTTTAGCAGAGTGCACAGGGCATGAAGAGAAAGTTGTGTTTTGGCTGAGATGAGGATGACTGGTTAAAATAGACTTGTTTGATTGGCTGGCAGGACTCTCGCATCTCTTGGCACACACCAATGGCTGTTTGATCCTTCGAGTGGAACAGATTGTCAGTGTGTTGTCACTGGGAAAGATAATGTCTAGGGAGGCGAAAATGGACAGAGTGACTGTTTTAAATAGACTCACCCACTCCAAAACACAAACACAAAGGTAAACATGAATCACTAAAGCAGAACATGTTTGTGATTATTGTGCAAATGCAGTTTTGTCATTTGTATGCTTAGAGTTTGACTTCCATTGCTCAGCTTAACTGTTTATGTGCATCTCTAAGCAGCTTTTTTAAGTTTAGTATTCACATTTTTTTCAGAGAGATTAATTGATACTGCAGGGACACATTTATCACTGGGCTGTGTTAAGACAAGCATTTAGCATAAACATCTGGACTAGAATGATATCGTAATGTCAGCATATTATACGTGCGAGGCTTACACTCAGCCTTAATGCAGTTAATAGTGGCGCAAATCAGCTAGCTTCCCATTTCCAATTACTTTGGAAAATAAGGAGGGGAATTTCCGACCAGTCATTACGATTAAGTAAATGATGTTTTACCCAACATGATTATTTCCCCTTAGGGGTCAATAAAGTCTTATTTATCTCTCATTTTCAAACCAGTTTGGAACAGAGTAGCATAGGGTTGAGCAAACAGCAAAGTTTTATCATCTGTGGGAGTTAAATGCTAAATTCTAAAAATGTTTTACCTACTTTTAAGTTTCAGACATGCTGATTTATTGTGTTTTTTTTTTCTATAGTGTCTGTGTTTAAGAAAGACATCAGACTTTCTTTTGTTGTTTCTGAAGATATCCAAGATTTTTTTTAATTAATCCTTTCAGTAAGGATGAATTCAGTTGATAGAAAATGACAGTCTTTTACACTCTTACAAACGATTTATATTTCCAATAAATACTGTTGAAATGTCTATTCATCAAAGAATCCTGAAAAAAAGTACCATGGTTTTCGCCAAAATGTTGAGCAGTATAAAAGCTTTCAACATTGATTATATAAAGTAATCTTATGTTACTTGAGCACCAACTTTGAAATATTAGAATGATTTCTGAAAGATCATGTGACACTGAAGACTGAAGAGTATTGGCTGCTAAAAATTTAGCTTTGACATGACATGAATAAAAACAAAAAAATCTTAATGCGTTCAAATAGAAAACAGTGTGTTTAAATTGTAACAGTGTTTCACAAAATGATTGTTTTACTCTATTTCTGGTCCAATAAATAATGAACACAAGAGAGTTCTTATATAAAAAAACATCAAATTTAAGTGCTCTGAAAATACATTTTAACTGCTAACTTGAGTGTAATGTGCTAGCATAACAATGTTTTATTGAATGCTGTTTAGCAACAATATTTTTATGACAGCATTTACTGGCGGACATCAAAGTTTTCTACTTTAACAGATCAGTATAATAGTTTTTCCCCACACCAACAAAGATTAAATGCTCAGCCTAGTTTATGACACTATTTTCCCAAATTCTGTTTTATTTTTTCAAATGTAATTTTTTTCCATTATAATTTTTCTAGACACTGTTTTAATGGTTATATAATAAAATATAAATCAAAAAGTGTGTATAATTAATTGAAATTAAGTAAATTACATAAATTAACAGCAATGTTTTAAAAGTTTGCAAAAATAACATTTTTAATCTATGAAATGTTTTCAGTTATTTATTTATTTTTACCAAACTTCTTACTCAAAGGCATCTCTAATTAATTGATTTGTTTACAATTATTATTTTTATATTTTATATATTTATTTACATACATTTCTTTGGTCAATAAATTCTGGTAAATATTTTCTTTGGTGAATATTTCTTGAAAAGTAATGTTTAATAAGAATTTTATTAGTAGTAGTCGTAGCACTATCATTACATTAAGTAATATAATTCTGTCACAGTTTCTTCAAGTTAAACAGAACCTTGATTTTGGTTGCTGTGAAGACCTTAAAGCTTCTGTTTGTATACTGTATGGTATGACAGTAGTTTTTCTCAAAAGAAACGAAAAAATGCCAATGAAGTGGCTCTCAGAGCAGTTTTAGAGATTGTTTACTGTATGTGTTCATGTACTCATACATTGAGACTGGATTCCACAATTCCATCCACGTTTTCTGCATCACAGAATTCATAGGACCCTACTAGTACACATTTAAACCTATATATTAAACATTTAAACACAGAAAACCTGAGTCCCAATGTGAGTGTCAACTGCCGTTCCGGCAACCCCAGAGTGCTTTAACCTGGGACCGTGGGCTGCCAGGAGGAATGCCAGTCAACTGCAAGCTGGGAGGTTCGCATGTGGCCTTAAGGCTGGTGAAGCAGAGAATGAAAGGTGGGGTTCAGTCCACCTGGGCTCCGGCTTCACTTATTGAATAATTAAATGGAGAGAACTGAGGTCATCTGGAATGGGAGGTGGAGAAGCAAACAAACCTGACGGCCCAAGGGAGGGCCTACAGCTCTATTTATAGTCTTTGCTCTCCTGCCTCCATTCTGTTCTTCACACACTGTAAATCAATGAGATAAGCACTCTGGACTCGGGCTGTACAGTACTTCTTTTGCTGATACACTCTACTTCTTTCGAACTCGCAGTCTCAACACCTCTCTCACTTTCTATAGCTTGCTGAGGGATGAGAGATCAGTGTCACATTGACTTTCTGTGCACTACGCTTACTGTTGACTGAGTTGCTGGGAACTGGACATTATAGGGATAGCTCAGCGAAAATAGAAAATTCTGTCGTTTTGGACACCAGTGGTTTTTTTTTTTTTTTTTTTTTTTTTTTTTTTTTCAGAATGTCTTCCTTTGTGTACTCTGATGATAGAACTGCATCAATCTGATAAAACGTACTGTATTGATTATGGATTTTAATAAACAAATATAAGTACTATAATAATCATGCGTTACTGATGCACTCTCACAATAGACACAGAACTGAGGAATCAAATGCGGTTTTTGACAGTCTACTTATGTTTTTCTTAGTTTTGCATAGTATCTTTTTTTTAAATCAATAATATTTGGATAATTTTAATACATTTTTTGAGGGAAAAAAAATTGCCTTTAAAATAATTAAATACATATATAATACTAATGAGGCAATAAAAATTGGTTCAAATAAAGTATTAAAGCAAGTAATCATCAGTGGTTTTATTGAACAAAACAGTGAAAATACATAGTGTATTATAAAGAAATAGAACTAATGTACATTATGCAATATATTTAAGGCCTGCAGTGGACGCTAATGGTGTGACGATTGTTTTTAGACTTTACTGCGCAATTGACCGTATGCACAAATTACTTCCTTGTTTAGACAAGCCAGCTAAGTCATTTCCGGTCAACTGTACTGTGCCGTAATATAAGCATAGTTTGTTCGTTTTCTCTACATAATCCATTCACAATCGAAGAAAAGTGTTGTTTGTCTAAGAGGACCAAACCTCCATGTATACCATTCTAAATACCAGTTAAAAAAATATGCGAGTAAATCGTCTAAATATGCGCGAGTCATTGCTATGATTGACAGTAATAACCGGACAAACATCTGACAAGCTGATGGCAAAAAAAGAGCTTAAATGATTCAGACTAAATTCAAAGTAACAAAACTACAGCACTAACATGTTTGTGTCGGTTAAATATCAGCTATTTAAAGGTCCCATATCGTCAAAATCAAAATTTCCTGGCTTTTTTCATGATAACTAAGGTCTAGGGGCTATCTAACTACCATATGAGTTTCAAAACAGTCAATCCACAGTAAACTGCACACAGCCTGCTTAAAGTAGCTGTTCATTTTCACGAGCAGCTGTGACTTCCGTAACGATGTGACGTCCGATCGACTCAAGTCACCGCCTTCAGTCACAAACCAACGTCCCACCCTCCTTTTGTCAAACCCCCAGACAACAACGCATCCATTCCATTGAGCAACAACAACGGGAAAACAAGTGGAGAAAACCCTGTTCAGTCAATAGATGTCAAGCTACGATCATTACACAGGCTTCAGAACAACGTGAATATAAGAGACCAGCGGCACGTCAACTTCAGCCTCTTTCACACAGCGATTCCGGTAAATACACGGATAATGTGTCCCACGATTTGTTCCGGAATTGTTTAATTTGGTTCATTCACAGTTGTTTTCCGGAATCTGTGCTTGCTTTACACACAAACCATAAAGACATGTGACGTTTGGATGTGAGATGTAATGCGACGCGTACGATTCACTAAACTGAAACTAACCTGAACAAACTGTGCTTCAGCGCTGATAGTGAGGAGCTGGCTCTGCCTGATGATCGCTGCTTCATTCCACTTTGCACGTAACGTTATTTTTCGTTGTGAAGAGTCGCTTGATAACGTGCATCATTACTACAACACTGCCTTTAGGTTCTGGCTTTGGTTCACACAGTTCCCGTAATTTTCCAGAATCAGCGCGCATTGTGAAAGGGGCTTTACTAAAGCAACAGTTATGTAGCCTACTGCATTCGGTGTTTGTAAAAGAAAAAACATTAATGATCATTCTAAAATATCCTGTTGAGTATCAGCTCTCTCTATTGCTCTGAGCTCGCTTACGCTTACAGCATACATGACCGTAGTTACCTGTGATTGGCCTGGTTATGCGTCACTCAGAAAACAACAGGCCAATCAGAAGAGAGGCTCATGAATATTAATTAGATGAGCCAAAATCGACCTGTTTTTGACAGAGCTCCTAAAAAAGGAGCTGTAAAAATATATTGAGATGGATTTTGGCACTTATACCGCAAATATATATTCTTAAGGACATCAACAAATAAAATAAACCTCCAGAAATGTGTACGATATGGGACCTTTAATAGCTTTTACAGTTAAAGATAAAACTTTAAAGATGTAGTTATTAAATTATATAAAATATTTCAAATTTATATTGATTCATATTGAGTGCATTATTTAATTATTATACCATCAATATTTAACGTATTTGTAGTGAACTATATATTAGTATTTAAATAATTCACCCTTATAGGCTGTTTGTGTCTGAGCTTAATGACTTTCTGCACTTGCTATATATATATATATATATATATATATATATATATATATATATATATATATATATATATATATATATATATATATATATACACACACACACACACACACACACACACACACACACACACACACACACTAGTAATTTTATAATAAATCGAAAAGCAAGACGTCTTGAAAAATATAGGGAGTTTCAGGGGCGTAGCAGCCAATTTAAAAGTGGGGGGGACAGTATGGTCATGTGACCCAAAGGTGATGTTCATACAGTATAATACATTCTGTTTACAAGAGCAACAAGATTTGAAGCTCATGGCAGACGCCCAAGAGATTCGCGCTGTGATTGGCTAAATGTTACTTCACTCAAATCTAAGTAACAAATCAGAGACCAGGGGCGGAAATATTGGCGCTAGGTCAAAAAAAGTGCGGGGGACAGAATCACCTGTTTCTAAAAGTCACCGAATCACCTGTTCCACCCCCCCACCCGTTCTTTTCAAATAATCACCGCTCCAAAGTAATAACGCATAGCCGGTACTACTTGTATGTTTAAAATCCCTCCGTGCCAACAAAGATTACCGTTTGGCGCCATCTTGTGACAAACACTGGACAACCACAATTAACAATGGAAAATTTCGACATAATTCTATTTAAATTGTCTTACTAACGTACATAGTTTGAATGTTAGTCACGTGGTACTATAATGTACAGGCAGCCTGTAGTTATTGCGAAATAAGCCCCTTCAGTGTGATACAAGACGGGGCTTATTTCTGCGATAACTACCGGCTGCCTGTACATTATCCCTTACTTATTAACTGCATTAGTTTGCTATCAACGGCTCAAGCGTCGTTACTACAGTAGGTCTAAAACGACGTTTTGGAACTAGCAACGAAGCTGTTGGATGAGCTTCATAAGAAATTAATCCTACTCACAATAGCATTTTAAGGATAAAAACCGGACGAATGTCTTGAAATATATCATCTGATCGATGTCTTGAGATGTGG
>NC_133370.1:16636900-16753433 GCF_049309525.1 Garra rufa
TGAAAAGAGTGTTCAGAAGAACATTTACAGTTGCAATCGAAATTATTCAACCCCCTTGACCTGCAAGACATTTTGCTGCAGAGAACACAATTTTGTAAAAGCAACTCAACAAAGACATCAGTACACTATTAGAGAAATGTATAAATACACATTTGAGTCATTCTGAAAACGGAAGCTGATGAATAATAAAAAAAAAAATCAAATTGGCTCTAAATGTTCTTGTTCAAAATTATTCAACCCCTAAAAGTCAAATTTTGTGCAGAATCTTTTATTCTTTAAAACCGCCAATAAACGCTGCCTGTAAGTGCTTTGAAGCTTCTGTCACCTTTCTACTGCAATCTTGGCCCATTCCTCGCCTGAAAAAGCTTTCAGATCACTGATAATCATTAGTTTTCACTTTGCCACTGCTTTCTTCAAATTCAACCAAATGTTTTCAATGAAAATTGAACCTGGACACTGAACAGGCCACTCAAGTACATTCCATAACTGATCCCTGTACCAAGCATAAGTAAATTTTGGATGTATACTTTGGGATGACTGTCCTGCAGAAAAGTCCACTGATCATCAGCTTCAGTCTTTGCACTAAAGGCATCACAATTATTGCCAAAATGGCCTGATACTTCAAAGAATCCATGATGTCCTTCATACGGTCATGATTTCCACTTACTGCTACAATAAAACAACCCTCTAACAGGACTGGTCCACCCCAAAGTTTGACGATGAAGATGGTGTTCTTCTGCTCATAAGCTCTGCCTTTTTTTGCACCAGACATACCACTGATCCATGGGTCCAAAAAGTTCCAGTTTGGTCAGATCACTCTATAAAACATTCTTCCAGAACTCCACATGTCTATCTAAATTAATTTTAGCATGTTCACGTCAGCCTTTTTGTTCTTCTTGGTCAAGAGTGGTATTCGGCAAGATGTCTCAACACGAAGGCCATAACTGTCTAGTGTTCTTCTTATACACTGCATTGAAATGTTTTTCCTCCTTTCGTTGGGTCATCTTACAAGTCTTTGGTTGTACATTGCAGGTTTTTCCTCAGTCGCTCTGATCAAACATTTTATGATATTGTGCTTTTTTGTTCAACACCTTCAAAGGTTTTCTGGTACAACACATTTTAAACTAACGAATAAGGCTGCCAGCTGTGTCTCTAGGAACATTTAATGCCTTGGAAATCTTCATATAGCCTTATTTTCTAAAGTAATAAAATTATTTATTCTCTGTAGCGTCTCTATAGCTTTTGTGAGAGTTCTTTTGACTTTGTCATATTAGCCACTAAAACCTTAGCACACGCATGGGCTAACTGTATGTATGTGTAACAGCACAAGCTAATTCTGTTTTCTAATAGAGTTTCTAAAGGCTTAATTATGTTTTAGGACAATTTTGTTCCCCACCATACAAATAAGAGACTAAAAAAACAGCAATAGACAGGGGTTGAATAATTATGACATATGACAAATTTTTGACAACTCAAAAATATTACATTATATGTTGACATTATCACTTTTAATATGCCAGTAATTGGTTATAGATGCAATTTTTTTAAAGTCCTGGATCTTCAGAAAAGCTTGTATTTGTAAACTACTGCAGTCTCTGGAGGGTTGAATAATTTTGATCGAACTGTATTTGACAGTTTATTTTGTAACTTCATAAATTAACAGAAACATTCTCACTGAAGAGTTTACATTTTGTGATAAATTATATTATGAATTGTTACAAATGTAAATTTTTCAAAATTATTATACACAGTAGTTTACATTTTGAACATTATTTCCTAAGCATTATATAATGTAGTTAACATTTTGATTGAAAATTACCAGAAAATGTTTTCTTTATGTGTAGAGGGTGCTTTATTCAGTGTTTATAAGAAAACCTCAATCAATTATGTTAGGTCTGCCAAATGACGCATATCATTACGATTTGTTGAATGAAGCGTAGTACTTCATACTTTCATTCTGTGCAGTTTAGCCCTCATCTTTCTGTGTGTGTGTCGATGGATTTCGATCAAAGCGGCTTGTGTGTCGTAAATCAATGTTAAACTACGTGGATATGCCAGCGCTAAAAATGACTAATGATTTGATGTGCACTGGTCCATCCTCAGGCTCTCTTCACACACTTGATAGGACCATTACCCCATCCAGACACAGATATATGCACACTTAGGGCTTGGAGAGAGATGAAAGAGGCGGACTGCGTTGCAGAGGAGTGAAGGAGGGTAGAGTGGCTCTTAACAACACCTCAACCTCCCACTGCATGGCGGGCATCATTGAGGGAACATGTGTGTCTGTGTGTGAATTTAATAGAAAGAGAGGACGCAGAATGAAAGGGGTGGGGGTGGGAGAGAGAAAGTCATTAGCGAAGAATGTAATCCAGAGAGTAATTAAAGAAAGGGAACATGGGGCCGGCCAAGTGTATCTCCGAAGGGTCGGGTGAATCAAGGCTTTGCCTGGTGATGGTTTGTGTGAACAGGGTTTTAATCAACCCCAGCCCATAACAGCTCACACTACAACTACATAAATGTGAACCTGGACCACAAAACCAATCTTAAGTAGCATGGGTGTATTTGTAGCAGTGGCCAAAAATATATTGCATGGGTCAAAATTATCAATTTTTCTTTTATACCAAAAATTATTAGGATATAAAGTAAAGGTCATGCTCTATTAAGATATTTAGTAAATTTCCTTCTGTAAATATATCAAAATGTAATTTTTGATTAGTAATATGCATTGCTAAGAATATCATTTGGACAAGTTTAAAGGCGATTTTCTCAATATTTAGATTTTTTGCACCCTCAGATTAAAGATTTTCAAATAGTTGTATCTCGACCAAATATTTTCCTATTCCGTTTTTCAGCTTTCATATGATGTATAAATCTCAATGAAAAAAAAATGTACCCTTGGGACTGGTTTTGTGGTCCAGATTCACATATTTCAAAAAGATAAGTAACGACAAGACAACTATGCTATATATCTGCTGTGAGAGCCTTGTGGCTTGAAAAGGGGTCTAGTTGTTCCTAAACTTGAGATTTTAGTCACAGAGTGAGAGTTTCTCATTATTTGTTAACAGCATTCAGTGGAAAACTGATATATATCGGATAATATTGAGTCACTCGACTATTATTGCAACAATAAACCCAGACATAGTGATAAGGACCCTGACACAAAACTGCTGAGTGCTGCTATTCTGAAGGGAATTTTTCCAATGTTGACTGTTTTGCTACATGACTACTTACCAAATCAAGTAAATAAATGGATATGAATCATTGATTGAAGTTCAAATTTTTTAAACAATGCATTAAATTGTCATTGTAAAGTGACAGTAAAAACTTACATTGATACAATAAAAGAATAAATAAGAATAAAAGATTCATCAAATTTATCAAGCAATTCAAAAAAAAAAAAAAAATCGTCACTGTGCTTCCGGGCATTTTGCTTAGTTTGCTTAAAACAAGATTAAACATCTTATGCCATTTTTCTTATCTAGGAAATGCATTTTAATTCAAGAATTTTTAGATATTTTGACTAAAAACAAAACAACAATACTAAGATAAGCTTTTTTTTTTTTTTTTTTTTTTTTTTTTTTTTGCAGTGTAAAACTTGTATGGCTTAATATAACGTAAATGCTGTCTCTTACTGAAATATGTAGTAGAAAACCCATGAAAGATTTACGTTATTTACAAAGAAAAATCCACATCATTTTAAACATATTTTGGACTATGGGGGCGCCATTATTTCAATGACAATTGTTGCACTCGGTAACTTACTGGTGCTAGTTGCTGCTATTTTCACCATTACACAACTCAGAATACACAACCTGGAAAAAAAATACTGATTCGACGACCACAGCTACTGAAAGTGCTTACAAGTGACAATAGATATAAGCTGATATATTTTCACCAAATGTCAGAATTTTTCCCCACAAGGAAATTTTTGTCGTGGCCCCAGATATTGAGGGAACACCATGCTGAGAAACTACTTCAGTTGCTTTAGCGTCACGACAAACATTAGCTTGTTTACATCCTTTCAGGATGGCATCTGGCATTTCTTCTCTCTGCCGTTTTATAAGCTCTTTCAGTAGCTGTGGTCTACTAAAAGCCTCAAAGGCATCAGAACTAAAGTGGAGAGAACAAAGACGCTGGTCTTTAGTAGCTTTATTCATCCACAGGCATCTTACCATACTTTTCTTTTCTTCTCATCGTGAAGTAGTGAAGGCTTACCTTGCATCTCTTGTTGCCCTTAGACTGTAAATTACAACCAAAAGCCGCACAGTGTGGCATTGTATCAATATTTTATTTTCTGAGTTGTGTATTCAGAGTTGTGTTATGGTGGAAATGGCAACATCTAGTGGTAATAGCTCACTGAGTGCAGCCATTTCACATCATCATAACAGTGGTGCCCCCAATTGTCAAAATATATAATAAATTATGCTGTTTTTTTATATAATGTAAATCTTTCATGGGTTTTTACCTAATATTTTCAGTACATATTCAGAGACATCATTTGTTATATTAAGCCATGCAACCCTGTTGAAAAAATGCTGGGATGCTGGTTAAGTAGGTTTTTTTTTTTTTTTTTTTTTTGATGCTGGTTTAAGATGTTCCTTTTGCTGGTTTATGCTGGTCCTTGACCAGCACATGACAATCTAAGGACCAGCATAAACCAGCTAAGGACCAGCTTAAACCAGCATCAAAATATAACCAGCATCGCAGCATCAAAACTACCTAACCAGCATATGCTGTTTTTTTCACTAGAGTCTAGGGTTTCACTAAGTCTTAGTACATGGACCTTTAATATGGAATACTAGCTATTTTATGTATGTACTGACAGTGGTTTGAATCAAGAAAGTGAGTGGAAGACATTCATTTTGAGAGCTTTGAGAACTGACATTTGGGACACTGACCATGTCGACAATGTTGAACAGTTTAATTATAAGAAAACGTGCAGAAATGCAGTACAATGCAGAGACTAGCAATGGGAATGCCAACAGTGAAGCTCACATTTACCTTCTGGATACTGCAAGCATGTACAGTATGAACACCTGCTAGCAACCAACAGCGACCTGGCAACCTACTGTAATTAAATTTCACTGTGCTAAAATTGTCCTATGTTTCTTGATGCGGAGCGTTGTGATAGTCTTGTTTGACCTTGAAGTTGATGAGCAAAGCTTTCAATGTATATTCTGAGTAGATAATATTTAAACAGATGCTTGGCTGGATTTGTCTGTTTTCAAACAAGCTAACAAGGCTAAATTTCAAAACAAGACTCACACAGATCTCACTGAAGGCGAATTTACTGTGGATATTGATCTGAACTGCTCAAAGGTGAGGATTTAGAAGTTGCCGGCAGTTCTGTCATGAAATATTAAAGAGCCAGTTTGAGCTCTTAATTAAGATTGTGATTAAACCTGACAGCGTGTTTACACAGATAATAATGGAAGCGTAATCAATCTTGATTTTTGACCTGGTGACTTTTCTGTGCAACTGTACCACCTTAAAGTTTTGTTATAGTTGCCTCGAAATGCCGACTTACAGCGGGGAACTGCCGTCGGCTGTTGCGTGACTCAACCGTTATGATCTCGGATCTGTCTCTGGCTGCGTCCCATACAACACATCTAATTTGCGCTCCCTCCAAATATGAAACAGGAAAATGAATTGCTTTACGAGATGGAGGTCAACCAGGTCTCTGGAGTTTACCGCTCATGCTCCTTGTAAACCACCCCACTACAAATGAATTTCTGCAGTAAGCAGTACAAATATTACATGGATGATTTCATTCATTAGTCTCAAATTGGCTTACCCAGAACTCCCTTCTTTACACTCCCAGAGCTGATGTGAGGTGGTATTAAAAACATGGCACATCTGTCGGCCCGATTTAATACTTCCTTCAACACTTTCAAAGGGGAACTCCAAAGAGTTTAGGCTCGGCGGAGCTCACCGTTGATTACAGACCTCTGTGCTGCCGAAGCGTGAGGAGATGCTGCTGTTTTCAAGCTGTCATCTAGAGACATGATGGAAATTAGCTCACCGTTTCCCTCCATCATTACTCTGTACATATACATCCGCATTGCCTGCGTTTCTGATGCTGTATGGTTTGACCCGTTTGCCCTTTCTCCAATTGAATCTGGAAAATGCATTTGCAGCAGCAGACGGAGCGGAAAATGGGTTTACCCGTGACTCCCAAGCACTAAGTGGAATTTTATTTTTTTTTCTTTAAAGGCACAATGTAAGATTTTTTTGATTAAAATATCTAAACACCACTAGAACAGTGTTATGTATTTTGCTGGCTTGTGTACTTACATTATCCCAAATGTTTCAAAGTAGCGATGGCCACGTTTGAAACACTGCTTCATGAAGCTTCAAAACCTTTGTGAATCGTTTGTTTCAAAACAGTGGTTCAGACTCAGAGCGTGTATCAAACTGTCAAAGTCATGTGATTTCAGTAAACAAGGCTTTGTTACATCATAACTGTTTTGAAACGTTTCGAAATTTTAATGGTTTGCCATTGGAGGGCGATCTCTGTGAACCCCTGATCAATGAGAGTTAATTGAGATCACCCCCCAACAGCAAACAATTGAACTAACGTCTTTGGTTTTTATAAATTTTATCATTTTTAACAAGACATTTGTGTAATTAAAAGAATGAGTAGTAGTTAATAGTCTCCTACTTGCCTCTTTAGGCAAGCTTTCTATAATACAAAAAAAAACAAGCCCTGCAAATTAATAATAATTAAAAATTGCATTTAATTGCATTTTTTGGTTGCATATTTTGGCATGAGTTTTTGTTGCATTTACAGTTGAAATCAATAAGTTTACATACAAGTTTACATACAGAATTTGCAAAATGTTAATTATTTTACCAAAATAAGAGGGATCATACAAAATGCTTGTTATTTTTTTAAGTACTATTGACCTGAATAAGATATTTCACATAAAAGACGTTTACATATAGTCCACAAGAGAAAATAATAGTTGAATTTATAAAATGTTCAATGTTCAAAAGTTTACATACACTTGGTTCTTAATAGTGTTTTGTTACCTGAATGATCCAGAGCTGTTTTTTTATGTATTAAGAGCCAGGGGTGTAAACTTTTGAACAGAATTAAAATATGAACATTTGTATTATTTTGCCTTAGTATCATATTTTTTTCCTTTTAGTTCTGCCCTTTAGAAGCTACAGAAGATATTTAGATGTTTCCCAAAAGACAAAATAAGTTAAATTTACCCTGATTTTCAAATTAAATTATTCAAATTTAATTTAATTTCTATCTGAAGCATGAGTGAGTGTTTACAACCTTCTGTAATAGTTGCATAGGAGCCCCTAAGTTTTCCTCAGTCTGAAAGATGGATCTCAAAATCATACAGTCATTGTTGGAAAGAGTTCAAATGCACAAAAATGCTGAAAAACCAAATAATTTGTGGGTCCTTGAGAGTTTTTATGAAGAACAGCAGGCAGTTTAACAAGGGATTTATGAACAACTATCAAAAAAAACAAACAAACAAACAGCTGTTTATCATGCAGGGGTGTAAACTTTTGAACAGAATCCTTTTTTTTATAAATTCTACTACTATTATATCTTGTGGACTATATTAAGTAGGTGTCACCAGCTTGTAGTATTTCAAACACCTTGAAACAGTGAATTATTTTGCAAACCAATTGGTTTAATTGATTCAAAGCTTCAAAAAGGTTGGTTTCATTGCGTCGCCTGCCAATGACATCGCAGACCCACGATTTATGTTTTTATTTTGTAGAAAACATGGGAAAGATGCTTTAATATGTTATACGATTTGTTAGACAGCTGATGAACGCAACAGCATTATAGACCGTAGCATTATAACTTTCAACACACTCAAATGTAGCTAGTATGATAAAACAGGGCCACCTTACCCCATATACGCATGACCAGAAAGGGGCAGAAGTGGTCAACTGTGGCATAAGAAAAGATTTGCTGTTTAGTAATCACTCCAGTGGCCTCATTTCCCTTCCACAGTTTACATCTCCACCCTGGTTCATACAGTGACGTTAATAAATCTTCAATACGTTAACTCATCCATGAACATGATTTCTGTTTGGCTGATCGGCTGTGGTGATGAACACGACAAAACCAATGATTTCACATTCAATCCTGGCGTCATCAAACTATGCCTTTGTTTCTTTGTTTGTTTTGAATATGCGCCCTTTGTCTGCAAAAACATACATGTTGTGCCTCTAACCAGTGAATGTTTTTATTTTTTGTGTATATGCATTGTGATTACTGTTATGCTTATAGAATGTTCTTTCCCATTTTTTACAACTCATTTCATTTTGTCATTGAAAATGATCGCGGAACTAATATCTGTACGTGCTTCCCGCCGTGTTTGATTTCTGCCTTCGTCCTGTTCCTTTGTGCTACATGTTTAATTTGGATGAAGCGTTGTGGGGCTAATAGAAAGGGGAAATTTAAACGCCAGGTCTCTACAGGGACTGCGGAGGGTAAATTGTTATTTCGGCATTGAGGGAGGAGAGAGATTTTCGAGCAGAGAATCAGATCTGCTTAAAAAGAAGAAGGAAAAAAAGAAAATAATGAAAAAAGAAACTGAGAGAGAATGGAACGGCGAGAGAAAGTTAGGCTTATCTGTCCGCAGCAGCAGGCTTGAGCACACAGCGTAACGGCACGTCGCTGTTTGCTCCGGAGACCTGCCGGGGTTTAAGTGATATCAGCTGTCTCAGGGTCAGAGTTCCGACGCTTTTTTTGTGGTCATTTTCCAAATCCCTAAAAGAGCCGGTATGGCCAGATAGAAGCACTGCCAAGAAAGGACCAGTGAACAGATACAGTGGCAAGACAATGTCCTTTCTTGTGGTCTCGGATTTATTGTGGTGTCAACAGATTGTGTGTCAACATTATCTCTGATTGTGTGGACCGAACTGCACTGTGGGTGACTACAATGCAGTCTCTAGAAGAAATTGTTTCCAAGGCTACAGCAAAACTTAAAGTGAAGTGAACACTGTCACCTAGGAATTAAAAGACGAAGTCTTACGTCTGTAATCAGCCCCAGTGTTAGCCGTGTCACAATCAGTTGCTGCATAGACGTTCTGAAACTGCAGCAAATGTCATAATTCAAATGTCAATGTATATTGGAATTAGCAACCCTTACAACAAATACCACAGTATTGTACTACCACTCCTTACATAAAACAACTGTACCATGGTAAAGCGATAGCATCTGATGCAAGTATCATGGTACTATTTTATTTTTTGTTTTGTATATTTTACAGTTTTTGATAGAATGTTTGTTTATAGTATATTTAATGCTTATACTGTTATTTTTTGTAAAATAAGTAAAAAAGTAAAATAAAAAGGCTATCAGTACACACAGTCATTTTTTATTTTATGTTTGTATAATTTATTTTAAAGTATTTTTATAGAATGTTTGTTTATATATTTGATTGTTATTTTGTTTGTAAAATAAATACTTAAATAAAAAGGCTATCGGTACACACTGTCTTTATTTTATTTCAATTTATTAAATTTTTTATTTTGTTTTATTTTGTATTGTATATTTTACTGTATTTTGTTTATAGAGTGCTTGTTATTTACTCTTATTTTTTGTTTAATAATAAATAAAAAGGCTATTGGTACACAGTCATTATTTAATTTAATTTAATTTTATTTTACTATTTTATTTTGTATATATTATATTTTACTGTATTTTGTTTATATAATAGTGGTTTATAGTATATTTGATGGTTATACTGTTGTTTTATGTAAAATAAAATAAAATAAAAAGGCTATCAGTACACAGTCTTTTTTATTATTTTATTTTTGTATAGTATATTTTGTAATATACTATAAAATAGTTGTCCTTTTAAATAAATTAAAAGGCTATTGGTACACAGTCTTAATTATATTTAATTTTATTTTACCATGGAAAAGTATCTGATGCCAGTGTCTTGGTACTCTGACACTATTATTTTATTTTATTTTTGTTTAAAATATTTTATAGTATTTTTATAGTAGTTATTTATAGTATATTTTATGGGTATATTATCTTTTGTAAAATATAATGAAGTTAAATAAAAAGGCTATCAGTACACATAGTCATATATATATATATATATATATTTGTGTTATATATATTTTTTAAACAAAAAAATTTAAAAAGGTTATTGATACACTCATTATTTTATTTTACAAAAATAACAGTAACTATAGTAACCATAAAATAAACTATAAACAGTCATTCTATAAAATACTATAAAATATACTAGACTTAATAAAAAAAAATACCATGTTAAAATGAGATTCCAATATTATAGTACTTTGATACCATGTTAGTAAAATTCATGTACCTTTTATTTTATATTTTATTTTCTATTTCTTTTAATTTTATACCATGGTTTTACATTAGCTGAGTAGGAAAACAGTGCATATTGTATTAGTTTTTGTTCGCAATTAATATGGCTCAGTGAAAAAACATCATCTCACAGTTATTCTTTGTCTATAGTGCATACATATTTGATTGTAACAATTTCTTCTCAAGTGGGGCAGGCCGCTTGAGAACGCGAGCGAGGCTATCGGTGCACACAGTCATTACCACATTCAAAACACTGTACTTGAGCACTCAGCTTTCTTGCACAATGTGATTCCAACTCTGCAATGAGGCAATTACAAGAGCAGACAGTTATTCTTCCTCTCGCAGCACGAATAGATTCCGTTCTAAAAGCACACCTTGTCCTGTATATTACTGCTCCGGGGTTGGGGGCCCCGGCCTGCTGGGTGAAAGTTATAGCAATGATAGCTTGTTGAGATGCAGGCGGAAAAAAAGAAAGTAATTTGTGTGTTTTCGCCGCTACTGATTCTGCCTCCCGTGTCTTGTTTCTTCCAGGAGAGATCTGTGCATTTAAGATTCATGGGCAGGAGGCACCATTTGAAGCTGAGGTGTTGAACAGGACATCTGGTGAAGGAGTGCTGAGGGCCCGGGGTCTTATAGACTGCGAGCAGCAGAAGGAGTACACTTTCATCATCCAGGCCTATGACTGCGGAGCCAGCCCAAGTGGAGCCAACTGGAAAAAGAGCCACAAGTAAGTATTACTTTTAGTTTAGTTCAGCTGCTTCAAACTGAACTCAACTGATGGTCTGTGAAGGATCTGCAAGCTGATAAATACCAACATTTAAATTTATTAAAGGGTTAGTTTACCCAAAATTGAAAATAACCCCATGATTTACTCACACTCAAGGCATCCTAGGTGTATATGACTTTCTTCTTTCAGATGAATCCAATAGGATATACATTTAGAAATGTCCTGGTTCGCCCCAGTTTTATAATGGAAGTGGGTGGGTGTTTTTGTTCAACAGTCCAAAAGAAGTCCAATAAAGCACATCCATCCATAATAAAAAAAAGTGCCTCACATGCCTCGCGAATCGATGCGTTATAAACAGTTTTCTATATTTTTGTTTTACTCTTGAAGTGGTAAGTCAACTGGAAAATTTTGATCTAGTGATTTACATACTGTAGGCCACTTTGGATAAAAGCTACAAGACTTAGAAGTTGTAATTTACAAGCAAGAGGAGCAATCATCTCTGTGATGTGGACTGTGTAAGTTAAGGGACTGGTGTCCTGCTGTGCAAATGATCCATTTGTTAAATTCATCAACTAATTATCAAAGTTAAAAGCAGAATGAAGCTTTGCCACATTTGTGGAAGCTTTTGAGGCAGAAAAGCCATGAGGAAACCAACTGCTGTGCTGACAGCTAACCAGCCTAAATTTGTTTTTATTATGCTTCATTTGGAGTAATTTTGGGCTCGTTAGACTTTATTTTTTATTTATGTTTTATTAATGTGATGTTCCAAGGTACTTTAAAGAATCCACAATATTACCATCATGATAGTGTTCAAAAACCATGGTACTCAAACTTCCTTTTTAATACAAATGTTTGCAAACAGTCTTGTTGATTAAAAGAAGAGGTCATGTGTTTTTTTTTTTGTAACGTAGCTATCCTTTAATATAAACAGTCCGCAAAGGTGTTAATGAAAAACACAAAAAAGTGCATGATAAAGATATCGTCTCTCAAAAGAAATAGTCAACTCTGAGCCGTCTTAACGAGTCTAAATGAATATTCTGCCTGTTACCGATATGTCAGATTATTAAACTGCGCTGTGAAAGCTTGTTTTGTTTTCATTGGCGAAAGATGATAATGTGAAGGGTTTTGTACTAATATGTGATGTATAATGCATCTTTAGGTTTCCAGGTAAACCACAATATTACTGTCATTCTAAGAACAGTTCTGATAATTTTCTGTGAACCACTGTTTTTTAAGAATGTGTTTAATGTAGCCTGTCATTGTTCTAATTACTTTATTTAATAATAAAGCATGTAGACATATTTTGATTTACAAACTGTATTGTTTCATCGATTAGTTATGTTAGCACTCTGTTAACGTATCTATCATTATTGTTTTGTGAAGTGTTTACAGTTTATCAGCTAAATTTTAGCTGTTGTTGTGATTTGCTTGCATTGTATATGGAAAGACCGATCGCAACAGACTTGGCCAGCTGGCCAATCAGAGCCAGTGTTGTTTTTGACAACCATCTTAGATTTAGTCTTAGTCTTAGTCTTAGTCTTTTGGACTAAAATGCTTCTTAGTTTTAGTCAAATTTTAGTCACTTCTATATGTGATAGTTTTAGTCCAATTTTAGTCGATGAAAAGTCAAAAAGGTTTTAGTCTAGTTTTAGTCGACGAAAAGTCAAAAAGGTTTTAGTCTAGTTTTAGTCAAAAAAAGGGAAAAAAGTAGTCTTTTAACAAATTAATGTAGGTCAGTAAGTATTTTGCTGTTGGGTAGTGCCACTTATAAGTTCTGAAAATAGCAGATCTATATTTCAACACAATGTGAGCTTCCGGATCGACTATTTTCACCAATAATTACAATAATGAAGGAATGTTTTAGAACATAAAAGACAAACAAGGATGGAATGCTAAAACGGCTTGCCATACTAGTATAGCAAAGAGTATTTAATGCTAAAACGGCTTGCCATAGCGTCAGATACTTTTTAAGTTTTAATTGGCATGCACAATAAGCGGAAATGTCATGCATTTTAAACTTCTGACGGACCACCCACTAACATTTTCGTCTATTCTCGTCTCGTCAACTAAAACTCACACACGTCTCGTCATGTTTTAGTCATCAACGAGCCATTTTTATCTCGTCATCGTCTCGTTATCGTCATGGAAAAAAGTGGCGTCAACGAAATGATTTCGTCATAGTCATCGTTGACGAAAACAACACTGATCAGAGCAGAGTAGGTTTATGGAAAGGAGGGGTTTACTGACCTTAAGCTCAGAACTGCTTCGAACTAATCATTTCAAAATCACTGCAAAATGATTCTAATATTAAATGTATATTCTGAAAAAAATAACAATGTTTTCTGACCTTAGATGCATTTAAAACTGTTGTAGTGGACTTCGACACAATATTGGGACACTTAAAAATCCCATATCACCTGCTCTTTAATGGGTTTCAGGTGAACCACTTTAACAAAAATGTGGACCACCAAATTCGGGGAAAACCAGTAATTACTGCATATCTACTAAAATTGGATTTCAGTGTGCACAAATTAGCCTTTTTAAAATGCATTTTCCCCGAGTAAAAACTAGACTGGACTACCAGACTTTCAAGTCATTCCAAACACAACAAACTCATACAGAAGCATGCATCATGTTTCTAGGAGTCACATCACAAATAAAAGCAATGCTTGTTTAAAACTCTGCATAAAAATCAAATGGAATCATAGTCTGTGGCTATCATACACAACACGATTTCTGTGAAATCAGTCAACTCCCAAGTGTTCAAAATCTGCAGACTGGCTCTGAATTACAAGCAACTACCATTTGACTCATCCAGACTACAAATCATCAGCAGAATATATCGTTTTTACTGTATGTTATGAAACATCTTTATATATTATAGGGAAAAAATCTTTAATTTTGCCAGACTGCTGTATTCTTTTTTTATTTCATTGAAAGGATTTAAATTGCTCCTTTTTTAAGCTAATGAAGTGATTGTTTGCTAGCTGTAGTGTTGGTCTGAACACTCACTTGCACTGATTGATTGAAGTGAGACAACAGAAACACTTCATCACAAATTAATACGAGCACAATCATTTAATTCATTGTTATGAGCTGATTAATCAGTTGATTAATTCATTGTTGGTGCTCATTGTTAATTATAATGATTTTGTTTATGTAGATTTATTTCATTATTAGTATTATTTTTTCAAAGGACCAACTATAATAATACCTAAATAGCATCAGTGTTGGGAAGGTTACTTTGAAAATGCAATAGGTTGCAGATTACAAGTTACTTCACAAATAGTGTCATAAGTAGAGTAAGTATTTCAATTACTTTATTAGAGTAATGTAACAGATTTAATTGTGATTACTTTTTGACTACTTTTGTAAATTTCTTATAAATGTTTTAAACTGTTACTCATTTTCAAACATTTAAACCAGTAGTACTCAACATTGATTAGTGACTTTCAATATCCTTCATCACTTGAATTAAGATTATAAATATGTAATTTTAAAGCACAGCAACCACAAAATCAGACTTCAGTACCTGTTTTTCTTTGAGATAATTTAGAGGTTAAATACTGATTTAAAATCGTAACAACATATAGTTTAATAGCTATGATTATAGGTTTGAAATCAAATCTTTGCATAGCTATGACAGGAAACACTGGCATCTAACAATACATTGAAAAAAATAGTCAATCCTTAAAAAAGCATATACATAAAACCAAATAGAAAATAAGAGTTATCAAATAAGGATGTGTTTAATATTTTAGAGCAGTCAATGCAATTTGTGAAAGAAATTTATTAAATCTGTATGTGTATGAAATATTGAGATGTGACCCTCTTTGTAATCGTTAACATTTTCATAAGTAACTGTATTTTTATTACACTTTTTTTCTCATTAACTGTAACAGATTAGAGTTACATTTATTTTGTAAATAAATCTTGTAACTCTGTTACATGTATCACTGTAGTTACTTTCCAACACTGCCGTCTATGCCAACAGACAATATTGTTCTGTTTATTATGAGCACAAGCTGCAATTATGTCGCCTGTTGATGTAAATGCTCAAGCTGTTTAAAGTCGGATGGATTCTGTTTGAAGGTGATTCCAATTATGTCAGTACCATTATAGCTGTGGTGTAGACTTTGCTATTTTCATAGAATTTGACCAATTATTAAAACTTTATAGTTCTTGTTATAGTTATTCTTGGTATGAACCATGAAGTTTGTACTTGTCACCTCAGATCTCAAATCAGAGTGAAGTTTAGTGTACCGCCCAGCCTTCTTTCGCTCTCTCCTTCCCTCGTTCTTTTTCCTCTCCCTGTCCCTGGCGGCACTCCAGGATATGAGTTGGCTACAGACACACGTACACACTCATATGCTTGCACACATTTCTACACACCCAGTCCTGGCTGGCCCTGCATTGACGACCCATCAAGATGTTTACAAAGTTGCCGGAAGCTCCGTACGTGCCCGACAATCTCTCTTACAATAGCAGCTCGCTGCAGCTGGAACACAGCTCTGATGAAGTGCAGGAGAGAGCTGTGCTTCAGGCACCCACTGCTGTGAGAGAGAGAGAGAGAGATGAAGAAGTGCTTTTGATTTCACAGCTTGGGTCGTTCTGATGAATGTCTCTTGACACCGTGATTCAGAAAGGGTGTGTGCGAACGCGTGCACGCAAGAGAGATCGCCAAGCACAGGATCTCAGCGGGATAATCTAAATGCAGGTCCCATTAACTTAATGTCTCCATTTAGGAAGACGTACTACAACACGTGAATTTATGTTTCTGTCAAAAGAAGGTCACAGCTGGTTTGACTGAACGGCAGACGCTGAGCTGGACTTCTTTAAGGTTTTATGTTAGCTCTGTGTACCAAAATGCTTTTCAGCTCTTTTTCAAGCTAGTTAGTGTACAAATGATTTGGGGTTGTTACACAGGGGCATGTCCTTTTTGTTTTGGTTTTTAAAGGGTAGTATACCCAAAAATGAAAATTAGCCCATGATTTACTCACCCTCAAGGCATTCTAGGTGTATATGACTTCCTTCTTTCAGACAAATGCAATCGGAGTTATATGAAAAGTTGTTCTGGCTCCATCGAGCTTTATAATGCAATAGGTAGGTGTTTCTCTTCATCAGTCCAAAACAAGTCCAATAAAGTGTATTCATCCATAATAATAAGTGCCTTACACGGCAACGGGGGTTGAATAAAGGCCTCCTGTAGTGAATTGATGCATATTTGTAAGAATAATATCCATATTTAAAATGTAATAATCACTTTAATCTAGCTTGTACAGTTGAACATGGAAGCAGTTCCGAGCAGATGATGTCAATTGTTGGCGTTGCGCCTGTGAGTCTTGTGAAAACCAGGGCTTACTGGAGCAAAGGAGGCAAAGTTTCCTTACTTTAGCAAATGAAAAACAGTCTCCTCTTGGCTTATATCGAAATCCCCTGCATTTAATTTTTCTTTACAAATCCTCATTTTTTACTTCTAATTCGTGACCTTTGTTTAGATCTCTCCACTGCGCTTCTGTATTCGTCACTTCTGTGCGGCGCAAGCTATTATTACTTTTTAAATATGAATATTTTTCTTACAAAAACGCATTGATTTGCTACATGGAGGCCTTTATTCCCCCACCTCCCAGAGCCATGTGAGGCACTTTTTTTTTTTTTTGGATGGATGCGCTTCATTGGACTTGTTTTGCACTGATGAAGAGAAACACCTGCCCATTGCATAATAAAGACTGAATGAGCCAGAACAATTTTTATATAACTCTGATTGCATTCGTCTGAAAGATGGAAGTCATATACACCTAGGATGCCTTGAAGGTGAGTAAATCATGGGCTAATTTGAATTTTTGGGTGAACTAACTCTTTAAATTTATTTTAAGCATTATTTTTTCAACACCTAGCGGCAAAAGTAAATATTCACAGTTGGTCAAGAGGAGAACCGCTCCATATACAATAAATAGATTTAAATAGGCTATTAATACGACTGCAGTCTTCATTTAATGTGTGATGTGATCGGTTTCTTGGTATGAAATATTCTAAGAATGAATCTAACAGTTCACAATGAAAAACTAATATTTGAGAACTTAGGCTGAAGGTTTAGAGGATATCAGATGCCTATTTTCAACAAGTTGGTATGATTCTTTAGGGTCTTGTGAAATGTCTGCAACATAATTTGGTTAGAATTCCTCAATGGTTGTGTGAAACAACACCCTTTTTACACCTCTGTTCACAGCGACCCGTTTTGGTGCATGTTTCTTTAAATGCTAATGAGCTCTGAATGAATGAATGATGCATTTATATAGCGCTTTCATTGTGTATTGCCATACACCCAAAGCGCTTTACAGTCATATGGGGGATCTCTCCTTAACCATCACCAGTGTGCGGCATCCACTTGGATGATGCGTCGGCAGCCACAGTACAATGGCGCCGGTGCGCTCACCACACACCAGCTACAGGTGGAGAGGAGAGAGTTATGGGGCCAATTCAATGAATGGGGATTATTAGGAGGCCATGATCGACTAGGGCCAGTGGAGGGAATTTCACCAGGACACCGGGGTTACACCCCTACTCTTTGGCACGGGATTTTTAATGACCACAGAGAGTCAGGACCTCGGTTTAACGTCTCATCCGAAGGACGGTGCCTTTTACAGTATAGTGTCCCCGTCACTATACTGGGGCATTAGGACCCACATAGACCACAGGGTGAGCACCCCCTGCTGGCCTCACTAACACCTCTTCCAACAGCAACCTAGTTTTCCCAAGAGGTCTCCCATCCAGGTACTGACCAGGCTCAGCCCTGCTTAGCTTCAGTGAGCAACCGGTCTTGGGCTGCAGGGTGATATGGCTGTGAGCTCTGCTCACCCGCCCCTCTCTTCCGTGGAAGAGGAAAGGCGATTTGCAAATAATCATAAAAAATATAAAGTGTGAGACCATAGACTGTAAAAAATATGGACGTAGTGTCCGTGACGTCACCCGTAGGATTCTGAAGAGCGATTTTGAAGCCTTTAGTTGGCAGGAGTCGGCCATCTTGGAATCGCGTCACCACGCGTCACTCCCGGATAATCGAAAAATGGGCAAAAAGGCGGGACGTGGGTGGAGCTGGTTGCTGAAACCACGCCCACCTAGCGCGACAGTGCTAACAGCAGCAGCAATCCCCCAGTCACTCAAGTGGCCACGCCCTTAATTATGCAGAACTTTAAAGCTTAATATAACTTAAACGGATGAGTTATAAAAAAATTCACCCCCTCACAGTTGACATGAAGGGCAAAACTAGCTATATAGACCAAAACCACTTTTTGTACCAGGCTGTAAACATACTTTTTTTCTGATGTAAAGTTGGGCATTTTAACATGGGGAGTCAATGGGATTGACTCTCTTCTGCAGACGTACATCTGGAAGTGCAGCTGGATCATAAAAAGTAGGTACTTATCCATCCAGTTTTAACTTTTTAGCAAAACCTGCCTAAAGATTTAGCAGTCTGGGGTAAAATGATCTGTGCAAACATCAACGAATATACAGTAGGTGTATTCAATAGCGCATTACCATCAATAACTAATACACTGTGTCCTCTGTGGCTCTGATGTCGGGTGAAAATGAAGACATTCAAATACAAAACCTGCATTGTTCACAAGTCATTGTTGTCACTGCAGTGGCTCAAGTGCAGAGAAAATGGTGCTGAGGGTGGAAATATGCTAATACGGCACAGTCTGTTAGTGGTCATGGGCGGGGCTTGAGCAATATGACATCATATTGCTCTGAATATCAGAAGGGCTTGATAATTAAGACTGTTTAGGTTTTTTGGGGATTTAAAAAAAGAAGTGAATGGATTTTTATCATTGTAGGGTGGTTGTGTCCACACACTTCTAAGACACATTTCATTTGCAAACCCCAATGTGAATCCGATGTCCCCTTTAATGAAATGCATTACTTAGCAATGATTGTATTTGCAGACATATTGCAGGCAAAGCTTCATCTGTGTTTGTGTTGGTGTGCCGAATGCAGCTTGACAAACAACAGCTTAATGTTTGATGAGTAATTTCATTGTGATGAAACTGCAGGTAGGTAAACCAAGCCATCCATTCTGCCTAGTGCATCAAACAGTAGTCTTGTTATCAAGTAAACTTATTTAAAATCCTTAAAATTAGATGAATTTAAACAGGAAACAATTCCAGGAATATTCTGCAGTTTATTGGTGGATTTTTACAGATGATTTCATTAATTCTCCACTTTCACGTGATGCCCTATTTTTTTTTTTTTTTTTTTATCAATGTAAATATTTACAGTCATTTCAGCCTTGTGTGGTCTCAGTACAGTGCTCACAGAAATTAACTTCTTTCTGTCTTCATTAATTTCTCTAACGTGTAAAGCTTTTCGCACAGTTCAGAGGTGCTATATCTGTGTGTCTCAGGTCTATTAGCACCTCTGTTCTATAAAATTAACATCTCTTCTGTTCCTCATCCTGATTGGTTATTCTCTGTCTGTCTCTCTGGTTCTGTTGCAGGGCGGTGGTTCATATCCAGGTGGATGATGTAAATGAGTTCTCCCCAGTGTTCAGGGAGCCATTATATCGTGCCACAGTTACTGAGGGCAAGATCTATGACAGCATACTACAAGTTGAGGCCTGGGATCAGGACTGCTCTCCACAGTACAGCCAAATCTGCAACTATGAGATCGTTACACAGGATACACCTTTTGCTATTGATCGAAATGGTAAGTCTTTAGACGTGTGTGAAAGTAATTATTTTTAATAATAATTTTCTCAGACGCATTCAAACAGGAATTTACACTCCTGTTTAAAAAATTATAAAACATACAAAAAAACTTTATTTAACATACAAAAAATATATATATATATTTTTTATTTTGTTTTATTTTTTTTGCATTAAAAATGTTTGTCAAGTTTACCAGTCATTAACAATGGTTACGTTATTGCTTTATAACGTATAACTAGACCTTCAAAGTAAAGAGTAAGAAGTAAAAAGCATGTTTGTCTAATTTTGTTTCTTTAACTTTTTTTTTTTTTTTTTTTTTTTTTGAGCAAAAGTACACTACCAGTCAAAAGTTTTTAAACAGGAAGATTTTTTATGTTTTTAAAGAAGTCTCTTCTGCTCACCAAGCCTGGATTTATTTATTTTTGGTTCCGAAGTACGGCAAAAACAGTAAAATTTTGAAATACGTTTTCAATTTTTTATTTGTCACATGATCCTTCAGAAAAAAAAAAAACATGAAACAACACTGATTTGCTCAAAAAACATGTTAAAAATAGCTGAGTAGAATTTTCAATATTTTGTAACATTATAAATGTCTTTTTCATCACTTTTGATCTATGTAGCATCCTTGCTAATAAAAGTAAACACTTCTATCATTTCTTTAAAAAAAAAACAACTTTGGATCTTTCTATTCATTAAAGAATCCTGAAAAAAATGTAATCAACTGTTTTAAATATTGATCAGCATATTAGAATGATTTCTGAAGGATCGTGTGACACTGAAGACTGGAATAATGATGCTAAAAATTTTGCTTTAATCAAAGTAATAAATTCAATTTTAAATATATTTTAAACAGTTTTTTTTAAAGTCGTAAAAATATTTCAAAATTTTAGAGTTTTTGCTGTATTTTGGATAGAATAAATGCAGGCTTGGTGAGCGGAAGAGACTTCTCTAAAAAAAAAACATTAAAAGTTTTAAAAGTGCACTCTCACTCAGAAACAAAATTAGCCAAACATGTTTTTTACTTCTTACTCTTTACTTCTAAAAATAAATTATATACTTTATATTTTTAGAACAGAAGTAGTTTTCTTTAAATATATAAATAACTAACACTTTTGGCTGGTAGTGTACATGCATTTACTTCAAATCCCTAAAATATTACTTGACTAACACTTCCTGATGTACCTTCCACTCAATTTCTGTTGTGGCTGGTCTATTTTACTTTCTACCTGTTATTCTCACTTTTTTTTTCGTTGCATGAATAGTATGAAAGTGATAAAGACAAACAAATCATTTTCTCACTTTAATACTTCACCTGTGATTTCTCTCTCAAGTGAAGATGATTGAATTTGATTTGTTTTAGCTTCCGTTTTCTGTATTCATCATTCACGAGTGCAGGATTGATGTCTTATTTGGTTATCGTTGAATGCATGAGTGAATTAAATGGCTCATTGGCCAGCTGGACGGTCAGAGCTCCCATCTTTGACACTATCGGGCACATCAGAGACGACTCTGAGGTGCTGGAGCGACCGGAGCTCACGGATCACATGGCCACCCTGCCACGGATCAGACACACGTCTCTCCGCCGTGGCTGTCTGCCTCCCTCTTATGTTCTCTGGTGGGGTGTCAGCTGTCTCAAAGAGCTGCGGTCTCTTTCAGGGGCTCACGTCGGACTCAGAACTCCTGTCGCATTCACTTCCTCCTGCCGCTTTGGGCCCTGCCAGTGTCTGTAGTGCGACTGGCATTGACATTGCTTGGTTAGTGCCAGGTGAGAGCTGAGTGATGCATGGGCCGCCCGAGTGGATTTTGTTCTGAGGGCTTTTGGCTCCATCATTTACTGTGGATCAGAGGGCAGAGTGAGTTATTAAATACAACAGGCCCACTGGCACTGTGTTCTTCGGTCCAGAGAGAGGAGGAGGAGGAAGAGGAGGGGACGAAAGAGAATGAGATCGGGAGAAGTACAGAGAAAATGATAAATAGTTTGACTATAGAAACATGTTCTAATGACGTTAGGTAGGAGGAAGAAAAGGTTGGTTTGTGTTGGTGGTGGCACCACATGATTCATTTTGAAACCTGAGGTAATTTGCTAAAGATCTTCTGTGAGATTTCATTGTTTTTGTGCACCCGAGAACTATGAGCGGAAAATATTCCTAACATAGTTTCATTGTTTTAAGCATAGAGACAGCGCCAATGAAACGAGACACAAAGAGGCAATATTTGACACAGACGTTTTATTTGATCCTCACGTCTGAATGGAATTCGTTGAGAGAAAAGGAGAGCGATAGATATGAATAGGAAAAGAGACGGAAATCATAAAAACAGAAAAAGAGTGGGATTGTGAGAAATAAAAGAGACATCGGGGGGCTTTAGATTGAATTTACACCATCAGTAGCACTGAAATGCTGGAGGCCATTAAACGTTTGTTCTTTGTTCTGCATGCTTTTATTCTAAAAGAACAGAAATTCAAACACACACTGAGGCGCATGCTTAAAGTTTCAATCAGAAGTGTCATGCCTATTCAAACTGAGGCACCCGTCCCCTCAGATTTTGAATGCAACTTTCAAAAAAGCTGTCTGTGATTATTATGGTGCATGATTTGTTCTAGATAAAGAAGTGTGGGACATTGTGGTATAATTCACTTGTCTAAATCGTTCCGATCTAATTGTGCATTCCGCATATTATTTGCTTTTAAGGGAAAATTCTATTATCAAACCACAGAACTTTTTTTACTGCAGAACACAAAAGAAGACATTTTAAAGTATGTTTAAACCATTTTTGCCTATACAGTCAATTTAATGGGGTTCAGAGCAACATTGGACCCCATTAACTGTCATTGTGTGGACAAAAAGCATTTAGAAATATTATTTTTGTTCCACAGACACTTTTTCCACTTTCTCCACCAAAGGGCTTTTCACACTGTGCAGGTATTATCAGGCCAAACCCTGCTTTTAATCCTGGGTAAAGGTACATTTCACACTTTATTTTTAATTTCACTTTCATAACCTGTGGTTATAAATCCCTGCACCAGAGTAGGGTTAGCATCGATTTTAACCCTAGATTGTTAACCAGATTTGCACAGTGTGAAATGATGTGGTGCTAGAATGTTACAGCTAGATGCTCAGCAACAGACTCCTAATCCCATACTTCATATGTGCCTTGTAAACATGTTGCACACTGTATAAAAGTCGTTTGGGCTTAGGATGTGGAATCCTTGGGTATGAATCCCATGGAAGAACATGGCTCATGATGAAAGAGCTGAAAGATAAGAGATGGAAAAACAAGCTAAAATGGCATGCTTGTGATTTGTGTTTTTACATCACATTCACTTTTGTTAATACTATCGGGTAGGTTTAGGTGTATTGCAAATGATACGTTATTTTAAAAATGTCCCCAGATAGCACACAAACGTCTCCAAGATGTCTGTTAAAGATCACTTGATCTGGAAAGCATCTGCTGTGTACAAACATCTGACAGATGTCTGTAAGATGTCAGTTTTACATACATTCTAAATCATAAACAACTTAAAGACATCTAATAGATGTCTATTTGATATCTGTTAGGAAATGTCCTATAGACATATTACACATCTAAATAATAAAAAAAAAATACATCTTGCAGATGTAACGGAGGCCAACGGTAGTCTTTAGCCTCCTTGTTAGTGCGTCTGCCCCCCATGCCGGAGACCCGTGTTCGAGACCCACTCTGAGCAGGTGCGAGTAGGACCTGGGTGTAAGAGTTACATTGGTGCCGTGACCCAGATGGGAGTGAGGTTTAGGGAGGTGAGTGTAACGGAGGCCAGCGGTAGGTGCTGCGCAGGTAAACCTCACTCCCCTGATCTCAAGAGGCGCATTAGCGACTGACGCTAGGGGGTGCAGTCTTTAGCCTCCTTGTTAGTGCACCCACCTCCTATGCCGGAAACCCATGTTCGAGACCCACTTGGAGCGGGTGCGAGTAGAACCCAGGTGTAGGGGTTACACAGATGTAAATGCAGACATCAAACGTCTCAGAGATGTACGTTTGATATCAGGGTCATGGCACATTAGAATTATAGTGCCACTCAAATTACATTTTAAGTCAGAACTGTGGTGACGCGTACAAAACCAACGTCACATAAAACACTTTTTAGCGCCACTCAGTGGACATTACACATTGAAAATGTCACGAAACGTACATAGTGGTACATATTCCGCGTCTTGCGAAAAAGTTCCCACAGGTACGTTTGAGATCAGCTTGTTCATTCTTACGTTTATAGTCCAAAAAGTCCATTCAGGAAAAACTTATTACAGTCTGCAATATATAATACAAGGCTTTAATGCTAGACCCATTATATAAACAAGTCGCATTCTGCATTTGCACACCAAAATATGCAAATAAGAACGTAAACCCAGGGTTTAGGCATGTACAGTGTGAAACGTCAGCTTATGAATACCTAGGATTAATTGGTAAAGGGCTAATTCACCCAAAAATGAAAATTCTGTCATTAATTACTTACCCACATGTTGGCTTTCGTTCATCTTCGGAACACAAGTTAAGATAATGTTGATGAAATCCGAGAGCTTTCTGACCCTGCATATACAGCAACACAACTGACACATTCAAGGCCCAAAAAGGTAGTAAGGAAATCGTTTTTTGCACAAGTTTTATTCAACAATTTTAAATGTGTCATGGTACTCTCAACGCACTGCGGAGACTGACACAGAAGATAAGAAATTGTTGAATAAAGTTGTTATTTTTTTCTTTGTGCACAAAAAGTATTCTAGTAGCGTCACATGGACTATTTTAACAGTGTCCTTACTACATTTTTGGGCCTTGAATATGTTAGTCTCATTGCTGTCTATGCAGGTTTAGAAAGCTCTCAGATTTCATCAAAAATAAACAAATTTGTCTTCCAAAGATAAGTCTTATGGGTCTGGAACGACATGAGGGTGACTAATTAATGACATAATTTTTGGGTGAACTATCCCTTTAACCCTGAGTAAATTATAAGCAGTGTGAAACATGAAGCAAGCTAACCCAGAAACCCTGCTTACCCAGGGTTAATTATTTTAAATGTGAAGCGCCCTCAAGTAAGCCAAGGACAGCCGTTTGTGCCCCCTCAAAAAAAAAAGAATGCAGAATCATTGGCGAGTTGAGGGTCTCACACACTTGCATTCACCGTCTCACCTACTTTGTCTTGTATTATGTTGTCATACTCTTGGTTTTATCTGTGCCGCACAGACAGTGGCCTATTGATAACTCACTGGTGGAGAACTATTCCTTTTAAAACTCCCCTGCTTTTAATCACGCCGCCTGACATTAGTTGCCGTAATCAGCTCTAACAACTGAACTGGCTTTCTTACACACACACGCACACACACCTCCTCTCTCCTCCTACATACCTGTGTTTGTTGAAGTATGGCTTTGAGGGTTTTTCAAGCCACACTTTAGCTTTGTGGCTCTGAGGATTGGTGCAGACTTGGTCTGGGAGCCCAGAGCGACTGACCTCTATTCCTCATTGCTGTCTCCTTGACAGCACGGCTGGTCTCATTGAAATGCAGCCAGCAGGTAAAAATAACCACAGACCCACGGACGTGTGAGAGCATCAAATCACTAGCTGCTAGTTCAGCCTCATATGAACTCTGTCACCATAGAGTGCATTCAGACTGGTCACCATACACCAAACATCAACCTCAAAGCTGACTATAGCAACTGTGGGCGCTAAATGCTAAATTACACACATCAGTTCTTTGACAAAAAGCATGCATTACGCCAATGACAGGTAGCAGGTAGAGGATCCATGTCATTATGGTTCTTTAACCTGGAGCTCTGCAAGTATAAACTCTGTGGTTGGCTGACTTTTTTCAACCAGTCTGGCACTTCTCGAGCTGCTGACCAGGAAGAACACTCATCACTAAAAAAGCTTTTAGAGCATGTTCTGGCTTTTCGCCAGAGGTTAGAAAGTCAGAATGTACCTTTAGCTCTTAGCTGATGTAAAGAATGACTCACACTACAATGTCAGTCTGTACATCGTGTCTGTGCAGAGGGTCCGTGTTTGTAATTATTGATTATGTTATATATGTCTTGACTGACAGAAAGTACATCTTGCTTAGTGGAAGCAGAACTAGTTTCTAAGTATATACCATGTTTGTTTGTGCATCAGCACTATAGTCGTGGGTGTTTTTTTTCTGCTCAGTGCGTGATCCAAAGCATAGTGTTTTAATTAAAAACTGATCAAGAGTTGGTCAAGAGGTTTTCTCACCATGTGAACTTTCTATTCATCCTGAAACCTGCAAAAAGTATCCTGGTTTTCACAAAGATATTAAGCAGCAACTCTTTCAACATTGATGATATAACAATAAATGTGTGTTATGTACCAAATCAGTAAATTTAAATGATTTCTGAAGGATCATGTGACGCTAAAAACTGGAGAAATGTCTTCTAAACTTTAGCTCTGCTATAAATGGGAATAAATTACATGTAATATATTTTTAATTTCACAATGTTACAGTTTTATTGTATTTTTGATCACATAAATGCAGCCTTGGTGAGGATAAGAGATTTAAAACATTAAAAAGTAATACAGATCCCAGTCTTTAGAATGACAGTGTACATTATAAAGCAGTTTTCATTGATTTTTAATCAGCACCCATAAAAGTTGGAATGGTTTTGTAGAGAAGGTGTATAAAATTTTTAATAACACCAGAAATGCAAATCCCATTTGCTTTCTCCATAGCAGAACAGACGGTGGTTACTGCTGAGCTCTGTATTCTGAGCAAATATATATTCAAAGTACAAAATTCAACATTTGTAGTTTTATTAGCCATATGTCCTACCTACAATATTTTATTAGCCATGAATGCAGATAATAAACCACTATAATGCCTTGTGAAATGCAAAATACAGAGATTAGATGTAATTGTCTTTATCCTAATTAGCAGCACTAGGAACAGTCTTGCAGATATAATCCGTAATTGCTGAAACAGGGGCACTTACACTGTTGAAATTACTTTTGTGATTGAAAACATTTGGCCAGAGACAGTGTAAGGGAGCTTAATTATTGTTTTAAAGCATATGTTGGTGTAGTGTCTTAGTCTGGCAGCTGCAACAATTACAAACTGCTCTCTTAAGTTTTACTTTCCTCGTTCCACTTAGTGTGTCTTTAATTTTATTTTGCAAATTCTCTCATATGTAATGGGCTTGTTTTTTTTCTCTTACATTTTTCTCTTCTCTTCAGGCAATATCAGGAACACGGAGCGGCTGAGCTATGACAAACAGCAGCACTACAAAATCATGGTGACCGCTTACGATTGTGGCCAGAAAAGGGCGACTGAAAGCGTTCCGGTTCACATTGACATCAAACCAGTGTGCAAGCCTGGCTGGCAAGGTCAGTGGATACTTCACATTATGTTACCTCAACTTTTACTAATTTTGTATGTATTGCTGCTATTTTGTTATAGTAAGGTAGGTGTTTATTGGAATTCTTTTTTCACCGCTTATAGCTCAGGAAATTGTGGCTGTATGGAAAAAAAGACATTTTAATTTATACTGTGACAGTTAAGCAACTACCATTGAGATAAATGGGAATGCTAAAAGATGGCTTTCCATTGAGATAAATGGGAATGCTAAAAGATGGCTTTCTCCAGAAATGATTGACTTTCTTTAGTTCTTTCAAAGCCATGTCAGCTAATTGCATTTTTATTTTGAACCATATTATTTAATAGAAAAACTGCTGGGAAGTTACTAGAAAATGGTCTTTTCCTACAAGAAGCACCATTGTGGAATATAAAAGTAAATGGCTGCAAATTTCACAGGAGGAGTTAAAAATAGAATAGATAGAATAGAAAAAGAGATTCTCTAATCTCCAAGAGCTCCTTTCGAATCTCAAGTCAGCCTTTTTACTTTAAAACTATCGTTCACCCAAAAATTAACATTCTGTCATCATTTCATCATTCTAAAAGTGTAGGACTTATGTTCTTCTTCGTAACACAAAAGCAGATATTTTAAAGAATGTTTTATCTGTTTTTGGCCAGATAAAAAAAGGCAAGACAGATTAGTAATTATTAAACTGACTTGAGAATTATCCAAAGACTTGACATGATTCATTCAAAAGATTTTATTCAATAGTTAACAAATCAGACATCACTACTTCTCATGAACATTCCAAAAAGAATTTGGGTGGATGTTAGAATTTTTGGTGAATAATGACTTAAAGTCCCCATGAAATCAAAATAGAAATGTTTTGGATTGTTTCAAAACAATGACAAATTTTGCATTTACAAGATATAAGCATTCAACTACAGTCTCTTACTTCTCCCAATATGGATCACCCTTCACTGTAGCATCTCATCAAACTTTCTCTCCAGTCTAATGCTCTTTAGAAAGGTGAAAAGTCCTGCCCCCTACACTATCAATAGATGCTGAAGCTACAGCAGAAATTGGTCATAGAAATTGTTCATAGAAATTAGTATTTTCTGTTTGGTGAATGGCACATAGTGTAAATAGACAATGTTAATATGCTTTCCACTGGGGCGAAAGAAGTCTGGTTTCGTGTGGTCAAGAGAACCGCCACAGCACACACAGTATGCTCCAGTTCAGAGACCACAAAATGTATCGGACCCATTTAAATTCAACACAGAATGTTATATTTTATAGCAATATGGATGAGATTGTGACTGTCGTACGTGTCAGATGCGACTTACCTGAGCTTACCTAGCTTTGGCCCAAGCTAATAGAAAAAAAAGCGCTATTGGCTATTTAAAAAAATGGATAAAACTGCTTGATATGTCCCACCATTTGCTTTGTGTTGACATAATTTAAACTGAAACAGGAAGATAGGGTGGGACATATGAAGCAGTCCCACCCCCTTTTTTTAAAAATAGCATATAGCATTTAGTTTATATCTCAGCTTGGGCTGATTAGCATGACAGCATGAAATAAGATACAGAATCAGTGAATTTGAGTTTGGGTCTATTATCAGTAAAATAATCATTAAGCATTTGTAATCATTCAAAAAAATATTAGCCATTTATATTAATGTGATTCATAGATAAAAGCCATAGGGAGCCAAAGGATAGATCTCAGTTTAAAGACTATGAAAATAAATTGACTTGTAGTAAAAAAAAGTGCATATAAATTCATTTTCATATAATAAAGCCCAATATAATAAGTGTTAACTGTTATGCAAAAACTGTAAATACTAAAAACTTACAGACCATACATGTTTTTAAACCTAGTTATAATGGTATTGACAATATAGTTGTCACGTTGTCAGACATAACTGAATGTGTGTCCATTTAAAGAAGTAACACTATATTATTTATCTATTTTAATATTGTGCATACAATAATACTTACATAAAGACTCATAATTTACTTGAAAAGAGATATGTCCATTGTGTAACTGAATCGTCTACACACGACGATCGCCTCAGGTTAAACTGCATTGTTTCAGTCACTTTTTGAAATAACAAACAGTGAAAACGATAAAAGGCATGACTTACATTGCATCTAGCAAGAAAACTCCATCCAAGCATAATCTGTATTTTTTTATTCATTTAAACAGCTTGTGAAAGTTTTTTTTTTAAAAGAAAATAGAATTTACTTTAATCTCAGAAAAAATATTGCGCATATTTGATAGTCGAGAGCGGTCCAATCACACAAGGCCAAAATATATAAAAACAATATTGATGATTGGCTAAGATCTAAAGGGTCTGGGGCGCTGTGCTCGGCACCCTGAGGAAAATCTGAAACAAGCCAATTAGAGCTCAGCTTCAAGTCACATGCTTTTTTAAAAATCTACAGACCTAATAGACACCCATTTGGCCACAAACAAACAAAAAATTTGATTTGTAATAGGTTCTAGCATGACTATCAGTCGAATGTGCAATTTTGTGATTAGTTTGCAATATACATTAAATTTATTTTTAACATGTTGAATCAATCTTCTTTCTTGACTAACTTGATGGGGCGGCGCCCCCTATTGACCAGCTGCCACAGTTTGACAGCATATGACAGTCACAATCTTATCTATATCGCTATAAAATATGGCATTCTGTGTAGAATTTAAATCGGCCTGATATGTGGTCTGCATCGTTCACGCATATGATCCACTCTGTGCTATCGCGCCTCTAGACTGGACACGAAACCAGACTTCTTTCTCCCCAATGTAAAGCATATTTACACTGGCTGAATAGTTCCCTATCCCCTATATAGTGCACTATATGCCATTTACAGTACAGAAAATTCTGTAAACAAGTGACCAATTTCCGTGTATTTTTTAGTGTAAGGGGCGGGATCTGCTTCAGATTCTAGAGAGCATTTGATTGGACAGAACGTTTGATGAGAAGCTGAAGTGCATCTGAAGGGTAATGTCATCAAATCTTGTAAATGTGAGTTTTGTCATTCATTTGGAGCACACTAGCTTATAGATAAACTTAAGGCTAACATATTCCTACTAAAAGCCAAAAAACTTCACATTTGATTTCATGGGGACTTTAAATAGCAAACTCGAGTTTCTATCTCTGCCTTACAGTACATCCACCTTCAACCTCCATCCGCGAAATGGTCAGTATTGTGATTCAGCAGAGTAGCCTGTTCTCAGCGACCTCTGTGATCCCTTGTTCTGTTCTCCTCTCATCTGTGGCATACACTGTTAGTGGTCTTAACTAGACAGATCGATATCCGTGGACTCCCTCTTCCCACAGGGACTGCACAGCAGCTTCAGTCTTCAGCTCGTCCACACAAACTCACACTGACCTCTCTGAAAGAGCCCAGTATTCCTTTAATATCTTATGCTTACATGACAAGGCCAGCCAATACGTTTTACATATGCTGTGGTAATGGATTTGTTCTAAACAGTCGGTAGGCATAGCTTTCAACATCATTAAATTGGAGAAAAAGAGGAGGCAGCTTCTTTTTTTTCACAGTTTACCTTCTTTCACACATCGATTGAGGCGTGGAAAATATCTGCAGATGAATTCAATTCGCAGGCTTCAGTTGAGCCATTAAAAAGCGGATGTCAGAGGCTGCAGAGACAGACGCCTAATCACTGTCATCTGAAATTGTGTTTAGAGCGTGAAAAGAGGGGGGGGGAAGCTTTTATTCTTTCTCCAGCCAGGAAGAGTTAGACAAACCCAAGTCCTTCTGAGAAGAAACAATACAGCTAATTCAATCGTGACAAAAGTCAAACTTTGTAAAACATTCGGCAACTGTTTGATAAATCTCAAGACTTCGCATTATAGAGGTATTTTTCACAAAAAATGCAAATGCATCCTCATATTGTTCTTGACTTTGTTCTGCGGAACAAAAAGTAAAGAAATTGTAAAGAATTTTAACTCTGCTTTTGCAACCAGGGGTTTTCAAATTCCAAAAGCAACATTTAATTAATTTAAATATATATTTAGGTTTCTTATGTATACATTTACTCCATTCTAATTTATTCTTTATTAATCCTAGTATGGAAAAGTAGCATGACAGATGTTCCACATTTCTCGGTTTGCGTTCCAGTGAATAAAATTAAAGGAATAGCTCATCCAAAATGCCTATTTACTGAAAACACCAATGGATCCTCTGCAGTGAATGGTGCCATCAGAATGAGTTCAAGGATCGCAGTAATCCACAAATCTTGTGAAGGGAAAAGCTGCTTGTTCGAAAGAAACAAATCCATCATTAAGACATTTTAACTTTAAACCATTGCTTCTAGCACTATAATCCATAATAACGCTTCCTCCAGTGGAAAAAGTCGATGCTGTTCTCTCACATGAAAAATCCACAGACATATTTGTTCAGAACTGTTTTTGATTGTTTTCACCTGTAAACGGTGCTTGATTTGTACATTTTTCTTTCATGATTCAGGCAAGATTACTTTTTTAATGGAGCACCATTATTATGGAAAGAGGACTTGTAATTTAGCTGGAAGCAACAGTTTGAAGTTAAAAACATCTTAATGATGGATTTGTGTCACAAACACAGCTTTTTGTTTTACAAGATGTTCATTGATGGAGTTGTGTGAATTACTTGATTATTGTGATGCTTTTATCAGCACCCATTCACTGCAAAGGATCCATTGCTGAGCAAGTGATGCAATGCTAGCTAAATTTCTCCAAATCTCTTCTAATGAAATAGCTCATCTACATTTTGGATAGCCTGAGGGTGAGTAGATCTTTCAGCTATTCTTTTCATAGGTTTGAGGGTGAGTAAATGATCTTAGAATAGATCTTTTTAATAGTGAACTATCTCTTTAAGACAGATCATCTCTCTTACAAAATTCTCAGTTTTTAATTGCTATTTGTACTTTAATCCCAGGCGTTGTCACGCGTCCCGTCGCTGCATTTTGTCTTCCTTCCTTCACACTTGTCAAGGTGACAGCACAGAGAGTGTAAAACTGTTCTGAGAACAGTATCCTGATTGAACCAATTAGAGGGAGTCTGTTACACCTGTTTGTTAAGAGAATTTGCCGTGAGGTGACATGGATTTAGATGAGTTATTACCTTTAGAGAGGTACAAAGCCCTCTATGGCAAAAAGAGACTTATTCTATGAAAGGCCAGCTTCCAGTCTTAGTAAGGCAAAATGTCAGACTCAAGCGTATTAGCCACAAATCTTGTAAATCCTCAACCCTTTGCAATACAGTTTTCATGTTGGGGTTTTGGCAGTGATACAGTTCACAAAGCGTGTCTGTTTGATTCAGGGTAATTCGAGTTGCCTCATGCACAAAGCCACAAAGTTTGGGTTCGCAAAAACTTTCAAATCACTCATTTTCTGTCTTTCTTACTCAGTTTTCAAAGTCAGCAATGACTTCTTGGCATAATTATTTGCATTTAGAATATTGACAAAGCTTTAAAGTACTTGTGAATATAGACATACATATATTTAAAAAGAAATATTTGTTCATACTGAAAAACACATTCTATGTTCAGTTAATGTAAATTTAGCTGCTGCTGAATTTAAAGTGTATATATTTTCTTCCTTTCTTCTCCTTCTTCTTTTCTCTGATTATAATTGAAGTAGTTTTATTTTTTTCACAGTCTACATTACGTTTCATTTTAACAAGCTGCCTTAAACTGCACAGGCCATTGGATAATATTAACAAATAGCCGAATAGCTATTTTGGCATTTTTTTAAATCACATTTAGTCTGCATCTATTCTGTATGGAAGCCCATTTCCGCCACAGAATAAAAAAAGGTAATTGCAATTTTTTTTTTTTTTTTTTTAGTCTCACAATTCTGACTTTTTAAAGTTAAATTATGAGACAAACTTGCAATTCTGAGAAATAAAGTCACAATTCTGAGAATTAAAGTCAGAATTGTGATATAAATTCACAGTTCTGACCTTTTTCTCAGAATTGTGAGTTTACATCTCTTGTATCTCTCTAAACTTGCAATTCTGAGAACATATCAGCCTTTTTTCCTCTCAAAATTGAACTTTATAACTTGCAATTGCCAGTTTATGTCACAATTCTGAGAAAAAAAAGTCAGAATTCTGTTTTAATCTTGCAATTTTGACTTTATTTCTTTATTTTTATTTTATTTTGAAAATACAAGTTGTTAAAATGAAATGCAATTGTGTATTTATATCACACAATTCTGAGAAAAAAAATCTGAATTGTCAGTTTATATCTCGCAATTCTGACTTTTTCTCGCAATTGTGAGTTTATATCTCACAATTTTGACTTTATAAATCGCAACCGAGTTTATATCACAATTCTGAGAAAAAAAAAGTCGGAATTATGAGTTTTTATCTGTCAATTCTGACTTTCTAACTCATGATTGTGAGTTTATATTATGCAATTCTGACTTTATAACTCACAATTGTGACTTTATATTGTGCAATTCAGATTTTTTTTTTTACTCGCAGTTGTGTTTATATCGCAATTCTCAGTCAGAATTGTGAGGTAATGGTACATAACCTTTTTTTTTTATTTCATTCAGTGGCCGAAAAAGAAAAGAAAAGAAACAAAAATTGCCATCACTTTATTCTCTTTTTCTCTCTCTTCAGTTTGTCCCAGGGTCACTCAGGTGCAGGTATCATCTAAAGCATGATAGGGCCTTAAGATGTGTTGACAGTCACTGGCAGGCTCCCACGCCCAGAGAATATGCAGTCATTGGCTGAGAGATTGCAGGGCCTGTGTTGTCAGTGTGATTCATAAGAAGTGAGGTGGAAGTGAGGACTGAGTGACAATCATGACAGGCACTGCAGAGGTGAAGGGCGAGGATTTCTGGTTGTAACGCTTCCCGCTTGCATAAGCGTGTAATTGGGCAGCCTCTCTTTGTCTCTGGTCAAATCCCATCTGTCAACACTGATCTCTCCATCTCTCCGTCCAGCGGCCCGTCTCGCTGAGCCCTCCACTGAGAGTGACAGATCTCTCATTGAGTGCAGAACCCATAGAAAACTGGCACTGCCAATCAGGTCTACACTTACAGGATATGTACTGAAGGAAAAATGTATGGACTCAAGTTTATCTATTAGGAATAAAATGAACTTGGCATTGATTAGTAAAATAGATCCAGACTAAATGTGATCAAATTTTATTTTATTTTAGTTTAGTTTAGTTTAGTTTTAGAGGAAATGCAAGTTAAGATGAAACATGGTGTAGATTGTGAACATAAGCTTTTATTTAATTTAATTTTATTTTATTTAATTTTATTTTATTTTATTTTATTTTATTTTATTTTATTTTATTTTTATTTTATTTTATTTTATTTTATTTTATTTTATTTTATTTTATTTTACTTTACTTTACTTTACTTTACTTTACTTTACTTTACTTTACTTTACTTTACTTTTATTTTATTTATATTTTGAAAAGGCAAGTTGTTAAGATGGAATTTTATGTAGATTGTGAAACTAAGCTTTATTATTTTATTTTATTTTTCTATTTTTACTCTGCATCTATTCTGTATGGAAGCCCATTTCTGCCGAAAAAAAAGGTAATTGCAATTTTTTTTAAAATCTCACAATTGTTATCTAAACTTGTAATTCTGAGAACATATCAGCCTTTTTTCCTCTCAAAATTTAACTTTATAACTCGCAATTGGCAATTTATGTCACAATTCTAAAAAAAAAGTGAAGAGAAAAAGTCCGAATTGAGAGATAAAAACTCCATTTGGTAGAACAAAAGTCATATTTATGTTTTTATCTAACAATTTTGACTTTATTTCTCGCAATTGTGTATGTATTTCATGAAATTCTGAGGAAAAAAAAATTCGAAATTGTGTTCATATCTCGCAATTCTGACATTATAACTTGCAGTTTCGTGTTTATCATGCAATTCTGAGAATAAATTCATAATTTTGCGTTTATATTTCACACTTCTGAGAAAAAAAGTCAGAATTCTGAGATAATGTCGCAATAACCTTTTTTTATTTTTTATTCAGTGGCGGAAACAGGCTTAATTCTATGCAACCCCCGAGTTCAAGTATAAAAAAGTAATAAAAGAAAAAAAAAAGCTTTTTTTATTATTTAATTTAATTTTATTTTATTTTATTAAGAAAAGGCAAGCTGTTAAGATTTTTCTTAATGTAGATTGTACAAATAAACTTTATTATTTTATTTAATCTATTTGTATTTAATTTTATTTATTGAGGAAAAGCAAGTTGTTAAGATGGATTTAGATTGTGAAAATGAGCTTTATTTATTTTTTATTAGCATTCTTTTTCTATTTTGTGTTTTTTATTTTTTTATTTTTTTTTAATAAGCTACAAAGATGATTTTTTAAAACTAAAACCAAGAAATGTACATTACAGGAAATGTACATTTAATTTTAAACTTGATCAATATTTTTTCATGTCATATTCATTTTAGTTCATTTTACTCTGACTAAAATTATGCAAATTGATTAAATAATTACTTCTGCCATTATCAGCATAAAACTTTATAATTTTCTGGCATAAGTGCATTAAAGCAACTAGCATTCATCAGAAATAATTATTTTCTTTTTGATTAAATATAAATGAATGTTTTTTAGAGCTTGATTTGGTCCTGTTTAGTACAAAGTCATCACAAAATGATGATGATTTATTCTGATTTTTCCAAAACACTTTGCCTAGAGTGTTTCCAGGCTTTTGAAGGACAATGTAATTTGCAGCTGAACAAAATAAATGTTGACATTATCAACAGCACATTTTAATTAAAATAGTTTGATTAATCATTTAAAACATTCTTATTTTATGTAAAAACAGAGCTTTGGTTCTAATACAGACATACACTTTGTAAAGCTACTGTAACAGGCTTTTTTGACAAGTTTTGGCACAGGTTTGAATCTGACCAGCATTACATCCTAATCTTTTCCACTTTTTTCCTCTCTAATACTTTCCTGTCACTCTCCACTACACACCCTGATTAGATTTCAAAAAGCACAAACATAAAATTAGAAGAACCCCATAAATATACAAACGCACCACTTCCAGTCACTTAATTAACATTGCATTCATCCGTGAACATCTCAAGGCAGTCTTATGATGGAAACTCAGTGACAGAAATGAGGTGAGTTTCCTGGCCAACTCATTTCCTGTCCACCTGTCATGTAGCCCTTTTCTGCACCATGTTCCCCCCACTCCCCCATTATTTTTCCATGCGTATCCCAGTCTATTCTTTTTAACTCAGCAATTCCAGTTGCATTATCAGTCCTTGCGCCGCTCTGTCACGACTTTTTGGCGTCCGTGGCATTTGCGAATAAGCAATGAATGTTTAATGCCGCAGTTAATGTTAATCGTCACCCCGAGGTCCTGAAATGGTCTTTCTATTGAACAGAATGAGTCTGGCCTCTGGCTTTGGTGTGTTTGGATAATCGAGGGAATTATTCACTCTCCAGGGAGTAGATGAGTCATTACGGAGCTTTATTCCGTAGTCCTGTTGCACATGCTTCCCCTTGTGATGCTGGATTAGAAGAAGACCCACTGCTGTTTTAGATTTTAGTAGGTGTTTTTGTTTTTTTCTGAAAAAGTTTTTTGTTACATATATCGTTTTGAAGTGAGCTATAAAGCTTCTCTGCTCAGTTTATCTGGGGCGGAACGGCTACCTCAGATATTCATGAGAAACTTTTTTAAGACCTTTCCCTCAAAAAGAGGTAGAGATGGAGGCCTGTGGTACTGTACTGTCGCCCCATTTTATCCACAGTAGTGCCAATGAATAATGTAATAAGATATTCAGTTAGGGAAACGGGCTGAGGGAATATCTCTCTGCTGAGGTGAATACAAAGCGCTCACTTCTCTGAATTATACAGAGAGAGTCCATAAAGGCCAGCGAGGAAGAGTGAGATGTTTTATCTTTTGGGTTATTCTTACTCTAAGCTTCATGTTTTATAAAGCGCACAAGACAGAGTAATGTAACATGCATGAACTTATACTAAAGCACACAGTGATGTGCCAGCCTTGACCAGGAGGATAACATGTGTCAGTAGGAAAATCATTCTTTTTCCTTTGACCTTGCTATTTGCTTTTAACCATAGCTTTCATCATGATTGGTTTTACCTCTTCGTGTTTGTACTGAAAGATAAAAAGGATACAGCTCAGATGTAAATCTGATATGCGGTGACAACAGATGCTGTAGCGATAGCAGAACTCTGATATGAAAGCGGATGGCCTGTGTGTCAAAGTGATAGAGATTTTAAAGGGTGTTGAAGCGTGATGGGTAAAATTTGGGTAATTAATAATAAAGGTTGAAACAGAAGTATTATAACAGACAACAGGTTCAATAAATTCATAGTACAATGCTTTCTGAAAGTATTCAAACCCCTTTATTTTTAAGGGTATGAATACTTATGCAATGGAATCGTTTCGGTTTTTAATTTCTAATAAATTTGCAAGGTTGTTACAGATCTGTTTTTTGCTTTGTCATTATGTATGGAGTGGTGATTGATGTGGGAAAAAATTATTTAAACCAGTTTAACATGAGGCTGAAACATGAAAAAATGCTTGTTTCTGTAATCATGTATTTATATTTAGCTCTCCAGTTTCTAATGTGTGCTTTTCTCCCAGGTTGGAACAAGCGTGTGGATTATGAACCTGGAACAGGCAGCAAGCAGCTCTTTCCCAAGATGCACCTGGAGACCTGTGATGGCCCTTTATCTTCAGTGCGAGCCATGGTGGAACTACAGACCAGCCATATTGGAAAGGGTTGTGACAGAGAGACCTATTCTGAGAAGTCTCTGCAGAAGCTCTGTGGTACGGTCAACTTCAGCACAAATCTTTTATCAGTCAGTCCAGAACTGCTTTGAGTTGGTTTGCTGAGCTTAATAAGTTTAATTCAATTCACAAAGGTTCCCAGTTGAATAGAGATAGTATAATACACAGTAGTATAGAATGTATAATTTATTATTCAATATTGGGCGATGTAATGGATATTTAATTTTGCATGTACATTTCCACTATTTTTACATTTATATTACTTTTGCCATCATGTAACGGTCAAGATTTTAAAGAATAAGTTCACTCCTGAATTTAAATTTCCTGATAATTTATCCACCTCCATGTCATCCAAGATGTTCATGTCTTTCTGTCTTCAGTCGAAAAAAATGAAAGTTTTTGAGGAAAAAAATTCCAGGTTTTTTTCCATAACCCTGGATTATGGAATCCTGGATTATGCTGGTCCTTGACCAGCACGTGACCAGCTAAGGACCAGCATAAACCCGCTAAGGATCATCATAAACCAGCAAAGGACCAGCTTAAACCAGCATCCCAGCATCAAAACCTACCTAAGCAGCATATGCTGTTTTTTTCAACAGGGAAAGTGGACTTCAGTGGTTAAAGGTCCAAATTGCAGTTTCAATGCAGCTTCAAAAGGCTCTAAATGATCCTAGCTCTAAATGATCCCAGATGAGGAATAAGGGTCTTGTCTAGCGAAACGATCGGCCACTTTCTAAATGAATATATTTCTATACTTTTTAAGCACAAATGCTCATCTTGCACTAGCTCTGTGATGTACTTCTATGACTTCAACATCATTTGACATTTGTTATTTTATCTTTATTTGTAAAGGGCATTTGACTTTCTTTGCACTTTGCTTTGTAAACACTGGGTCAGTACTTCCGCCATTTCACATTCCAGTCATGTGTGACCTTTCCAATGTGATTACGTAATGTGTGAAGTCATGGACGCAGATCTAGTGCAAGATGAGAATTTGTGGTTAAAAAGTATATACATTTTTATTTATTTCTTTTAATTTTTTTTTTTTAGAAAATGGTTAATTGTTTCACTAGATAAAACCATTATTCCTCAGCTGAGGTTGTGTAGAGTTCTTTGAAGCTGCATTGAAACTGTAATCTGGACCTTGTACACATTGATCCCCATTGAAGTCCACTATATGAAGAAAAATCCTGGAATGTTTTCATCAAAACCTTAATTTCTTTTCGACTGAAGAAAGACATGAACATCTTTGATGACATAGGAGTAAGTAAATTATCAGGAAATTTTAATTCTGGAGTGAGTAATCATTAAGTGAGCAATAGTCAATTCATTTTAGTTTTTATGTTTGATTCTTAATTTATTTAGGCAAAATCGTATAGAATTTTAATACCTGCCATTTGTGAGTTATGAGTCTATGAGTATAACATGAAAACAATTATTGGCTTATAAAAATGGGGAAGAATTTTAATATCAGTTCATCCCTACACTTCACCTAACCATGTCTCGTATTTTGTCCCACATATTGCATGTTCAACACATTTTAAAATGGGTCATAAAACAATTTTCATGTATCTCAATAAATCAGTCATTTTAATCTGATGAAAGTCTCTTTGAAACTGATGCCATTATGAAGTCAGAACCACTCTGGCACACGATTGTGGAGTGATTAAAGCTCTGACTGATTTGTGAAGCATTAAGTGTGTTGATCTTTTTACCGTCTTGGCTCTCTCTCAGTAATAATAATTTCCCCTGTTGAAGTCAGTCGCTTTTGCCCAAGCACTTTGTACAGTAAACGGAAATCTGTGTTTATTGTTTGAAAATAGGCAGATTTTTGAAGTGTTTCTGAAAGCTGCCGAGCAAAAATGAAATATTTTTTTTAAAACCGCCCCTAAATAATTTAGATAAATATGTGCTTTATGGAAATCACTTTATAGAAGTCCTAATGTGTAACCATTAGCGTGCAACTTTGAAACGCTGACCGTTTATTCTGGACTGGACGTCTGATGACAAGAGCCGCCACTAAGACTCATGTAGCGCTAGAAATTGCTTGCGTAATGTAATCTCATTGACCTGTACCTTTACGGTATTTCTGGAAATGGATTCTCTCAGAAGAGCTCAGACGCTCACTTGGAGACTGGCGGTGAATTTATCGTCCAATATCGATTGGCAGAAATAAATATTGCATAGCTTAAAAGCAGCAGCGCTGCCATATTCTCTCTCGCTTCTGTCTCTCTCTGGGCCCGTGGCGAAGTGAGTGATGTGGAGCTGTGGAATGAGAACATGTTGCTCTGACATCGCCGCTGCTCATCGCTCATTCTGTACCTCTGTGCTGGCCGTCCTGTCACCCCTGAGTGGGGAAAAAAGATTCAATATCCTCCTGTACTCCCAAATAAAACACGCAGAGAGAGGCATAAGCGAGCGTGGGAGGGAGGGAGGACGACAGGAGGCTAATCAAAGATTGATAGGTGGCGCTGTCCTTGCATATTTAGGACTTGTCCCCAAAGCGACGGTGAACACAATTTGTTAAATCTCAAAGTTTCTTCTATATACATACAGTGAGGAAAATCCCCTGGTGATTTTGTATGTTTGCCCACTGACAAAGAAATGATCAGTCTATAATTTTAATGGTAGGTTTATTTGAACAGTGAGAGACAGAATAACAACAAAAAAATCCAGAAAAACAAATTTCAAAAAAGTTATAAATTGGTTTGCATTTTAATGAGTGAAATAAGTATTTGATCCCCTATCAATCAGCAAGATTTCTGGCTCCCACGTGTCTTTTGTACAAGTAACAAACTGAGATTAGGAGCACTTTCTTAAAGGAAGTGTTCCTAATCTCAGTTTGTTACCTGTATAGAAGACACCTCTCCACAGAAGCAATCAATCAGATTCTAAACTCTCCACTATGGCCAAGACCAAAGAGCTGTCCAAGGATGTCAGAGACAAGATTGTAGACCTACAAAAGGCTGGAATGGGCTACAAGATCATCGCCAAGCAGCTTGGTGAGAAGGTGACAACAGTTGGTGCGATTATTTTTAGATAGAAGAAACTCAAAATAACTGTCAGTCTTACTCGGTCTAGGGCTCCATGTAAGATCTTGTGGAGTTTTAATGGTCATGAGAACGGTGAGGAATTAGCCCAGAACTACATGGGAGGATCTTGTCAATGATCTCAAGGCAACTAGAACCAAAGTCACCAAGAAAACAATTGGTAACACACTACGCCGTGAAGGACTGAAATCCTGCAGCGCAGTGTGAGATGTTACCCCACTCTTCCACCAAGGCACTTGCAAGTTCCTGGACATTTCTGGGGGGAATGGCCCCAGCCCTCACCCTGGGATCCAACAGGTCCCAGACGTGCTCAATGGGATTGAGATCCAGGCTTTTCGCTGGCCATGGCAGAACACTGACATTGCTGTCATGCAGAAACTCACGCACAGAACGAGCAGTATGGCTGGTTGCATTGTCCTGCTGGAGAATCATGTCCGGATGAGCATGCACAAAGGGTACCACATGAGGGAGGAGGATGTCTTCCCTGTACCGCAAGGCATTGAGATTGCCTGCAATGACAACAAGCTCAGTCCGATGGTGATGTGATATACCGCCCCAGACCATGACGGACTCCCCACCTCCAAATCGATCCCGCTCCAGGGTACAAGCCTCGGTGTAACGCTCATTCCTTCGACGATAAACACGAATCCGTCCATCACCCCTGGTGAGACAAAACCGTGACTCATCAGTGAAGAGCAGTTGTCACTCCTGTCTGGTCCAGTGAAGGTGGGTTTGTGCCCATAGGTGGTGTTGTTGCTGGTGATGTCTGGTAAGGACCTGCCTTAAAACAGGCCTACAAGCCCTCAGTCCAGCCTCTCTCAGCCTATTGCGGACAGTCTGAGCACGGATGGAGGGATTGTGTGTTCCTGGTGTGACTCGGGCAGTTGTTGTGGCCATCCTGTACCTGTCACGCAGGTGTGATATTTGGATGTACCGATCCTGTGCAGGTGTTGTTACACATGGTCTTCCACTGCGAGGATGATCAGCTGTCCTTCCTGTCTCCCTGTAGCGCTGTCTTAGGCGTCTCACAGTGCGGACATGGCAATTTATTGCCCTAGCCACATCAGCAGTCCTCATGCTTCCCTGCAGCATGCCTAATGCACGTTCACGCAGATGAGCAGGGACCCTGGGCATCTTTCTTTGGGTGTTTTTCACAGTCGGTAGACAAGTCTCTTTAGTGTCCTGCGTTTTTAGAACTGTGACCTTAAATGCCTACTTTCTGTAAGCTGTTAAGGTCTTAACGACCATTCCACAGGTGCATGTTAATTAATTGATTATGGTTAATTGAACCTGCATGGAAAACATTGTTTAGAGATCTGTAAAGTTATTTGGATTTTTGCAACATTATTGTTGAAATACACAGTCCTGAAAAAGGGACGTTTCTTTTTTTGCTGAGTTTACAAGAAAAATCTGACCTGTGTGATTGTCAGAAATGGTTTTGCCACCAAGTACTAAGTCACGTTTTGCGAAGGGGTCAAACACTTATTTCAGTCATTAAAATGCAAATTAATTTATAACTTTTTAAAATGCTTTTTTCTACATTAGAGTTGTTATTCTTTCTCTCACTGTTCAAATAAGCCATTAAAAGTTTAGACTGATCATTTCTTTGTCAGTAGGCAAATTAACAAAATCAGCAGGGGATCAAATAATTTTTTTTCCCTCACTGTAATGCTTCCCAACTGGTGAGGAAGCCATACTCAAACTCTTTTAACCCACTCGATCACCCTAGCTTAACGTGCCAGAGAGTTGCCAGGCCACATCCGACAGCAATAAGTTTTCTAATGAGACGTTTGCTTTCAGAAATGACATTTCAGTCAGGGTTGAATGTGGGTCTCGGAACCAAATGTTACTTGCTTTTCATCTCTAATTTGATTTGAAGTGTGCTGTATGCACAGTATATTTGAATGCCAGGCCAACTAACATGATTTTAACTCCTTATGATGGACAGCTTGTAATTTTTCATTGCTGCCTCTTGCAGTAACCTGAACTAACCTCGGTGCTTTTATCTCCGCAGGAGCAGCCTCGGGCAGCACAGACCTTCTCCCGGCGCCGAGCGCGTCCACCAATTGGACGGCTTCCTTGCTGACAGACAGCGGCCGAGACAGCGACCTCATCTTTAGGTTTGATGGACGACAGGCAGCCAATATCCCAGAGTGGGTTGTGCCACAGAACCTGACAGATCAGTTTACCATAGCAACATGGATGAAGCACGGGCCAAGTCCTGGACTGAGAGCTGAGAAGGAGACGTTGCTGTGTAATTCTGATAAAACTGGTGAGCTATGATAACAGGGGCTCAATTTTTGATTAAAGGGATAGTTCACCCAAAAATGAAAATTCTGCCAAACCTCTAGCACCTTTGTTCATCTTCGGAACATGAATTAAGATATTTTGGGTGAAATTCTAGAGCTTTCTGACCCTGTATAGACAGCAATGCAACTGACACGTTCAAGGCCCAGAAGTGTAGTAAGGACATTAATAAAATAGTCCATGTGATATCAGTGGAAAACTAAAATAATGACTTCATTCAACAATTCAACTTCTGTGTCAGTCTTTGACTTTTACAAGAGTACCATGACACATGCTTCATACATTTATAAAATAAAGGTTGAACCACTGATGTCGCATGGGCTATTTCATAGTTTTGCTACCTTTCTGGGTCTTGAACGTGTCAGTTGCATTGCTGTCTATGCAGGGACAGAAAGCTCTCGGATTTCATCAAAAACATCTTAACTTGTATTCCGAAGATGAACAAAGGTTTTACGGGTTTGGAACAACATGTGGGTGAGTAATCAGCATTTTCATTTTTGGGTGAACTATATATATAAAACCACAGTTACTTAGATTTGAAGAGATCAGTGCTACAGATGTGTCAGACACACCAGAGAAAAGTTTTATCAGTACCAGACAATGCCTAGCAGCATTAGGGAGAGAGATTAAGACTATGGATTAAATCTGGATTAAAAAGTGTTTCAGAACACAATTCTCTGGAGGTTAAAGGGAAACTCTAGTCAGGAAGAAATGCAGCGTGACTGTCAGTGGCCAATTCTCTGAGACCGAGTGGCCCTGATGGGGGCCGACTGCTTGGCAGGACTCTTTCGAGTTCATTGATCCCAGGCGTCATGTTGAGTAGGTGTGAGACTTAATCAATTCAACATGCACTAAAAGCAGTCGCACGAGAGACATCGAGCAGAAGCACAGAGGCAGCGTTGAGGTGAGTGGAGAGGGGCGCCGTGTGGAGGAGACGTGGCAGCCACCTTGATCAATGAGAGGTTTCAGAGAAAGCGTGAAAGCAGTCCAGTCTTGCTTTGAGAGAGAAACGTGATGGACAGTAAAACGTGTCAATAACAGAGAAAAAACGCTTTAACGGGAGTCTGAGATTGAATGGCAGCTCTCTCATCCGCATCCTGTTAGGATTTAGCATTGTTGTAGGTTGACGTTTAGTTTGAATAAAGCTGGGGAAAAATGTAATACCAGCTTAAGGGTCAAAATGGTTTTTTGAACAGGGTTTGTTGCTGGTAGCTATTGTCACAGTCTCAGCTAAGGTGGTTTACCAGCTTGACTAAGATAAAATTCTGGCTGATACCACTAAGCCGATGTTATGGCAACTGACTAATAAATGGCTAATATTAGAATTCTCTAATATTTAATCTAAAACTGTAAAAACACTAAAAACTAAAATAGTTTCAAATGGTGCAGGTGTGATTTTAAGGATTGCAACATTATATTGTACTGTACAATATGAAAAATGGAAATTGATTTATTGATTTGCTAAAGATGATCTATATTTTAAATTATTAGTGATGATCAATTTCAAGTAAACATTAGATGTCCGCAGTGGTAACCCAAATGTAGAAAGAAAGAAAGAAAGAAAGAAAGAAAGAAAGAAAGAAAGAAAGAAAGAAAGAAAGAAAGAAAAAGTTAATTTTAACCTTTAATATTATAGTAATGCAGTACCAACTGACTCTCAGTGTTGGGCATGTTACTTTTAAAAAAGTAATTAGTTATAGTTACTTTTCACAAATAGTAACTAAGTTACATCATCATAAAAGTAAATAATTACCATGGAAAGTAACTACTGTGTTACTTTCAAAATCAAATATGTCATATAACTTAGATGCCCCTAATATTACATATGTTAAATGAATAAAACATTGTACACTAATCTACACTATTTTAATGTTGCTGTGGGACAATGTGACAGACACCTTCCAGTGGCTAATTATCACATCATTGTGGTCGCTTCAACTCGCGGACATGAAAAACATCCCCCAGATAAGAATAAGGCATCGTTAGAAACCGCAAAGGCTCTACTTTTTTTGTGTATAATCATAATAACAACAGAATAATGTACTTTTTTTAAAATAAAGAAAATATACAGGGTGCGCTCTCAGCCGTTTAGTCTCCATCATTTCTTTTCACAGACAGGTAAATAAAACAACCTGAATCTCTGCAAACTCCTACTTGGCAGACATAAGAATTATATGTGTAGAAAGCTTGATATGTCTACTTGTAAATTAAGTCATGTCGAAAACGAATATTCTCTGATAAAGTAATCCGTATGATACCAACGCGAGCTCCAGTGTTTCTTGTCTAAACTCATCTTTAATGTAATCATGCCCTCGAGCGGCTCCACTTTTCAAATTTTAAACATCCACGTGAGACATGTAGGTACACCCCCACATCAACTCCGTAAACAAAGTGAACATTCATTAAGTTGGTCTCAGCTACTTTCGTTTCTGGAAGAAGACGCACTAAGAGGAATAAGCTAGAATTTACCTCAGTAGAAAAATGCAATGCAAAGCTTTGCGGGTCCCATGGCTGAGAGCCTACTCGGATGAAAACCACTTCAGTGAGCTCAGTTATAGTAACGCTGCATTTTATTGTCAGTAACGGCGTTGTAATGGAGGAAACAGTAATTCGTTTGATTACTTGTTACTGAAAAAGTAATGCTGTTAGTAACTCTGTTTATATATAACACTGTTATTCCCATCACTGCTGACTCTCATGTATATTTTACAGCATTAGTTGAGAGATTGTTTTCTTTCCTGTACCTGATAAATGTCCAAAACAATCAATATTGATTCAGGAATCAAGTCAAATCACAATCTTGTGAGCCAGAATCGAATCAAATAGTTAATTTGTGTCAAAACGCAGCACTAAAATTAAGTAAAATATATTATATAATATATAATGAAGTTTTAGCAGCCATTACTCTGTCTTTAGACAAAAAAAAATATTATCAATCTTGTGTTGAACAGTTGTGCTGTTTAATATTTTTGTGCAAACCACAGTACACTTTTTAGGATTATTTGATTCAATATGTTCTTTCTTTAAATGAGTAAAAAATGCAAATTTTAAGCTGGTTATCCCTGGATATTTGAGCAGGATTCATGGATTATATCCTGTCAGTCAGTCCATCCCTGACTGGAATTATTCTCTTTAGAGTTTCTGGAGTATCACAGTATCTGTTCATTTTTCTGTATGTCAAGACTTATCTCCTTGTTTGTAGTGTAATTTTTATAACTCAGACTTGTATAACAGTCGAGAGGTTTTCTAACATGACTATGCAGTTCAGACAAGCTCTCAGAACGAGGCATGGAGATCTATAAATGTAAATCTTTTATCAACATGACGTTCGTGCTTTGACAAACATTGTGAGTGATTTGTAGAAAAGTTATTTTACAAAAAAAAGTTCTAAAATAAACCGACTTATTTATCATTTATTTGACACATTTACAGTTAGGCTTTTCTGTGTTTTCTTTTTACAGAGATGAACAGGCATCATTACTCTCTGTACGTTCATAACTGCCGTCTGGTGTTTCTTCTGAGGCGAGACTTTATTCAGCTGGACTCCTTCAGGCCGGCAGAATTCCACTGGAGGCTGGAACAGGTGAGGAGCCCCCGGGCCACCGTCACACATGCATGTCAACATCACAACCAGCCCTGTGATAAACAGGACGGGAAAAATGCCACACCGATCGGGCTCCATTTATAGTAATCACTTGTGAAGTGAAGTTCGCTCTGTATAATTTTCAATTACCTGTTTTTTGAATTATTCATTATCCGTGTGAATGATCTTTCCGTTGCGACGAGTGATGTGTCACTGGTAAAATGATTATTATCAGAAGGACAAATTGGAAAGCTGACGCAAAGACAGCACTCACGTTTTCTCTCCCAGTGCTTATTTGGCTCATAATCCAGCTTGTTTGTGTTTGGAAACACCTTGATTTTCTCAAATTTCCAGCATTTCCCTTGGCTAACGTTGAGTGCGGACTAATTTTTGATTGAGAGCACTAAACGGATTTATATGTGTGTCACCGCGCTTGCCAAGGGGAGCAGAGAGCCGAGGTGAGAGACATGTGTAATCAGTATGAAAAGCTCTCCACAGCAATGACCTCTCGCAGGGAACATAATGATAGTCCTTCGCCCACACCAGTCCTTAACCGCAAATTACACGCACATACACATTCTCACATCCAGACGTGCGCTAGCACAAGCGCAACCTCTCAGATCCCTCTGACCTGCTGTTAATATATGCGTATCTATTGAGTAAACACCCTGTATGTCGTTGAAAGACTTTTTTGTCCTTTTCAAATCCACAGAACAGATCGTTGGCTGAGAGGCCTTTGATCAATAGTCTAGATCAATTACTGTAAGTAGGACTCTGGAGTTCAGGTTTTGGTCACAGTCCAGAAGCTTGTGTGCGGCAGAATTTTTCGCAGATGTTTTGATTAGCCGAAACTAAGATGCGAGAAAATTTGGCTGCTTTAGTAATATTACATTTGTTTTCTCGCTGTGGCAGTTGTGTAGCATAGCAGTGAAAGATCTGGGCAGGGAGCCGAAAGCTCATACATTTGAGCCCTTCATAGGATGAGACGTGAGCTTTGGCTCTTGTGCCCTTGAGCGAGCCACTTAACCTCAGGTCACTCCAAGAGAACTGACCCTGTAGAGAGGCGTTCACACTGAAAGCGATTTGCAGTGAGAAAACTATTGGATGTCATTGATTTTCAGTTGCCGAATGAATACTCTTAGCAATACTGAAGTTCATAGTTAAATAATAACAGTTCAGTACATGGACATGACATACCATGAGTCTCAAACACCATTGTTTCCTCCTTCTTATATAAATCTAGTGTTTGCAAAAGACCACCGAAAAATAGGTCAATTCCAACATAACACCGACTGTTACGCAATAGTCCCGGGATCGTTAATAGTTACGTCCCCAACATTTGCATCGCCCAATCATCGTAACATCAGCACATCAGTAAAACAAGGCAATCCACTGAAGGGACACGGTTAGCTTAATGCTAGCGCTAGCCTGTTACATTGCAGTACAAAAGATTTCACTTACCACATAAACAGAGAAATGACTGCGCTGATGATGGTGAATGATGGAGAAATAACTGCGCTGATGATGGCGAATGATTTACAGATCCCGAGTATCACTGACAAGCAGCTAAACTTGTGTGGTAAGTAAGCACTCCCTCTGCATTGTAACTTTACACAGAGCACATGCGATCACAGTAATGAGACTAAAATGTCGGCGATTCAAAACGGCAGATTCAACAAACCACATATTAAAAGCGGCTAGAGCTCCTAATTAAATATATATTTTTATCAATGTGCCAGCTATAGAGATGAGCAGCTCTGTGAAACAGCCAATCAGAGCAGAGCTCATTAATATTCATGAAGCTTCCAAATAAGGCAATAACAGAGCATTTCATTCTAGGGACAAATCCTAGGGTTGTAAATGGACCTGTAAAACCGTTTCTGGAGATTTCTTGCCCGTTCCTATGCCATATACCTTCTATGTATATATCAGAGAACAGTTTAACATAAATGCATTCTATGGCACCTTTAATGCATGTTTTTTTCCTTTTGGTGCATCAGTGAGCATTTGAACCTTCTGTAATAGTTGCACATGAGTCCCTTAGTTGTCCTCAGTGGGAAAAGATCATACTGTCATTGTTGAGATGGGTTCTAATACACAAAAATGCTGGAAAACCAAATAATTTGTGGGAACTGAGGAATTTTTCTGAAGAACAGCAGGCAGTTTAACTGTTCAGGACAAACAAAGGACTTATGAGCAACTAAACAAACAAAACACAGCTGTGGATCATTGATGTAACACACACAGTATTACGAATCAATGGGATGTGAACGTTTGAACGGGGGTCATTTTTATTAAATTCAACTATTATTTTCTCTTGTGGACTATATGTAAAAATCTTTAATGTGAAATATCTTATTCAGGTCAATACTAAATAAACAATAACATGCATTTTGTATGATCCCTCTTATTTTGGTAAAATATTTAACATTTTGCAGATTCTGAAAGGGGGATGTAAACATTTGACCGTCTGTACTTGCTCTGACAGGCTTTTGATAGTGGATCCATAAAAGCATTCCATATGCTTTTACACACATCATTACACAAATAGGCTAACACTACCCTGAAGAGGACAGTTTTCCGTTGTTTATCATGGACATAGACTCTGAACGTTTGATCACCCCTTGTGGAGTTTACGAGATGTTACAGAACTATTTTGCGTCAATTTCATTGATGTACTGAAAAAATCTATATAGGTTACTTTTATGCTGGCTTTTGCGGGTTGGAGCGGGACAAAACATAAATGTTACGGGCGGGAGCAGGACTAGATAACATATTTCTGCGGGAGCGGGCGGCGCAGGCTTCTAAATCAAAGGACGCACATACATTGTGGTACTCTCCAAAATGCAGCTAGGGTGATGCGGACAAAAAGTATTCTCGTAGCTTTATAAAATTACATTTGAACTGTCAAATATTTTGTTGATGTTCTTGGTACCTTTCTGGACCTTGAACGTGGTTGGACCCTTGCTCTCTATTCAGTCAGAAAGCTCTCAGATTTTTCAAAATTACCTTAATTTGTGTTCTGAAGACAAATGAAGGTCTTACAGGTTTGGAACAACATGAGGGTGAGTAATTAATGACAGGGTTTTCATTTTTAAATAGACAGATATTTTAAACTATAATAATATTTCACATTTTTGCTGTATTTACAAAAGCATAATATAACAAACTACTGTGCATTCCTAGTTTTTATGTATTTTGAGTTTATATAAGTCATAATTTGCATGTGTTTTTTTAACCAGCATATAATTATTCCAGGCAGGCATAGAGTCCATGTTGACTGCAATTATTATGACAATAAACAGTAAGCTCAGTCTGACGACTGGTTCTGCCTCAGTGTTCTTGACGGCTGTACTTAGTTTGTTACAGGTCAGAGGGAAAATGAGCTCCTTTCAAAGCTTCAGCTCTTTTCCTGTGGTCAGGCGGAGCTCAGCCAGGTGATGAGGAACACAAGTAAACAATATGGGATCAGCAGACAGGCTGCCATAAAACAATGTCAGCTGTAGAAAGAGCTGCACTTTTACTTACAATCCTGTCAGCATCCACCGCATGAAACACTGCAGAGCCAAAAAAAAAAAAAAAAGACTCCATACAGCTGTTGGTTTGTGTTTTACCGATTTGCTGTGATATTCTCTGTATGTCTTTCTTGTGCATTTATCTTTCATGGCCACTTTGTTGATTTTTGTAGGGAAGAGTATTTCTTCCCATCTGATATCTGCTTGCAAATGAAAGCATGCGAAAAAAGGAGAGAGTGCGAGAGAAGGTGTGAATGTGCTTGTTTACACTTCAGTGCATTTTCTCTCTTCCTGTTTTCCCTGCCATGTACCTCTTCTCCAGCATGGTTTGATAATGGTGTCTCTCCAGCTTGGAGGCAGTAAACAGAATATGCTCGCCTTGATCTCGGAGCACAGCACAGCTCTGTTCCCAACATGAGACGCATCTGTTTTTCTTTCTCTTCTCTCTGCCCTCCCTCTGACTGCTTGCTACTGATACCTAAACAACAGATTATCCTGTTGTAAATGTCACCGTAGTTAGTTTGGTTTTCATCTTTAATCTCAACAAACAAACTTTTGACTCTTCTGCATAATGTCTTATCCACTTTTAAGCTTGTTCGGGCCTAGAGCAGCTAACTTAGAAAGGGCTAAACAGAAAAAGCGACCACTTTGTTTGTGACATTTAGGAGTGGATTAATGTAAAATTGTACTACTTATTGTACGGGACTGCTTTTAATGTCATTGACAAGGATTTTATTATTATTAAGTATGTGAAATGTCAGCAGGAAAACTAGAATTTTATTTCCCTGAAATTACTCCTCAGAAGTTTATTTGTTTGTTTATATATTTTCAAAGAAAAGTTTTTTTTTCCAACTATATATTTTTTGAAAAAATGTATCATAGAAATGTTTCTTGAGCACAAAATCTATATATTAGAGTCATTTCAAAAGAATCATGTCACACCGAAGACTGCAGAAATGGCTGTTGAAAATTCAGCTTTGCCATCAGAGGAATTAATTGCATTTTAAAACATATTAAAATGTAAAACGGTTACTGTAAATTGTAGTAATATTACTGTTTTTACTATATTTTGATCAAATATAATATGCCTTGGTGAGCATAAAATACTTCTTAAATTTGTTTTATTCCTACTTTCTTTCCTTTGTGCCCTTTTTAATATTTATCAAGTAGTTTAACTGATTTTAAACTGTTCTGGCCATGAAAATACGGCAGAAAACACCCCAAAATAGTATTTCCAGCTGTCCAAAATTAATATTTAATTAAAATTAGAGCCGCAAAACGATTAATCGATTCAAAATAAAAGTTTATGTTTGCATGCTATATGTGTGTATTCTGTTTATATTTATAATGTATATATAAATACACACACATACATGTATATATTAAGGAAAAATATGTAAAATATTTATATAATATAAATTATATACAAGTGTTTACATACAAATACATAAAATACATACAAGTATTTTTTTTACATATATACATATATGTGTATTTATATATACATAATATACACAGTACACACACAAAATAGTATTTTCAGCTTTAATTAAACATTTTCATATTTAATTAAAATTAGAGCTGCAAAACGATTAGTCGTGATCGATTCAAAATAAAAGTTTGTTTGCATACTACATGTGTACGGTGTATATTTATTATGTATATATAAATAAGACCAAATACATGTATATATTAAGTACAAATATTTTAGATTTATACGTAAAATATTTATGTTTAGATATAATATAAATTATACAAATGCATACAATGCATACAAATATTTTTTATATATACATATGTGTGTATTTATATATACATAATAATATACATAATATACACAGTACAAACAAACATATAGTATGCAAACATAAACTTTTATTTTTGAATCGATTTATCACGACTAATCGTTTTGCTGCTCTAGTTAAAATACCTCTCAGAAAACAAATTAAAATGTTTAGTTTTTCTCATTTATATTTAGTTTACTTGCCATAAAGTGTCTCTGATGCCACTAACCAAAATTGGATTTTAGCTAATCCAGTGACAAAAGCACCTGCTATATCAACCCAGATCCCTATTTTCTAAGCTTCCAAGCCACAAACGTCACAAAAATGAGCAAATTCAGTGATTAGCCCATCCTCACAATCACCAGTGCTCATTACAAGCAAAAACAGGAAGTTGCTGTTTGCAATTTTGACTAGATTTTACCCTTCTTATGTGCTGTACATCAGATGGCAAGTGAATAGTCCATGAGTGGCTATTATAGGATAAAACTGTTCATATGGGAAGTTTTACTGTCGTGTGTCAGGGTTTCTTTGGACCCACAGATGCACAGATTGCCAATACGGTTATGTGAGAAAGTCACATTACTTAGGGTGCTTGTCATCTGAGTAGAAGGTTTTGAATGTGTTTGTGTCAGTCAGGCCCTGTTGACAAGTCTGTCAGGAAGTAAGGGAGGGACCGCAGGTGCTGTGGTATTTCTGTCACTATGGCAGTACGCTGATATAAGGCACCTGTAGAAGATTTGATTGACGCTTCGGACTCCACCCCAGCCGAGCGGCCTGCGGCAGTGTGAGCGTCATGTTCTATTAAAGACCCGACATTGATCTAGTAAAATAGCTTTGCGGTGATAGCACGGCAGACACACTTTAGGTTGAAGAGAGAGAGAGAGATAGAGAGCGGGGAAAAAGACAGGGTGTTGGCTGTTAGGCATCTCATCCAAATGCTGCTCTTTGCAGTCTCATCAGCACTCTGAGAGGACACTCAATGGCTTCCGCTGCAACTCCATTTAGCCCTATTGATTTTGCAATCTTCCTCACACCTGCCTCTTTAGCTTTTTTCCCCCCTCTTTTCGTTGAGAGGGAAAGAATGATGGAGAGGGAGGGAGGGATGCCAAGTGAGAGGTGGGAAATACTTGAAGGGGGGTTATTCTCTACTATTTGTCTTTTTTATTGCTCACTTTCTAACTTTGTTTCTGTTTGTCTCTCCTTCTAATCACTTGGATTAGAGGTTTTCAGTCTTATTGTTGTTTAAAGGAATAGTTCAATTAAAAATGATATGTTGTCATTCGTGTTGTTACAAACCTGTATGCTGATAGATGATGTTTTCGGAAAAGAAATAAGCTTTTTTCTATCCATAGTGAAATCTGAAAGGCTTAAAAGCACCATACAACTACATAGAAGTAGTTTATATGATTTGTGTCCTGTATTTTAAGTTGATAGGTACAGACCACCTTTGTGTGAGGTACAGACCAACATTTAAAGGGAAAGTCAACCCAAAAATGACGATCCTGCCATTTATTCACCCTCACTTGTGTTCCTACAGTTAAGAAGTCAGTGGGCTAATGTTGTTTTTCATTGTACTTTTTACTACAAAGAATAAAAAAGATAAATAAAAAATGAAGGTATGCTTTAAATGCATGCATTTTTTTTTTCAAAATGCTTTTTATTTTTCATATATTTTTCCCCTCTTGTGATATGGCAGGCCAAACCAAAGGTCATTATGGGCCAGCATTGGATTATTGCTGAATAACTACTTAAATTTTAGTCAATTTCTCACAACACTTGTATGGGCTCATGAAACTTGCAACGTATAACGCAAACATAATCGTATTACCTCTTTTAAGCTTTGTTTTCTTGTATTTTTTGGAGCTTCACAGCTCCTGGTGAACTGCTGTTACATCACAAACTTACTGTATCTGTTCCAAGGTAAAATACCAGCAGGTTTGAAAGAATAAGATGGTGAATAAATAATATAAATACATTTTTGGATAAACTTGGAAGTGTCAATCAAAGAATCAAACATGATTGAAGGCCATAGGCCAAAACAGAAATTTTGTTTTTATATCCAATTATATTATATTATATTATATTAAAATTAGCATTTTTAAATCGAATGCACATACAGTATATTTTCTAGAATTGTTTGCAACAATAAAACAAATAAAATAAACTTAAAACAAAAAAGGTAAATCAAAAATATACACCCTTGTATGGATTCATAAAACTTGCAACATATAACGCAAACTTAATCGTATTACGTCTTTTAAGCTTTGTTTTCTTGTATTTTTTGGAGCTTCACAGCCCCTGGTGAACTGCTGTTGCGTCATAAACTTACACTATATGTTCCAAGGTGAAATAACGGCAGGTTTGAATAAATAAGATGTTGAGTAAATAATAAACATACATTTTTTGATAAACTTGGAAGTGTCAGTCAAAAAATCTAACTTGATTGAAGGCCATAGGCCCAAAAAAATAAATGTTGTTTTATATCCAATTATATTGTAATATATTAAATTAGCATTTTAAAAATCAAATGCATGTAGAGTAAATTTTCTACAATTGTTTGCAAAAATAAAACTAATAAAATAAACATAAAACAAAAAAAGATTAATAAAAAATGAAGATATGCTTCAAATGCATGCATTTTTTTAATTTTTCATATTTTTCCCCCTTTTGTGATATGGCAGGCCAAACCAAAGATCATTATGGGCCAACATTGGATTACTGCATTTTTTCCTAAATGCTTTTTATTTTTATAATTATCCCCCTCTTGTGATATGACAGGCCAAACACAAGATTGTAGTGGGCCAACATTTAATTATTTGTGAATGGCTACTTAAATTTTAATCAGTTTCCCACACCTCTTGTATGGGTTCATGAAACTTGCAACATATAACGCAAACATAATCGTATTACCTCTTTTAAGCTTTGTTTTCTTATATTTTTGGACCTTTATAGCCCCTGGTGAACTGCTGTTGTATCACAAACTTACAGTATATGTTCCAAGGTGAAATAACAGCAGTTTTGAATAAATAAGATGTTGAGTAAATAATAAACATACATTTTTGGATAAACTTGGAAGTGTCAATCAAAAAATCTAACTTGATTGAAGGCCATAGGCCAAAAGAATAAATGTTGTTTTATATCCAATTATATTGTAATATATTAAAAATTGCATTTTAAAAAATCAAATGCAAGTATAGTAAGTTTTCTACAATTGTTTGCAGAAATAAAACTAATAAAATAAACGTAAAACAAAAATGATAAATCAAAAATAAAGATATGCTTCAAATCCATGCATTTTTTTTTTCCAAAATGCTTTTTATTTTTCATATATGCAAGGCCAAACCAAAGATTATTGTGGGCCAACATTTGATTTTTGGTGAATGACTACTTAAATTTTAAACATTTAACTGTTTTTAAAAAATTTTGGATTATCGGTCTTCAAAGCTCAGTATATATTGGTCACAGACCCTGAAATTTCATTAAGCTGGTTACTCACTAAAAACTCCCACAAATCATGTTTCTCACACCTTACGTATGGGTTCATAAAACTTGCAACATATAACGCAAACATAATCGTATTACCTCTTTTATGCTTTGTTATCTTATATTTTTGGACCTTCACAGCCCATGGTGAACTGCTGTTGCATCACAAACTTACAGTATATGTTCCAAGGTGAAATAACAGCAGGTTTAAAAGATTAAGATGGTGAGTAAATAATAAAAAATAAATTTTTTGAAAAACTTGGAAGTGTCAATCAAAAAAATCAAACTTCATTGAAGGCTATAGGCCAAAAAAAAAATAATAATAAATGTTATAGAATAAATAAAATTTGCCTTTTTTAAAATCAAATATACTTACAGTAGATTTTCTACAATTGTTTGCAAAAATAAAACTAATAAAATAAACTTAAAACAAAAAAGGTATGCTTTAAATACATTTTTTCTTTTTTAAATGCTTTTTATTTTTCATTTATTTTCCCCCTCTTGTCATATGGCAGGTTAAACCAAAGGTCATTATGGGCTAACATTGGATTATTGCTGAATAACTACTTAAATTTTAATCAGTTTCTCACAACACTTGTATGGGTTCATGAAACTTGCAACGTACAATGCAAACATAATCGTATTGCCTTTTTTAAGCTTTGTTTTCTTGTGTTTTTTAGAGCTTCACAGCCCCTGGTGAACTGCTGTTGCATCACAAACTTACAGTATCTGTTTTAAGGTAAAATACCAGCAGGTTTAAAAAAATAAGATGGTGAGTAAATAATAAAAACACATTTTTGGATAAACTTTGGATACCTACAAATACAGAGGTGGTCGTGAAGCAATAAAGGCTTTGATCTAGTCCCCAACGTCCTCTCAGTGGCAGTACACATAGTTCATCTGGTGTTTTCAGCGGGGCATGGCTTTTTCTATTAAAATGAGCAATGCACTGAATGGTTGCATTGAATTAAAGCTATAAAAATGACCCATCATTTTTTTCCTCAATGGCCATTAAACAGAGACATATGGAACCCATCCACGAGCTCTCGGCAGATCTATGAAAACATTGGTTAAGACGCAAGGTGAATCATCCGTTAATAGCTCTTCAAACACCGGCCTAAATCGATACTCAAAGATTTGTTTGCATCGACACTTCTGCGCATTGATCGGAGGTGTGTGTGCACGTACCGAGGGTCCGTGCGTGGCCCACCTCGACCAATCGGTACGGGCGTGGAAAAGCCTGTGCAGGCGTGTCATTTATCCCCGTCTCGCTCAGATCATTGACCCGCACCGCTGCGGCAGAAAATTACACTCCGTCCTGTCAATATGACATTCATTGTACGCTTATCTACTCACAATTACACGCACCACATCTGTGGCTTCCTTCGGCGATGCGCTTAAGACGCTGTATTGTTTTGTTTAAGATGGATTGCGTTCTATGCATGACCGCTTACTTACTTTAATGAATACATGAAGACTTATAATGAGATCTCTCAGAGGAGAGCGTGCAGCTTATCGAATGCTGTAAAACTTAAACTATAGACAAATAGATGAGTCCCACTGGTGCTTAAAGCTAATATAAAGCAGGGGAGGAACATGTGTCGTTTGATTTTCCAGGTATTTACACAGATTTACATCAAATACACACAAGTGTTTATGCGAAGAAATGCCATTATTTAAACTTATTTTTCAACATTTCTTCTCTTTTCCAAAAAATGAAGAACAGGTTACAAAAATGAATTGATTTTAGTGGCAGCTGGTGCATGGAGAGTCAATAGATAATTACTATTTTTTTTATTAGAATGTTGCTTCCGAAAGCTGTAGGCAAAAAGCAAAACACAGGCTTCTGAAAGCTACAATATGTTATGACAGATCGCAAATTGTCTGTACCAGCAAGCATTCTGCTTTCCATCAATGTTTCAGTTATTAGCCATTTGTTTGCAAAGTCACGCCCATTTGACAGTTCTTCCGATCATTGTAAAAAGACGTCTGTCCTCCAGGTGTGGAAAAATCACGTTTATTGATTGAAACCCCAGTAATAAACTATCAGAGACTTTTTTGAAAGCTTGAATTACTCCCAGTGATGCCATTCACTGCCATTCAGACAGGACTCAGAATGAGGCTTTTGCAGTGAACAATTAATCTTTGCTTCATTAAAATCGAATTGTTCATGTAGTATGTGCCATCGATATTCATGGATTCACGGAACATATATTGCTCTTCATGAAATTTTTGGATTATCGGTCTTCAAAGCTCAGTATATATTGGTCACAGACCCTAAAATTTCATTAAGCTGGTTACTCACTAAAAACTCCCACAAATCATGTTTCCAGGCCATTTTAGGTATTATTTTGATGTAACAAAGTCTTAGGGATGTAAAGTTTGGTTCGATATGACGCACTGGTGTCATGGTTCGGTACATTTACGATAGAGCAAAAAGTAAGAAATACCAGAGAAATTTTTATTTTCACAAATTATTTATTTATTAAAACTAACATCATAGAGTACAGTCGCATCTCAGATCATCGTCAGGAGTCAGATTTCATTTATTACGTGAGGAGAGTCAAGCTGATGAGTGACATGAGAAAGACAAGAGGTTGGCGAAAGATTTAGTTTAGAAACCAAATACAAAAGCGTCTGCTTTATAAATATTTGAGACTTTGGAAGGCCTTTTGACTTTTGCTGTTTATCTAAGATGATTTTGAAATCTTTTTTTAAACATTCGTTTCTTATTTATTTGGTTCCACCATGTCTTATATTTAAACTTTGTGTAAGTTATTTGTTATTTTATATTAGGCATCTAGCATGGTGTATTTGTATTGATTTTGATTATACATTAAACATTCTATATTTCAAATAAGTGAGTTTGTCGTGTTTTGCTGTTGTCAATTCAGTTAATTGACGCCAAATTGCCATTAATTCAAAGCATGGGCATTTACAAGCTATTTAAAAGCAAATAAAAGTGAGGAAAAGAGGGAAAACTCTAATGAACTACCTCACCATCACATCCAACCATTTGGTTGGTTCTGTTTGTAATGCATATCAAACCAAATGTGTGTATCGTTACACCCCTACTAATTTTGGGTTATTTACTTGCGTGTTCAATTTAATCTTCCCATTAACGCCATTATATTGTTCATTCATAGATGAAATCCAAATGTAATGGGATTAGTCCTGTTAATCTTTCGGTTTGTAATGCGTACAGAACCAAATGCCTCGTACCGAGCGGTTCTATACCAATACCTGTATCGTTACACCCTTACAATGTGTGGGTCATGTATTTACATTTTCAATTTAGTCTTCCCATTAACACCATTATATTGTTCATTCAGACTGATGGTGAATGCGGACAAACACAAGAGGCGGGAATTATCACATTAACCAAGACAGCCAAACATAACCAATCATATTCAATCATATCGTTATGCCAAAATTGCCTCCTTTCCCCCATTAATTCTCAATTACCCCCCATTAAACTCACTGCATGCTTTAGGGGGTCTGTTAAAACTCAATGGGCTCAGGGGAGGCAAGAGAGACGCAGAATCCTGCTGTAACTTTACATGCCGGTGTCGATATTGGACAAATATTTGATAATGTTTTATACACTTTTCATGTTATATTTTGTAATATTGGCATTGTATGATTTTTGCACTATTTTTTCATCTAATATTTTGAGGAGGCTCTGCCCTTGGTACATACATAATAAATTGATTTCTTATTCTATGTGTATATGCCTTTTACATGTCTTGCATGTCATTTGCATTATGCGTCATATTTTAGAGAATTATGTGTTCAGGGTCTTCTCAAAGCAATCCCATACTTATTGTATATGGCCACAAAAACACAATGGTGAGATAAATGAAACCCACCACAATCTGAAACACTTTCTATTAGAATTCAAATAGATTGAAATGTCATTCACTCGTTTACATGTTCTTATTATGCATATAAAGAATGGGGAAAGAGCGCGGGAAGTCACTAGAGTCAAAAAAGTTGCAAAACTATTGTGTTTTGTATTAGCTCTAAGCCTGTATTTGCATTCTTGTTCTTTTCATGCTTCGCGTCTTGCCATAATCAAAGCCTATTGTGATGTACCTGAAGGCTGCTTGGCGCTGTGAAATAATCATGAGTCTCTGAATAATGCATCTGTACAGCTCTATTTCCACATTAGCTGAACAAATTTTGCTCGTCCATCAGCGCCAGCCACCACCGCCTCCTTTTACGACCATACACCTCTTCACAACTTTTCACTAAAAGCTGGTCATGTGAGATATAGAGAGAGTGAGGGAGAACTAAAAAACACATCAGTTTTCACTCGACTTTCATCTACACGGTTTCTCCTTTTGCTCCTTTTTTATTTTGACGTTCCAAATATAGCAGCACCAAAATATTCAGTCTGACGTTCTTTTTCGGGGGGGTTGAGGGAGGTGTTCTCCCCTTTCTCTCTCCCTCCTACCGTGTTTTGCTTCAAAGTACATTTTGTACTCCGCTCCACCAGGAATACTTCGCCTAGAGCTCTTGAGACACAAAAAGAATACCAATTCTGTTTTCTGAACAATATGATCGCAATTTTGGCAGCTTCTGATCACATGTGTTGAATCTTTGCGCACGTGTGTCGCACTTGTGGAAGTTGAAGTGATTGCTTTGCATTGTGATTGGTTGAGTGCTGCTGCATGTCCTCATCCAGGAACAAGGCTGCCTCTGAACCGCTTTCCGGCCTACCTCGGTCCCAGTGCCATGCCAGTGTAATGGATTTGCATCAATAATGCAGGAGTAAGAGGGAAAAAACTCCGCTGAAAGAGTGCATGTACATGTTAGGGAGTGATAGATGTAGTGTGCATAGATTTGCGCATGGCTTTAGAGGGCACGGCGGCGGAACCGGGGTTTGAATTGGCGTACATGTGGATATGAAAGCGTGTACGTTTTGATGAACTGACGCTGAACTCCCCATCAGTCCCGGACCGAGTGGCGGGAGAGATTCGCTCCTCTATTCCTCTGATGACTTCCAATGAGTTATTTTCCTGGCTTTCGCCCCCACACTTTCGATTACCCCCATCCATTCCCTGCCTCCTCCTGTTCCTTGCTCTAGCCTAGCCTTTCACACTCTCTCTCTCTCTTCGAAAGCGTGTGAAGCACATCAGATCTAGAGGTGTCAAATGAGCATCTTTGATAAAACAGCCAGTGTCTGAGGTCAACAGCAGTATTTCTTCAATGCGAAAATGGCTCAGACTTACACACTCAGACTCACATTAGAAATAAAAGCTAAAACGGCACAGGGTTGGAAATAAAAACAGGTTTCTGAGAGATTCAGATGACGCAGACACTTTGAAGTCTTTGAAAAGGTTGCGTGAGGCTATCGGCAACCAGCCTACATGTTTTACGCACATCGACGCTCTTTGATTTCTCTTGAAAAATTGAGCAGGAGAACAACAGCTGCTTTATCATGACGTTTCATAATTGAAAGCTGGAGTTGGAATTTGCGCTTTCTCTAAAGAACAAGCTTAAATTTTCCTTTGGAGGCTCTTGTGTTTGTGCGTCTGTCTCTGTGTCCAATGGTGTTGCATTCTAAACAGGCATGTGCCTTTGAGACGGTCCCAGGCTCATTAGCTGAGTATTTTATTGTCTCATTACGTTGTTTACGAGATGAAAAAACGCACACAGAAGTGCGTACGCAAACACACGCTCGTGCACATACTGTCACAGTGATGCACCGTGAAATATCAACTCGCTCAAAGTTTCTCCCTCACCCACGCCCCCTGGGGAAACAGAGGAGACACACAGACCCGTGTGTGTCATTATTGACATACTAATGAGTTAGCAGCCGTGTGGCAAACTGCAGGGCTGCCAATGCTCACCACTGTGTGGGGAGAATATCTGCTTTTTTATTAAACAGCCCAGTGGGAGACTCGCTACTTTCACACCCACAGCGAGCAACCTAACCTGACTGCCTTTGGATGTCAACATGTCGAAATGTGCATGCAAGGACGATGAAATTGTTTTCTTTAATACCTCTCTGCATGTGTCAGTTACAAAAAGTACCATGATATTAATGTGTTTTTTTCAAGGATGCAGGGTTAATAGTGTTTTTTCCCCCCACATGCACCATGCCAATAACATGTAAATGAACATGCAATTCTATATATATGAATCATTCACCTATATATAAAAAATGGATGTTGTTATTTGGGTAGCCTATGTACCATGATAACTGCACGGTATTCCTTGAAGTGTCATGCAGATACCATTGTATATGTATAGAGTGACCATTTACTTTATGTAAGAACTATGGGGATACAGTGTTTTCTGGATGCGTACCATGGTAAAACTGTGTTTTTGGACAGTTACTGTGCTAAAACAGTAAAAATGTAAATATGAGAAAAACCTTGTAAAAAGACTTTGTACTGTGGAACACTATGGTACACATTGGTATTACCACACTGTTCTTGAAAGTACTTTGGTGTTACCATATAAATACTATGAGTACTCAGTTAAAGTACTATGGAATATATATTTCGAAGTACCATAATATTACCATGCAGTACTATCACTGTACTGAAAGTACCATGGTACTACCATAGTATTTTAGGATGTATACTTTGGTATTACTGCGGTATTCTAGGAAGTACCTTCGAGTTGCCATATAAATACTATGAGTACTCCGTGTCAGTACTATGAAATATATTGAAGTAACATAGTATTAACATGCAATACCATCACTGTACTGAAAGTACTACCATAGTATTTTGGAATGTATACATTGGTGATACTGTGGTACTCTTGAAAGTACCTTGGAGTTACCATATAAATACTATGAGTACTCAGTGTCACTACTTTGGAATATATCGAAGTACCACAGTATTACCATGCAATACTATCACTGTACTGAAGTACCATGGTACTACCATAGTATTTTAGGATGTATACATTGGTATTACTACGATATTTTTGGAAGTACCTTTGAGTTGCCATATAAATACTATGAGTACTCAGTGTCCGTTCTTTGGAACATATTGAAGTACCATAGTATTACCATGCGATACGGTCACTGTACTGAAAGTACCACAGTACTACCATAGTTTTTAGGGTGTGTACATTAGTAATACTCCAGTATTCTTGGAAATACCTTTGAGTTGCCATATAAATACTTTGAGTACTCAGTGTCATTTCTATGGAATATATAGATGTACCATAGTATTACCATGCAATACCGTCACTGTACTGAAAGTACAACAGTACTACCATAGTATTTTTGGATGTATACTCTGGTATTACTGTGGTATTCTTGGATTGCTTTGGAGTTAATATATAAATGCTATAAGTACTCAGTTACAGTTCTATAGAATATATATAAGTACCATAGTATTGCATTGTGATACCATTGCTGTAATACTTTTTTGGACATGGTACCATAGTAATACCACAGTTTTTGCTCTTGTTCTAGGATCAGTTACACTGTACTGAATATAACAGAAGTTAAATGTAATCAACATCCAATAGTAATTCAATTTTTTTTGTGTGTACGTGTGTATATATATCAACATACTTTGGTATAATGATTTGGTATTAATGTTCTGCAAAGGGTGTTTAGGTTTTTTTTTTTTCCAGCATGCCTTTGTTTGTGTGTGCATGCTTGTACTTGTGTGTGAACCCTCATTACCATTGTCCAATTTCCACATATCTGTTACTGTAAAAACAATTTGCTCCTGCTCTTGGCTGCAAATAGATTAATTTACACAGTGTAGGCTCCAAATTGGGAAGCTTGGGAGAGGTCACTCTTTAGTTGACTTTTGTCCCCGGAGGGCACGGTCTAATTCCTGCTCTAATTACTCACTCTGTCAGCCTGTAATTTATAGTCACCTTCCAGAGCACCAGAGGCCCGTCGCCACCTCTGTTAGCGTGCCTGCCACCGAACAAACAACACCCGCAAAATACATCCACCACTACACACAGCAAGATGTGTCAGATTTCAGTCACAACAGTTTTGTGTCTTAATCGTAATCTAATGCCTGCATGCTGGTCACAGTATTTTCCTTGAGTGACGTGTTTTGTGTGATTGGATCATTAGGTCTGTGTTTATGGTGCTTGACTGTTTTCATTTTTAAATTGTGGCCACTGTGTGAACTAAATTTACTTGATAAACAAGGTTTAAGTGTAGAATAGCAATCTGGCTCCAAACGGCCTAATGAATACTGAGAAAGTCACCATGAAGGACATGCCTGCTGGGTTTTTCAGCTATGGTGGAATATTAAAAACTGTAAAATGGTAAAGGCAAATACAAGCTTCCAAAATACGGAGGCAATACCCTAACAGTTTACAAAGGTTTTCTGTAAGCGCACAGTTTAATTTTATTTTATTATTTTATTTATACTACAAGGTTCATTTTCAAATGGGGTTTAACTTCTGTAGCGGCTTTTTTGGTTTGTAGCCAATAAACATATGCAAACCTCAAAAAAGATATAGGAATATCAACTAAAAAAAAGCAAGGTGGAAGTGAAAAATATTGTCAGTAGTAAACTAGTACAGGTAATTTGCCTTTGTCCTCTTGCTCTGTTTGCTTGTACCTGAACATGGCCTTTTTCCTCTTACAAAAAATAGTGTGTGTTTTAAGTGGCACTGGAGAGGAATGAAAATGGAATTGTCACTCTTCATTGGGCCGTGACTTTATATCTCCTTTGTAACTTGCCATATGTAGAAAACAGAGAGGTTTGATTCTGACAGAGAAATATGTCTCTTGTTGTGGTTATGTTGGGGGGAAAAAAACTAAATGCTTTTGTTGGCCATTGTAACAAAATTGTCATTTCAACTAGCTTAGAAAAAATGAATCACAGTTATTAGCAGTGTTCCCAGAAGTCCCTGTTCTTTGTTTTATTTAAATATGTAAATTAAGTACTGCTATGTGTTCAGTTTAGTTACATAAATTGGTTAGTTATACACTTTTTTTAGTTTCATCACTTATGTTTAAATGAATGTTGTCACCAGAGATCCTTGTTGTTTTTGTACTTGATAATAGTAACTTGAGACAAATTTTAAATATTGCCCCCTAAAATAGAATTTAGGTTTCTAACCAGACGTGAAACTACATGAATCCAGTGAGAAGCAATTTGACTGTCTACTCCGGACGTGACACAGACAAAATCAATCAAATATCACAGCCAATCAGAAGCACATGTGGGCGGGCTCTGAAAATGTACAAACAAATTAGATAAGTTTATAATCTAATTAATGGATATTAAACCTTTTTAACATTATTAACAGTACATACTGAGTGACTGAAACAATCTTTTATATAGAATACACTTGTTGGTACTTGATAGTGTGAATAATGTTTGATTTATTTTATTTTTAAGATCTTAGTTAAATGTTCTATTGTTGCTTTCAGTATGGCTATAAATGTCACACAAAATGATATTCAGAATCACATTAGACACGTTTACCACTGAATAAAGCACAATATCAGTACCTGTGATTTTCATTGTCATAGTTTGATTAGAGTCACGTTATACTGGTATTTATGATAATCTTGATATTTAAATGATGAAATATCAGTATCGTGTTAATTAGGGGTGTCACATAGGGTGACCGTATTTTAGTTTTCACAAAAAATTTCATTACCATTCTTAAACTACATATTTTAGTCACCGTTAAGCAGATTAATCATAAACACAGCTAAAAGGCTTCCTACCAAAGTGGCCGTCCTTGACAAAACTTATATCTACCACAGTTTATCACTGGTAGAATGCAAAATGTTTAATACAAGCATTTCAGTCAAATCTAATTTATGCAATATTTCAAACCTTTAACCCACAGGGAAAAAAATCAACCTGCCACAACAGTTTAAAATCAGCCTAATTCCATGGCAAAAAATGTGGATTTGGCAAACCTACATCCAACACGAGTTACATCCAAAGCAATTTAAATACTCTGCATACTGATAGCAACTCCCTGATGCACAAAAATTATATTCAATATTATAATGTTTGTGGGAGTGGGATTAAGAAAACAGTCCTGCACAAGCCTTTAATGGGGTCATCAGATGCACATTTTCCACAAGTTTATATTCTTTAGGGTCTTAATGAAAAGTCTATAATATACTTTGGTTGAAAATTATAAATAGTAGTGTAAAAAAAAAAACACTTTTACCTTGTCAAAATCATCTCTGCAAAAACTCAATTCATTTTATTGCATGGCCCCTTTAAATGCAAATGAGCTCTGCTCGCCCCGCCCCTCTCTGCTGTGGGATTATGAAAGGTAATGTTTACTTTAGCTGCATTTAGCTGCGAATCTTGCCAACTAGCACATTATTAAGAAAGACCATTCGCAAAGATGCATAAAAAACCTTTATACTCACTTCTGCTGTGGGTGAAACTGTATCAGGAATGATGGGTGGATTTTTATCATTGTAGGGTGGTTGTGTAGACAAACTGCCAACAAACATTAATGTTCAAACAACATGTAAAAGTTAGTTTTGCATCCGATGACCCCTTTAATACAAAAACGCGCACAATGAATGGCAACTGTAAAAAAGCAAAAGCCAATACCGGAACATTTTGGGTGATTTAGAAAACCCGACCGGACACATTTTTTTTTTTAGGTCAAAAAAAGAGGACATGTCCAGGAAAAAAGAGGATGTATGGTCACCCTAGTAGTGTATAGAGGGTTTGTACTTACTTCACAATTTAATCCATTACCCGAATGCGCGGCCATATTGGAGATACTCAGATGTAAACAACAGCATGGATTACAAGGTTAATGTACTACTGAATACGTTGTTCTGCTAGTTTATGCTGTTTAATCACAGGAAAAACGTGGAAGCTGCTGAATCATATAGAGAAGAACTTAGTAAGCAGAAAAGGGCGCAATATTTTGACAAACTAAAGTTAATAGGTGACAAAGATACATACAGCATTAATTAAGATATTAACCTAATCTTTCACCTACCTGACCGGAAATGATAGGAACAAACACGAATGTTATCAAGATTCTTGCCCTGGAAATTCTTGGCCTTTTGTTCCTCAGACAGTTTTTTGCACTTTTCTCATTGATTAGTTATAACTTTAGGCAGTCTATTACTATGTTTTTCCCGGGCTGACCAATTAGTACAACCCAAAACATGACAATTATTGATATATTTATACTGTAATGTTAACCGTAGCCTTTATCACTGTATAGAATACTATAAAATAAGAATCAATTCCTAGAAGGAAGTTATTTCAAGTACACTATCGACACTATAACGCACATTTGAAGTAAGAATATGTAGTTATTTTCATAAACTGTGGTAAATTAAAAAGTTGCTTCTAGAATGCAGTGAGTAATCTGTGCAGATATTTAATTTTGTGCAAATATATTTGAACTACAGAGCTCTCAGTTGTACTTTAAGAACAAATCCACATCAAAGCATTGTCCATTTGCTTTGTGTTGCTTTCTCTTTCCAAAGTGTCTCTCCTCACTGCAACTGATCATTTGTGTCTGCCCTGAGGAAAGCCACAGTCAGACCCTCCATCCACATATACATCAGAAGCCACTTACACGGCACAACCAATATCACGGCCCACTGCAGATCTCAAACTTGCTCAGCTGGATCAGTCACCGATCTCTCTCGTATCATCTCAGCCAAAGAACTGTCATTTGTATGTCATTGCAATCAGCAAATTGCAGTGTTTGTCTTCTCGTCACAGCGAATCGAGCCTAGACCTCCATCTGAAAGCGTGTGGTTTGAGGTGTCTCTTTCATTGACTTTTCTCCGTAAGAGGTGCACCATCTAATTTAATTCTATAGGGATGTCCAAGTCAGGTATGAGCGTCTGGCTGAGCTCCATCTGTCGTGGTGAATAACGGCTGCGAGAGAGTATCAGTGCGCAGGTGTCTTGAAGATCTCCTTATGCTTCCAATTGTAGCGTTCCTGGTGATGAGGAGGCAGGTGTGTGGATAACAGTGCCAAGCATGTGCTAGTCGGCACAGCAACAAACTTCCCTAATCAATTACCCAGAATAACCCCTTTGCTGACTTGCATGAGGGCGACGGGAACAGCAGTACTGCTATCTGAAGATCCCTCCCAACCTTGCACACTGTGAGCTTTATCTCTGTCTACTGATTTGCAAACGTTTCTTTCTAGTAATTGATTATGAGATGTGTATCTACACCTCCAAAAAAAGAGGGGAGAGAAAAAGCACTTCTTCACTTGTATTTTTGCCATTCCGTATATAGAATGAATCATTCCTCCCACAAGGCCATTTGAGGGAGCAGATGATGGAACAGATAAAGCAGCTCCTAAAATTAGCCTAATCTGCTGTTCAATCAAGGAAATAATGAAACCTTGAATTGCACCTCCCCATTCAGCTCACAGTTAGAGTCCCTGGACTCCTTGATTAAATGCCACCTCCCAAAAGTTTTCTGCGATAGCCATTTATTCTTTCCAAATTTCTCGGCCGCCTCTTCCTTTGCCGGCTTTTAAGGAGCAGAGAGGTTGCGTTATTATATGCCGTGAGAGTGTTAGTTAGGGACAGTAATAAAAGGTAATATATTACATCCTTTTGACAATGTACAAGATGTCTTGATATTTATTTTCTGCTTGTTTTCTTTCCCCTGTTGACATGTTGACCTATAGAAACAAGAAATCATGGTGAGATATATCGAAGGACCGTAATTTGCTTTGCTATGTGGTGTTGAGGGAGGGAGTGTTCCCATTTCTAGAGAGCATTTTATAGGAAAAATACTGGGAAATGCTCCCATGCTGGGAGATTCATTAATACGTTTCATCTGTTTTCTCAGAAAACTGCTTTTTTTGAACATTTAGGAATATACTTGCATTATTGATTAGCCTCAAGGCTGAAACTCATGGACTAAAATCCAAAAGCCCTTTTTTAATTTTGATAGATGGAAATGTAATTATTTAGATGGAAAGTGTGTAAATTAAGATTTAAAACAATCTAAAATCTGATAAATAGTACATTTATAATTTTTTTTTGCCACGCATTAATGCATGGACACTTTCATGAACATTTTTATGATAATGATGATACAAACAGGTCTTTAAATCAAATAACTGATTTGTGAAAATGAATTAGCTGTGTTTCTGCTAATGATGGTTAAATCAGAGACAATATATTTATGCCAAAGTCTTTATGCTGTCTTCTGATTATGACTAAATAAAAAGCATTAAAAAGCATTTAAATCTTTTATAGTGTTGCTTAAAAATGGCTTTTTTTGGGGGGTTGAATGTTAGTTAGCCGCTCCATGCAAAATCAGATGCTTTCGGAATTATAATTATGTAGCATATTATATTATATATTATTATTTAATAAAATATTCTCTCTTTTCTTATTTTGGAAGCTGTGATACTTTTTTCAGGAGTCTTTGATGAATAATAAATTAAAGAAAAGAACAGAACAGCATTTATTCAAAATAGAAATCGTTTGTAACAATATCCGCTCCCATTCAAAGTTTTATTCGAACAAATTAATACTTTTATTCAGCGAGGATCAGTTACATTGATAAAAAGTGATAGTAAAGACTTATCATGTTGCAAAAGATTTCTATTATGAATAAATGCTGTTCTTTTTAACTTTTTATCCTGAAGAAATTATCAGTTTCCAAAAAATATTAACAGCACAACTGTTTCCAGCATTGATAATAAATCAGCATATTAGAATGATTTCTGAAGGATCATGTGACACTGAAGACAGTTAAAATTCAAGCATGGATGTTTGTGTACAATGACTGTATGATTTTGAGATTCATCTTTTCACAACTGAAGGACTCATATGCAACTGTTACAGAAGGTTCAAACATTCACTGATACTTCAGAAGGAAAAGCTATGCATTAAGAGCCAGGGGTATAAACTTTTGAACAGAATGAAGATGTGTACAGTTTTCTTATTTTGCCTAAATATCATCTTTTGTTTCCATTTAGTACTGCCCTTCAGAAGCTACAAAAGATTCTTACATGTTCCCCAGAAGACAAACTAAGTTCAATTTACCCTGATCTTCAAATTCAAAAAGTTTTCACCCCCTGGCAGCGTTGTTTTTTCTTCTTCTGAAGCATCAGTGAGTGTTTGAACCTTCTGTAATAGTTGCATACGAGTCCTTCAGTTGTCCTCTGTGTGAAAAGATGGATCTCAAAATCATACAGTCAAAGGGTTCAAATAAACAAAAATGCTGAAAAAAAAACAAAGAATTGTGGGGCCTAAAGGGTTTTTGTGAAGAACAGCAGGCAGTTTAACGGTTCAGGACAAACAAGGGACTCGTGAACAACTATCAATTATCAAACTATCAATTTTTATTTTCTGTTGTGGACTATATGTAAGCATCTTTTATGTGAAATATCTTATTTAGGTCAGTACTAAATAAAAAATAACATCAATTTTGTGTGATCCCTCTTATTTTGGTAAAATAACTTTTTTAGATTCTGCAAGGTGTATGTAAACTTTTGACTTCAACTGTATATGTATATGTATGTGTGTCTGTGTTTGTGTGTATATATATATATATATATATATATATATATATATATATATATATATACACACACACACACACACACCTCACCCAACCCTAGTTAGAGAGCAGCATCTCAGTGTATTGCAAGCCTTATCTGAGCAGCAGCACAAGCCTGCAAACACAATGCATTAATGTTGAATGAGGAACAGGCCTGTACGCCGCAGCCTGCGAGGCATTTCTTTCTCGCAGCCAACATGACTCAATGATGCTTGTGTATGTAGAAAGAGACGTATAGTTCTAGGTGTGATATGTGTTGCAGCTCTTGCTTATTGTCAAACTCTCATTTATTTGTTTGCTTTGAAGGTCGTGGATGCAGTTTGTTGACAGGGGAACAGATTAAAAATGTTTAGAGCAAAAAAAACGTGAAGAGCGAGGGAGGGATGGGGGTGGTGGAGGAGGCCAAATGTAAGCGTGTTTTAATCCTTGGCGGCGTGTGCCTTTGTGTGCTGAAAATCATCTGCTGTCAGGCCAAGATTAATGCTTCATGTGTGCGTTTCATTAGCAGCAAAGCATGCACATGTTCACACAGCACCGTGTTCTGTTCGGTCCTCGGCGGACGTGTAATGAGGTCGAGAACGGACAGAGTCTGCAGAGGTTGACAGGCCATCAGCACTCTTATAAATGGCAGTCCAAAGCATGTTCAGTCTGTTTAGAATAGCTGAGTAGAATAGCGACTAGCTGGCCAACAACGTTGGTGACGTTTATTAATTTTAGATTTTTTTATTTTTTTTTATTTCTCAGCTTTTGTATTTACAGCAGCTCTCATGACAGAGACCCTACATATAAAATGTGAATGAATGCAATAAATGCAAAAAATACACTGCTGTTTAATTCTATTTTTAGTGTATATATTTTTTTTCACAGTTTGTTATTGCTGGATGCTACTGGAATGAGTTCATATCATTTGAAGTTAAAATGTAAGGTTAATTATGAGATACTTATTTTCAAAAATCTAAATAATAATAATAATAATAATAATAATAATACAACCCTTTTGGAGATTGATTGATTGATTGATTGATTGATTGATTGATTGATTGATTGATTGATTGATTGATTGATTGATTGATTGATTGATTGATTGATTGATTGATTGATTCATTCATTCATTCATTCATTCATTCATTCATTCATTCATTCATTCATTCATTCATTCATTCATTCATTCATTCATTCATTCATTCATTCATTCATTCATTCATTCATTCCAGATAGAAAATGTATGGAAATTATTGAATTATGTAGATATAAAGTATATAATTTAAGACTTAAATTATAGGTATAAAATAGTAAATAGTATAGTAAATAGTAAATCATTTTTTCCATTTAACATATGAAAAAGGACATATTGTGACTTCTGTGAACAAATTCACGCGTCTGTTTATTAGTAAATTGTTTTTTTTTTTCATACATTTTAACACATGAAAAAGGACATAATGTGACTTTAGTGAACAAGTTCATGGTTCCGTTCATTAGTAAAAACAAATTCCATGCATTTTAACATATGAAAAAGGACATGTTGTGACTTGTGTAAACAAATTCATGGTTCCATTCATTAGTAATTAATTTTTTCCATACATTTTAACAATTGAAAAAGAGCATATTGTGACTTCCGTGAACAAATTCATAGTTCTGTTCATTAGTAAATCATTTTTTTCCATATATTTTGATTAAAGGTAAAAAAAAAAAAATAACAAAAAATACAGCTAACTAACACAGTAAAACATGATATAAACATGATAACATAATAAAAAAACATGATTTTTGAAAATGGAAAAAAAAAAGTTATCTGTTTTGGCAAATAAACTCATATTGTGACTTCTGTGAACAAACTCGCGATTTCATTCATTATTAAATATTTTTTCCATATATTTTAACAAATGAAAAAAGGACATACTGTGACTGTTGAGAACAAATTTATGCTTATATTCGTTAATAAATAATACTTTTTTTTCATACATTTTTATCATATGAAAAATTACATATTGTAACTTCTGTAAACAAATTCACGTTTCTGTTCATTAGTAAATATTTTTTTTCATTCATTTTAGCGTATGAAAAAGGACATATTGTGACTTCTGTGAACAAATTCACAGTTTTGTTCATTAGTAAATAGTTTTTTCATTAATTTTAACCAAGTGGCAACCTCCCGCTCTCTCTATTGAAACCAATACCAATACTTAAACTGCAATTCATCGACTGGCCGCTAGAGACTGGCTGCAAAAGGTGTTTTTGGTCTGTATAGCTAATTTTGCCCCTCCTGTCACCTGTGAGGGGGGTGAATTTTTTTTTATTACTTATCTGTTTAAGTTTTATTAAGCCTTAAAGCTCTGCATAATTAAGGGCGTGGTCACTTGAGTGACAGGTGGATTGCCGCTGCTGTCACCAGTGTCGTGCTAGGTGGGCGTGGTTTCAGCAACCAGCTCCACCTACGTCCCGCCTCTTTGCACATTTTCAATTATCCGGGGGTGACGTGCGGTGACACGATTCCAAGATGGTGATGACCAACTCCTGCCCACTATGAGCTTCAAAAACGCTCTTCAGGAACCTATGGATGACGTCACGGATGCTATGTCCATATTTTTTACAGTCTATGATTTTAACTTATGAAAAAGGGCATAAATGTTCATTTGCAAAAAACAGATAACTCATCAATTTTCAAAAATCATGTTTTTTCATTGTGCATTCCAATTAATCCCAATCAAACTGCAGTTGGGTTATTTTGATATAAAGTAAAAATAACCAAAAATATAGCTAACTAACACAATAAAACATAATAGAAACATGATAACATAATAAAAACATTATTTTTGAAAATCTGTTTTGGCAAATAAACTCTTCATGTTGTGACCTCCGTGAAGAAATTCACGCTTTCATTTATTAGTAAATACTTTTTCAATACATTTTAACAAATGAAAAAAGGACATACTGTGACTGTTGTGAACAAATTCATGCTTCCATTCGTTAACAAATAATATTGTGACTTTCATGAACAAATTAAGACTTACATTTATTAGTAAATAGTTTTACCATACATTTTAACAGGACACTGTGTGACTTCTGTGAACAAATTCATGGTTCCGTTCATTAGTAAATATTTTTTTTCCATGCATGTATGAAAAAGGACATATGTGACCCTGGACCACAAAACCAGTCTTAAGTCGCTGTGGTATATTTGTAGCAATAGCCAAAAATACATTGTATGGGTCAAAATTATTGATTTTTCTTTTATGCCAAAAATCATTAGGAAATTCAGTAAAGATGATGTTCCATGAAGATTTTTTGTAAAATTCCTACTGTAAATATATCAAAATGTAATTTTTGATTAGTAATATGCATTGTTAAGAACTTAATTTGGACAACTTTAAAGGTGATTTTCTCAGTATTTTGATTTTTTTGCACCCTCAGATTTCAGATATTCAAATAGATGTATCTCGGCCAAATATTGTCCTATCCTAACAAACCATACATCAATAGAAAGCTAATTTATTGAGCTTTCATATGATTTATACATCTCAGTTTTGTAAAATTTAACCTTATGACTGGTTTTGTGGTCCAGGGTCACATATTGTGAAGGGAAAGTATATTTCACTTATATCATTGTTATTTTATTTCTATTATATGTATCTACTTTAAAGCACCATTGCTACCCCCACTGCTATTTTTAGATGAATGCCTTTGACTGTTGTGGTTTTGTTTTTAGTAAACATCTCGCCAGTTGTTTGACTCGTATAAAATGTGTCTCAAGACCCCTTTGTTCGAGACTATTCTGTTGTGCTTCATTTAGGTTTTATTTATTTATTTGAACAGAAGAATGTTTTTTGTTAATGGCCCCTAAGGAACACACATCTGATATGTAGTTTTGCACATCCTCAGTTTAGTTTAAACATGTATGTAAATGCAGAAAGCAAATTCAGTGATGTATTAACTGGTTGCTACATATCGAAGTGCCCATCTCCAAAATTTGATGAACAGTTTAGCATATTTGCAATCTACATATTCTGCTCATGGCTTTTTGCACACAATTACATTGCAATTAACAAGCTTCAAGTGTTGTCCACATGTTTACACACTGCAGGCTATTCGTTTTCATACTCTGAACAGAAGCCCAGTTTTTAGAGAGCCGATGCATGAGCTGTTTAATTAACCAGCGCTAATGCTGCTGTTTTCATGCATCGCTGACACTGGACATTGCTTAGGCTTTCTAAATTGCATGAACTTATTTTTGCATTTTCATTTCTGGAAACTTTTTGAAGAGTCTTTTTTCTCTAATGACTTGGCAACACAATTACAATTTTTGCTTTTTTGTTTTGAGAAAACACCAGGTATTCTATTACAACCTAAATCCTTTGTTAAAACAGTCATTGCCAAAATGTTTCTATTCAATTCTATTCTATTATGCAAGTGGCTCAAATCCCAACCTTTTTTAAGCCAACTGACAATGACAGCCAGTGATCGCTATGCACTTTCATTTAATTGGCTGTTTTATTTCAAAACATCCCAGAACCCCTCTCGTGGTTCTGTATTTCAACACAAGTGGCCAAACGAGAAAAATGGCCAAGAGACTGAATGGCACTTTGTGTTGAGTGTGTGAGTTTGTGTGTGTTTGTCTGTGTGTGCATGTTTGTGACTTTGAAAAGGACAGAAAAAGGTTAGGCTGATAGAGTGAGATTGCAGCCGAAAGAAAGGAAAAATAGAGAGGTTTTTGAAGAGTCCAGTGAGATGGAGATAAAGAGAATATCTATTCTAGAAAAGGAGAGATAAGAGAACGAGAGGAATAGAGGTGTGGAGTGAGATCTGTCCCCAGAGGCAGCAGTTAGGTGGAGAGAGAGCTTGTCTCTGGAGACCTGGGCTCTTCTCTCCATTAACTCCCCTCTGCAGTAGCTCAGCATCATCCACCCAGGCAGCTTCAGCTCAGTATGCTGTTCATCATGACGGCACGTGGAATATAAATAAGCATGTTTACTGCACTATGCTAGCAAATTATCATTATGACATTACTGGGGCTTTGATAATCACCATTCAGTTACCTGTAAATGCTAGCAGGTGGCAGGAGTTAATCTTAATTAAATTGGGATTTTATTGATTTTTTTGAGTGTCATTTATTCACGTTTCTAATTACAGCACAGTGGAACAAAATTTCTTAAGAAATAAAAAGATGAATTGTTTTCAAGTTCATCTTAACAGTGTGGCACACTTCAGTTGTGAAAGCTGGCTGTCTGGCAGCAGTGTTTTAGTATTATTTATATACTGTTATGATATCGATTTATATTTTGAATTGAATCATATTGATGTTTTTTGTAGTTTACATTTTAGTAATATTGTGGTGTACTTTTTGTCATCTTTTATCTTTATTTTTAGTTGTTTTTAACTTCCTCTTGACAATCTTAATATGGTACTGATGCAAAAAAAAAAGTAAGACATTGCAATGGAAAGTGTCATATATTTGCATTTCTGTTCACACAGTGCGTTCACACATTGCACGGCACAATGGAACAAAATGTCTCAAGAAAAGTAAAGCTGAATTGTTTTTAACTTTGTCTTGACAATCATAGCAATGTGACACTGATTTAAAAAAAAAACGCGAGAGACATAGCAATTGTCTAAGTTTTCTTTCTTTCTTTCTAAGTTGGCCTAGTGCCAGTGTTTTAGTATTGTTTATATACTAGTATTTATTCATATTTTAGATCAAATCAAATCGATTTTTTCAGTTGTTTAAGTTTGATCTTTTTTATTATGTTATTTTTATTATTTATTTTTAAATGTCTGTTTAGCTTTAGTTTATTAAGTAATTTTAGTACTTTATTTAAGTTTTTCATCTAATATATAATTTATTTTATTTCAGTTTTTAATTTAGTTTTTTAAACATGTAGATAATAGTTTTTTATATATTTTTTATATAATTTAGTTTTTTTTTTTTAAGTTTACTTCACAATAACAACACTAGGAACATTATGTAAATGGAGAAGATTGCATTGTGTGTAAATTGCCCCTTAATGACTAATCCATCCCTTATGAATATTAACCATAGTTTTACTGCAAAAAAAACTGGTTACTGTAGTTAAAAACCATGGTTAATTTTCATAAGGGTTCAATATTTCCCACCTGATATGACGAAAACGTACCTGTAATGTATGTTTTGTGACATATTCGATGTAAAAGGTCCACTGATGTTCATCCAATTGTTAAACCAACATGAGACAGGTTTTATGTGACGATGGTTTTGTATGTTACCTCAGTTCAGATGTGAAATGTCCATTGAGTGTCGCTGTAAGTCTAATGTCCCATGACGTTTTAAAATAACGTACCATCTGCACTACACCTAAACCTATCTGATAGTATAAACAAGAGTAAATGTGACATAAAAACACTATCACAAGCATGCCGCTTTAGCTTTTTCGATCTTTCATCTTTCAGGTTTTTCATTAGAGTCTTGTTTTTCATTGGATTCGTACCCATCTGTTTTCATCATGAGATCAGGTAGCATTGAGCTGTGGTGTTCATGTGACCCATGCAAGTTCATATTTGGCTTTACCAGTTCCTCTTCCCCCTCTTCTCCCCTTCTTCTTTCTGCTATTCCCACAAATAAAGTGGCAAAAGGTCAAAACAGTGCAATTAAATGTGGCTGGGATCTTTAAGCCTGTTTCACCATTATGCTGAATGACTGTCAAAGTAGCGGAAGACAATCTATCCTCAGCATTTACATATTTTTTCCTAATAGGTTTGCTTTTAGTCTTTTCTTTAACAATGCATAGCCTCCAGTTGTTATATATGACGGTGTAAATGCCAGAAAAAGAAATAATGAAGTGTAGAAGAATTTTAAATGGCTCTGATTGGTTTGCTTTGATGTGTTAAAGTGATCTGATGTTTCTCATACTCGTAAATCTTTGTCCTTATAATTAGTGTCTGATCATAATTATACCTAATTAATGTAATAGGACAGATGACAAATGATGTATAGTATAGCTAATGATGGCAAATTAAGTTAAATCTCTGTTTCATTAAGGGCATGTGAACGTGAACTGAAAACCTAATGTTGGTTGATTTAACCTATAGAAGTGCAGATATAATTTGAGATAAGAAAACAAACCTGATGGACTTACTGGAGTTGTATCTTATATATAGACACAATGTGTCCTGTTTTTAGTTTTTAGTTTAGATTGACCCAAACAAGATACTGGGAAAGTTTTATTGGGAATTTTAAGCTTTATTTTTTAAGTCAAGCCCAAAATTATTCATACCCCTGGCAAATTCTGACTTAGTTACTTTTATTCAACCAGCAAGTTTTTTTTTGACCGGAAATGACACAGGCTTCTCCCAAAAGATAAGACGATGTACAAGAGGCATCATTGTCGAAGAAAATATTTCTCAGCTTTTATTTACATTTGAACAAAAAGTGGCATGTCCAAAAATATTCATACCCTTTTAACTGTCACAGTCTATGGGAAAATCCAAAGTTCTATACCATTCCAAATAGTCCAAGCTGTTCTAAAGCATCCTAATTACCCTGATTCACTGGGAACAGCTGTTTTAATCAACTCAACAGGTGAAAAACAGAAGCTCTCTGCTGTTGGTCTGTGGACCTGCGGCTGCGCATTGTGGCTGCTCACAAGTCAGGAAAGGGCTATAAGACCATATCTAAATGTTTTGAAGTTCCAGTGGCTACAGTGCAAAGTATTATTAAAAAAAATACAAGATGTTCCGCACTGTGAAAAATCTCAGAGGACGTGGTCGGAAGCTTGAAGTGACACCTGTGCTGGCCAGGAGGATCCAAGGATCACCACCAAGGCCATCCTGATGATTCTGGGCTCTGCTGGTGGCAAATATCTCAAGGCAGACAGTCCAATGGAAACTGCACACCGCTGGGTTCCACGGACGCAGACCAAGGAGGACACCACTTTTCCAGATAAGGCACACAAAAGCCCGCTTGGTCTTCTGTTCTTCTGTTTTATGGTCAGATGAAACAAAAATTTAATTGTTTGGCCACAATGATGTAGCCTTGATTTGGCGTAAAAAAGGAGAAGCCTTCAACCCTAAGAACACCATCCCCACTGTCAAAAATGGTAGTGGGAACCTACCATGGTTTTGGGAGTGTTTTTCAGCCAGTGGACCAAGGAATCTAATCACAGTAAATGGCACCATGAAAAAGGATTGGAGCTCATCACTAAAGATGAATGGGCAAAAATACCAGTGGAGACATGCAGAAAGCTGGTCAGCAATTATAGGAAGCGTTTGATTGCTGTAATAGCCAATAAAGGCTTTTCTATTGATTATTGAGACAGGTATGAATATTTTTGGACATGCCACTTTTTGGTCAAATGTAAATAAAAGATGAGTAATATTTTTTTTCCACAATGATGCCTCTTGTACATCATCTTATTATCTTTTGGGAGAAGCCTGTGTCATTTCCGGTAAAAAAAAAAAAAAAAAAAAAAAAAATTGTTGGTTGAATAAAAGTTACTTTTTAAAAGTAAAAGTAAAATTTGCCAGGGGTATGAATAATTTCGGGCTTGACTGTATTTTTTTTCTCACATTGTTGCATTGTTTAAGGTATTATTTTATTTAGTTTATTTAGTAGCTGAATAGAGTTTGATTCATGTTGGGTACAATTGTTTTGTTTTGTTTTGTTTTGTTTTTTGCTTTGATTTGATTTTTTGTTTTGTTTTGCATTGCTTTTTTTGTTTCGCTTTGCTTTCCTTTATTTATTTTTTTTTAAGTGGTTGATTCGAGGTTGCATCATTTAAGGTTTTATTTTATTTTGTGTCCTGTTAACTAGATGTACATTTGTTCTATTTCTCATCTCCAGATCTGTGATAAGGAGTGGCACTACTACGTCATCAATGTGGAGTTTCCTTCAGTGACGCTCTTCGTAGATGGAGTGACATACGAACCCTACCTTGTGACAGACGACTGGCCCATCCACCCCTCAGAGATCGATGTACAGCTAACCGTAGGTGCCTGCTGGCAAGGTGAGACCATTAAGGAACTGTTGTTTTGATTAGCCTTTGAAAAAGAGGATCGATAAAATGAAATGGTGGCACAACTATGATTTGGACGGCCCAGACACAGGAGATGATGAATCAGCATCCACCGATTTTGAGACTTGAGAAGAGGGTGTGACTAAGAGATATCTACATTATTGATATGACAGTGTGAGCACGGCAGCGGTGGTTCGAATACCAAGAGAGAGGCAATGTGTTTGGCCGCAGGCTACCCTGATTCCTCATTTAATCAAAGAGACTCAGGCGTGAAAACATCAAAAAAGAAACACGGCCTGTCAATTTCAGCCTTTTGAAATGGAGCTAATGATCGCATTTGAATGGAGAGACTGTCCTTAACATCGCTTTCATGAGCTAAATAATTAAACAAGCCTCTGAGAGAATGGAGTCACGGCTTAATCATTGTTTTAGGCGACAAGGTCCTAAGTCCGGATTCTTCAGCACCATTTTACATTTCTTTTCATCCGTGCTGATTGCGGATTATTCTCTCGTTCTCACTGGCTCGAATTGTGATTTTTTTTTTTCCCCTTTTAAAAGAGGGCCATAGTAAGGATTAAGAGACCCTGAATGGAGGACAAGTTCACTTGCTATTACATCCCAATGAAGCTGGTCTAAGCTCCACTAAACCGCAACTGATAACTTTTCAAGCCATTAGCGGGCAAGATTGCTTCTCGTACCCTGTCCATTTTCACTCTGCGCAATCAACAATGTAGCGACAAACCGCCTCATAATGAAAAGCGAGGATGGTATTTGTTCAGGGCAAATTGAGATCCTTGTCTTCTTTGAGGTAGAAATGGGGTTTGGTGGCCATTGTCTTGACAAGACATCAAATAGGATTATCTGCTTTTTTCTAGAGCACATTAACTGATCCATTGTGTAATTTACATGCGTTTAATGTTAAAAAAATCAATTCCAATCATCTTATTATTCTGCAGTAGGACTGAACTTCTACATAACAGATTTTAAACTGTTTTCTGTTTTAATATAGCTTAAAATGTATTTTATTCCTTTGATGGCAAAGCTAAATTTTCAGCAGCCATGTGTCACATGATCCTTCAGAAAGTATTCTGATATGTTAATTTGGTGCTTAGATAAAATTTCTTTTTATTATTAGTTCAAAATGGTTGTTCGGCTTAATGAAGTGTGGAACTGTGAAATAGTCTTTTTTTTAGGACATTTTCATGAGCAGAAGGTTAAGAAGAACAGCATTTATTTGAAATATGTTGTATGATTATAAATGGATCTACTTCATCCTTGCTTAATAAAAGTATCACTTTCTTTAAAAAAAAAAAAAAAAATCACAGTGAGCCCAGCATTTTGAATAGTACATTGTTTTTAAATTATTAAGTGTTAAAGAAAAAAAATAGGAATATTTCTCCTAAAAGTATAAATTCTGTCATCATTTGGTAAAAAAAATAAATAAATAAATAAATGAGCATGAAAGTACCCTTAAAAATAATCTAATTCAATAAATGATTCATGATCATTTTTGGGTAAACTGTTCCTTGAAGAATTGAAACAAAGCAAATCTGTTTAAAAGAAGCTGCTCTATAATAAGCACGTATAAAGGGAGATAAATAAGGCCATTACTGAGCAGCTGCTTCTCAGTAACATAAGACTATTTTTGGTTATAATGAGAAATCAGATGTGCTAATCTAAACGTAGGGTCATGACTATGCCTTTTCCGCAGGGCTCAGGGTGTGTTCTGCTTATTATTGTCTGTCATGCAGCTATTGATCGATACAGATGTGATGGTGACAGCTCTTATATGCCATGCGAGGACTGCAGTCTCATTAGCGCTTTTGTCCTTTAGGGGGAGCACGAACGAGAATGCAAATGTTCCTCTGCTGTTTCATCTGTGGAATAACATTTAATTGATAACATCTGTCAACTAAATAATTTAAAAACAGAAGCAATTAAGCATTGGAAGCACAGACCCTCATTGTGAGGCTTTAGGAGTGACAGTATTTGCTGCATCTGGAGCTATTAGACTCCCCAAATCTGTCAGCTCATCAGTCGGGGATGTATGGGAGGGAAAACAGCTTGTGATATTGGCAGCAGGTATTGCTCCTATTCTAATTACCTCTCTTTTTTTAGCTATTAAGAAGGTCAGCGTGACCAACTATTTCTTAAAAAAATACAAATTACATAAATTAAAAGATGTTGTCACTCATGCAAGAAAAGACAGATGACAGATAAATGAAAGTCAAGATGACCAGTAACAATTCACTGTACAAATATTACAATGTTATTGAAAAACAGCATGAAGAGAAATCATCTAACATAGCCTACCTGATCTCATGACGAAAACGTACCTGTTTCAACTTTTTTGCAAGACGCAAAATACGTACCAATAAGTACTTATCACTGCAGTTTCCAACAGAAATTAACACTAGAGGCGGTAAAACGGTGAGCATTTTTAATAATTTTCGTACACGGTTATTATTACAGCTCCATATGTTTTGCTTTCCAGACATAAAAAGCTTGTTCGGTAGCTCAGCCGGCATGGAATTGGACTTAGGATGCAGAATCCTTGGGTTTACGAATCCTGTGAAAAACATGACTCACGATAAAAGACCTGAAAGATGACAGATCGAAAAACAAACTAAAACGGCATGCTTGCAATTGCATTTTTATGTTGCATTCGCTTTTGTTCATAGTATGAGGCAGGTTTTAGGGTTGTGCCGATAGACGATAGTATCGTGTATCGACGATAGTCAGAGATATCGCCTGTGGCTGATGCCTTTGACGATAGTTAGACGATTATTATCCGTCAAAAAGGCGCCTAACTGGCTGCAGCGCGGAGTGGTTCTAGGATGCTTCAGAAACTTGCCGCGATATAAACACAAGCAAAGAGAGTGGCTACGTTGCCTTAACGCGCCGCAGACATGTGCAGTGAAAACGGGTAACGCATGTTTCACACATACTCCGTCTGCAGTGCGTATGTGTTGCGTCCGTGCACCTAAGGAGAGATTTTCATCATACAGCACGGTGTAGATAGATTAACTGATTCTAACGGGAGTGTTATAGCCTATATTAGCATTGCACAGTCATTAGGATAACAGAGGTAGTAAAATGTGGTTCAGGCTTAATTAATTACCATATATCAGAATCGGTCTGTATGTAGTAGGCTTAAAGTGCCCCTATTATGCCATTTTAAAGGTAGTTAATATTGTTGTAATAGTCTCTTAAAACAGGTTTACATGTATGCAAGTTCAAAAAACACTTTAGTTTTCTCCAAAATTAGATTTATTTTTACCCCGTTTCTAAATGATTCGTAAACGACTCGTTTGAAGCAGTTCGAAGAATCAGTCTCTCTAAACCCCTCCTTTCAGTGAGCCCTCACCGCTGTGATTGGTCAGATGGTGCAGTCCTTCTGGATTGGTCTACCGCTACAGCGCAAAAACGAAACGCCTATTGGCATAACTGAATGACAGCTGCGGAGACCTGTTAATGCATAGAAAAGATAGCCTCGATTTTACCCTATCAATTCGAGCCGGAGTCTGACGATGAAACTGTTGAAGTGTCACATCGACAAGAAACTGTTTTGCAAGCACGACCGGAGCAGGACGTTTCTCAGTGGGTGTCATGTTACAATTTGCTTTTGTAAGCGAACCGGACACATCTCTACGTTGTGAACTTCAACACTGTACAATCCATATCACTGCGTTAAGCCATCGTTTATCATTATCATTACTTAAACTAATAAGGCAGACAGACAGTCAAGCTGCATCAATCACAAGACTTTTTAGACTACATTGCACTCACAGCTGAACAACAGAACTACAGAAACGCAAGTTAGCCCCTTACCAAGACATGTGCGGGGTTGTTACACACCATAACGTACACAAAGACGTATTTTGAACGATCGCTAGAAAATACAATCATCAATTATTAATCATACTTACAGGTAGAAGTTCAGAGGAGCAAGCCGGTCCAAATAAACTGGGCACTGATCCATTTTTTAAAACCAAGCGTTTGGTGAATCTCGCGTTGTAACGTTACTTCCCAAGATTAGAAAAGCAGTCATCAGTAAAATGACGCGAACACAACACAAGATTGGCATTGGACTGCTGAGGTGTTGAAAAAATTAATGTTAACCACTCATTCTTGATAGTTTCATCTTTCGGAAGGGCATATAAAACAAATTCACTCTCACAGGCTGTCACAGCGCAGGGCGTCTTCTTGACATGATGTAATCCACTTGAAAATGGTAGGCCTACTGTTTGTGGGCGGGCAAGTTGTTCGCGAAATTGAACGTGGGCGGACATTACGCAAATGTGTAGCTCGTGACGTGTGGCCGTTACAGAAAAAAGATTCGAATTGCTGACGACTCGTTTAGGCGAATGTGAGCCGACTCTTTTTTTTTGTTAGACAAAAACTTTATTTATAGTGCACTGTCGGCGTCACAACTTTGCAGATAGTTTATGTTCACATACAGCTACATGACACACTACATGAAATATCATATTTGAAAAGGCATAATAGGGGCACTTTAATATAAACATTCACCTCAGTAACATCTGTATGCGTTAATTAGAATTACGATGCGATCAAATGGCGCTAAACATAGGCTACGCACGTGAATTACACGGGCATCACTTCTCCACATTCTACATAAACTGAATTACAACATCACCTGATGACAACGGTCAGACGTAAAGCGATAACATTATCCCAATATGACAGGTAAAGAAAGATACACTCATTTACATTCATGCACGCACATTTACCACTCACTGAGGATAGCAGAGAATGAAACCGAAAGTAAAACTTCTCCGGCAGAACTATATCGTCAGCGCTCTGTACACGCACCACTTAGTCACATGCTCAATAGCAAGTCTACCTTTACAAAACGAAAAAGGAATTTAGTACATAGATAATTAAATAAATCAGCACGATAGTATCGTGTATCGGCGATCTCTCAGGCTGACGATAGGACGATATGAAAATTGAGCATATCGCCCAACACTAGCAGGTTTAGGTCTAGTGCAGATGATACGTTATTTTAACACATCGCGGAGCAGCGCCACTCAATGGACATTTGAAGTCTGAACTGCAGTGACACATACAAAACCATCATCACATAAAAAAACGAACATTCTTTTAGTGCCACTCTATTGACATTTCACATCAAATATGTCCCGAAACGTACATGACGGTACGTATTTTGCACTTTTGCGAAAAATTCCCCACAGGTACATTTTCGTCATGAGATCAGATTGAGAATAGCAGAATGTGTGGTAAAAGATTACATTACTCATGATGCCATACAGCAAATTCCACCAATCAAAGAGTCGCAGTGAGAAATGTGCATCCAAAGAGCTCCACCCACTCCCATGAAAGAAATGTGAATGATGCAATTGTGTCTCTCTACTTTATAAAAATGAATTAGTAGTAAACTTAAAATATTGTTGCAATGCTTCATGGGATTGTAGTTCTTTCCCTCATTTAAGTACACAGTTTTGTATATTTTTGCCATCCGATCTTTTCTTCGGTATTGTGATGTACATGTGAGTAAAACATTATCGAAAAAGACAAAAATGTGGTGCAGGGACTTGGTTCTATCCATCCGTTGTTGATTGGATGCAGGCAGATCTGAATGATTGTAAGAAAGGGGCAGGGCTTTAGCAGACTAAATGATTGGAGAAGTTTGGCGTAAGACAATTCCTTGAATGTAGAAAATGGCTGATGACTTTTAAGTGGAGAAAAAAACTTTTAAAGGAGAAGTTACTTCCAGAATAAAAATTTAAAGATAATTTACTTCTACTTTTTAACCTCAAATGCACGTCTTGGAAGAAGGGTCTTATCTAGAAAAACGATCAGTAATTTTCTAAAAATAATGACAATTTATGTACTTTTTACCTTAAATGCTTGTCTTGTCTACTGTGTGTATTCCGGTTCGAGACAGTTAGGGTAGGTAGAAGAATTCCCAACTCATTTTTTCCTCCAACTTTAAAATTGTCCTACATCGCTGCAAGTACCGACCAAGTGTTTACAAAGTGAACATACATAGAAGATCAAACGCCATTTACAAAAAAGGTAAAACAGCGATGTAGGACGATTTTGAAGTTGGAGGAGAAAATGAGATGGAAGTTTTTTGACATCTCCTAACTATCATGAACCGGAATACACAGAGTACATGCAGAGTTAGATAAGGCAAGCATTTGAGGTTAAAAAGTTTACAAATAATTTTTTTTCAGAAAATAACCAAATCGTTTCACTAGATCAGACCCTTCTTCCTCAGCTGGGATTGTTTAGAGCCCTTTAAAGCTGCATTTAAACTGCATTTTGGAAGTTCAAACTCATGGGCACCATAGAAGTCCACTGTAGAGAAATCCTGAAATGTTTTCCTCAAAAAACAATTTCTTTATGACTAAAGCTAGACAGACATAAACATCTTGCATGACAAGGGAGAGAGTAAATTATCTGTAATTTTTTGTTCTGGAAGTGAACTTCTTTAACAAGCAAGGTTGAAAAATACAACTAAGCATGAAATTACATACAAAACGTTTGAATAAAGTCTACACTTAAGTGTTTTAAGCTAAATTATTTGCATATTTGTATATAAGCAGATAAATATAATATTTAATGAAATATAAATCAAAATTCTGTCATTAATTACTTACCCTCGTATTGTTCCAAACCCAAAAGACCTTCATTCATCTTCGAAACACAAATTAGGATATTTTTGGATGAAATTCGAGAGCTTTCTGACCCTGCATAGACAGCAAAATAACTACTACGTTCAGGGTTCAGAAAGGTAGTAATGACATTGTTAAAATAGTCCATGTGACATCAGTGGTTTAACTGTAATGTTATGAAGCTATGAGAATACTTTTTATGCGCAAAGAAAACAAAAATTATTACTTTTTTCTTAGTGTTAATTAATTTATTTCTTATTTTCTGTGTCAGTTTCCGTCTTGTTCCTTGGATAAACTGCTGAATTGCATGCACAGGATTGTGAGTTATCCTAGACAGCAAAGAGTACAAAAATTTTTCATTTTAAAACCTAGCAGATGGCGGCATTTCAGTAGACAGGCTTGTCTTCCTACCTCTAGATAAGGTGTTTTTGACATTTTGACACACATGCACACAGAATGTCACACAGCTTCCAGATATCTTCTGCTTTTGTACAGTTTTTTTTGTTGCCAGTGACTCCAAGTAAACGTGTGCATGATTTGTAATGTGTTTGCTTACAGGAGGAGAGGTGACCACTCCACGGTTCACACAGTATTTCAGAGGAAGCCTCTCAGGCTTGACTATCCGACCTGGGAAGATCGCAACTCAAAAGGTGATCTCCTGCCTACAGGCTTGCAAGGAAGGCCTGGACATCAGTTCGCTTGAGAGTCTGGGAAAAGGCATAAAGGTATATGCACACACAAATACGCATACATATATGCAAAGCTTTCATTGGAAAGATTATAGGCATTTCGTTCTTTGTCCATCTCTTTAATATCATCTGAATATATTTGAGAATCCTTTGACATCAGTCATTCCCAGCCATCATTTATTCATCTATATGTAAATGTGTTGACTCGTTCATTCGCTCCTTTGCTTTTAGGGTTTTTTGCTCTCTCTCTCTCTCGAATATGAAAATTGGCTCTTTCTCACACTCTCTTGATCCCTCTCAGTTCCACTTCAACCCGGCTCAGTCAGTGCTGGTCATGGAGGCAGATGACTTGGAGAGCATTAACACAGCCATGACAAAAGTTTCCTACATCAACTCACGGCAGTTTCCTACTCCCGGCCTGCGCAAACTCCACATAACCACCACAGTCCAGTGAGTACCACACTAAACATCAAAAACAGCCCATCAAACATCACAGCATCAGCTCATAAAGACTTTAATAGATTGATGACACTGCAGTGAAATCTCTCTACAGGATGAATACTAAGTATAGGAGTAAATATTCGAGCGAATGATTAAGTGTAATTAGCTTGCATCTTAGGGGTTCATTTAAAGTGTTGAGTGCTTTGAATGTGTGATGATCATTTTATTTTTTCAATTTCACAAGCAAGTGTTGATATTAAAAGCAAGGCTAGATGTTTATGAGTGAAGGATGTGCGGCAACAGAAGGCTTTCTCTGATCAATACTACAGAGCTAGGGGATGAGCCTGCAGGGTTGCCTTGGTTACCGATAACATCTAACGTCTTACACTGCATGACTCTCAAGTACCTGTATGCAGTCTGTCTCTTCCCTTAACTCATATCCACCCGTCCCAAAAAAACTTACCCCGGCTAATTTGAGTAGAGGTGAAGAGAAAATAAAAGAGTTTTTCTCAAAAGAGTCAAAACTGTTGCCTAACTGAAAAATACTGCTTTAACTAGGGTGCATGATTAATTGTATTTTAATCAGGACCACGGTTTTCGCTTCTTTTGATTAATTAACCATAATTGTCTGCTGGTTATTTATCCTGAAAGTTTTTTTCAGTGGAAACAAGCCTCCACAAGTTTTCACACTTAGGGTTGCCAAATGTTAAAAGTTTAAACACCCCATTTCAGACTTTCAGAAGTGAATGTTTTCTGCCCAATTTTTTACTTACTGTAATCTACCTAAGGCTGGCCACACATTATAAGATTGTAAGGCTGATTTAAAGACCAATTTGCACCCCTAAATCATCGGGGGGAATGGCCTGATTTGAGGCTTGTTGCTAAAAAATTCTTTGCGATTATTTAACTGCACCCGATCGAGATGTAGTTTCCCCGAACTCAAATCATAAATATCAAACATGTTTGATTTTTACTAGTCTTGATCGGGCTGCTTCAGACATGATTCCTGCCGTAGCCAATGACCTACTGGATGTTGCGTCCTTTTGTAGCTGAGACTTGGCAACCACAAACATGCCATGAAAGCAGAGTACTGAAAAAGAACATCACCCATATTCTTTTTCTATACTTTGTTTTTTACTGTGAAACAGAACACACGCCAGGAGAGCCAGCTGACAACGTCATTTGATGTGAGATCTTGTGTCACTGTAAAATCAACAGCATGTGGTCTTACAGTCTGGTCAAATTGTCTAGTGTGTGCTTTCAGTAGATTACAAGGCTAAAAATCATTTGAAACTGTCTTGTGTTCTCCCATGGTTTTAAAATCGGTTAATATTTGAAAATCGTCTGGTGTGTGGCCAGCTTAACCTGGCAACCATGCACTGCAAAAAATTGCAGATTGTTGTTTTAATAAAAACACTTTAATATAAATTGGAATTATTGAAATTAGTGTTAGGAATTTCACTGTTTTAACATTATGAGAGAAGCTTCATATGGTTTTACCAGTTTTCATAAATAGAGTTTTTTTCTTCTTCTCAAAACCATCAAAAACTGTTGCCCTACTGAAAAATAGAGCTGAAACTAGGGCTGCATGATAAATTGTATTTAAATCAGGATCATGATTTATGCTTCTCTTGATTAATTAACCATAATTGTCTGCTGGTTATTAATCCTGAAAGATTTTTTATTTGACATTTCTGTCATGTTTTAATGGTAAAAAGCCTCCACAAGGTTTTACGCTTGGGGTTGCCAAATGTCAAGAGTTGAAATCCCCGAATTCAAACCTTTTTTTAAGTCGATATGTTTTCTTCCCAGTGTTTTACTCAATCTACCAAACCTAGCAACTGCAAAAAATAAAAATAAAAAATACAAATTGTTGTTTTAATAGAAACACTTTAATATAAATTGGAATTATTGAAATTAGTGTTAGGAATTTCACTGTTTTTACATTATGAGAGAAGCTTCATAAGGTTTTACCAGTTCTCATAAAGAGAGTTTTTTTTTTGTTTTTTTTTTTCCTCAAAAGAGTCGTGTTGCCTTACTGAAAAATAGAGCTTAAACTAGGGCTGCATGATAAATTGTATTTAAATCAGGATCATGATTTCTGCTTCTCTTCATTATTTAACCATAATTGTCTGCTGGTTATTTTTCCTGAAAGAGTATTTAATTTGACATTTCTGTTATTTTTTAATGGTAACAAGCCTCCAGAAGTTTTTATGCTTGGGTCAAGAGATGTCAAGAGTTTAAATCCCTGAATTCAAATCTTTTTTTAAGTGTGTATGTTTTATGCACAGTGTTTTACTTATTCTACCTAACCTGGCAACCATGCACTAAAAAAGTGCAAATTGTTTTAATAGAAAAACTTTAATACAATATGGAATGATTGAAATTAGTGTTAGGAATTTCACTGCTTTAACATTGAGAGAAGCTTCATAAGGTTTTACCAGTTCTCATAAAAAGAGTTTTTTTTTTTTTTTTTTTCTTAAACTAGGCCTCATGATACATTGTATTTAAATCAGGATCATGATTTCTGCTTCTCTTAATTAATTCCCCATAATTGTCTGTTGGTTATTTGTCCTAAAAGTTCTTTTTAATTTGACATTTCTGTTATCTTTTAATGGTAACAAGCCTCAACAAGCTTTCCCGCTTGGGGTTGCCAAATGTTAAGAGTATAAATCCCCGAATTCAAACCATTCATCTAAGTCAGTCATTCCCAAAGGCGGGGTCCCGACCCACAAGTGGGTCGCGGGAGATTTTGAATGGGTCGCCAAGTCGAGCACTCTTTTTCAGTGCGCTATATACTCTTGATTAAAATTTATATGTGTAGTTCACCTATTAGCCGCACGAGGGAGCTCGTCGTTTTCTTCTTCTTCTGCTTTCTTTTTTTGTTGTTGTTCTTTAGCCGCGCTCTGCATCGCGTTTCACACATACTCCGTCTGCATTGCGTATGCGTTGCGTATTTTTTTTTTCGCACCCATGTTATTGGAGCGTTCACACTGCACGCGGTTGCTGTCCAGCAGTACGTCCCAGAAGCAGTGCGTTTGCAGCAGAGCAGCGATCATTTCGGCAGAGTCTATTTTTTTGCTGTGCTGCAAGCGCTGAATTAAAGTGACAGCGCATTGTTCGCTGTAAAAATGAACATGGATTGACACGAAAATGTCCCATAAATGCATATAAATGAAATCCACTTTTTCACAGTCAACACGTGGCTTTTTGGCTAGGTTTAAAATAAGCAAAAATGCAGTTTTAAAGAAAAAGGGAACATAATACGTGCACTTGTCCAGGTAGAAAAGTTCTTTAAAAGGATTGTTTTTAATAAAGATTTAATGCGAAAGAAAAGCATGAGAGCCGACTGTTTCTGTCTGTGGTAAGTTTTAATTAAAATATTTTTTGATAGCCCAATTTTTAATTAAAAAAAGGAAGCTATAGCCTCCCTATGTTGTGTTTAAATGTGTTGCAACTTGCTTGAGCAACTTAATATACAAATCTAGAAGTCAAGTGCATTGAATAATACGTTGTTTTTATTGAGTTTAAACGTGAATATGTCTGTTATTGTATTAGTGTACTGTGATAAAAGAGGATCACAATGCTGAAAAAGCACTTTTTGATTTGATATCAAAATAACGGATAAATATTGTGTTTGTGGTAAACAACATTTTCTGCAAATCTGCAGTTTACTTAAATAAAAAAAATGTGCTTTGTCAAATATCTGTATCTCTTTTAAATAGTTAAGTGGAAGCATGACCTTAAAAATGGTCATACATATTTTGTTAATGCATAAATTCTCTTCGTGATATATGAACTATATGGGCCTAATGTTTATTGGGTCACAAGGATTTATCGACTTTAAAATGTGGGTCCCCAGAAAAAAAGTTTGGGAAACACTGATCTAAGTGAATGTGTTTTCTGCCTAGTGTTTTACTTAATCTACCTAACCTGGCAGCCATGCACTGCAGATTGTTGTTTTAATAGAAAAACTTTAATAGAAATTGGAATTATTGAAACATTGTGAGAGAAGCTTTATAAGGTTTTTCCAGTTTTCATAAAGAGAGTTTTTCTTAAAATAGTCAAAACTGAAACTAGGGCTGCATGATAAGTTGTATTTTAAATCACCATTTCTGCTTTTCTTGATTAATTAACCATAATTGTCTGCTGGTTATTTATCCTGAAAGTTTTTTTTTTTTTTTTTCTTTTGACATTTTACTTGATCTACTTAACATGGCAACCATGCACTACAGAAAAGTACAAATGGTAGTTTTTAATAGAAAAACTTTAATATAAATTGAAATTATGAAAATTAGTGCTAGGAATTTCACAGTTTAAACTTCTTGAGAGAAGCTTTATAAGATTTTTTGCTAGCTTTCATAAGGAGTGTGTTAATGCATGAGCTATGATAAATATAAAAAGTGGGGAAACTAGATGAGGTTTAACATCATACCTGTCATCACCATTTTTTTCCAGGAGTCTCCTGTATTTCACAGCCTTCTTTCGCCTTTTTCACATTTTGTTATTTCTCCCAGGAAACTCAGTATCGCCCAAAACTTGTTATATCAATAATCACATAAATGTATTATTCCAAGGTTGTCCAGATGACATTTCAGTCCAGATCTTGTATGAAACACATCCCACTCACACAATCCACACATTGTGCAAATTTCAACCCATTTGTGACCTCAACCTGGCAACCTACAACCCAGTTATTCTGTTGATTTCTGCACAGGTAGAAGATGTGGAAAGTTGAATCATGCATCACTGGTAGAAATTGAAGGCTCTAGTTAAAAAATAGATATGGTTGGGGAAAAATTTGTTACTCAGCTTGTTCAAATTTTGCAAGTTTAAGAGAGATTTTGGGTACTTAAAACGGCTTAAACCAGCTGCCCACCAGAACAAACAGACCATCTCAAAACCAGCTTATAACTATTACAGTTATGCATTTGGCAGATGATTTTATCCAAAGCTGCTTACTTTACATTTAAGGCTTGTAATTTATCAGTTCATGCATTCCATAGTAATTGAGCTCATGACCTTGGTGCTCATGATGTAGTTTTCGAGCTATAGTGCTGAAGCAACTTGGCTGAAGCTGTTATTTTCAGCAGCATGTATTGTTCTGGGAGTGGTCTTGTGTCTGTGGATAATGGACAGGCCTGCTGGTGGTGATGACTGTAGTGAGAGAACATGAAAGGCCATGATATAAGAAAATGCTGTGTCAGAGAGCCAGCCTTCAGAGTACAGCACAACACAATTAAATATACTGTCACACAGCACGGGTCAGAGAGTGACAGCACTGCTCTGCACAACACATGGCTTAAAGGAAATCACACAAACATGTGTATTCTGTCTTTAATTATTTTTACAAACCTGTGTGACTGACTTTCTTAAGTGGGAAAGGATTAATCCAGCACAACATCCAAGCTATGAATAGTGGCTATGGCAGATCCACTTTTATTTTAATGAAAAGAGCAGTCTGGACATACAATCCAAGCATCTGTTTTTGGTTTGTAACAAAATGAGGGTGAGTAAATGATGATAGAATTTTTATTTTGGGGTAAACTTCCGCAACATAATGCAGTATATTGTATAAAAACACTGCACAGCAAAGGAGAAAATGGTGCAGAGCAGGACTTCCTGCTGTTAATGTGACATCTAAAGTACAGTAATAATATACAACAACTTCAAAGGGTTTACTGTCTTATTTTACCTGTGATCTTACATTCTTTTCAGTATTTTATCTCTTTTTTCTAAAATGTGGCTTTACTATCAAGCACTTCAGGTCAATAATGGAGAAGATGATAATTTAATGGTTCTTGTTTATTGATCATTACCCTCCTTTCATGTCCAGCATTTCTGCATCACTCCATTAAAAAATAATTGATTTATTTTGTAGATTTCAGCCTCCTGTAAAAAATAATTGTGATTCAACTGCTGATTTGAATACCTAGAGTAGCTCAGTTGTTGAGCTGGATAACTTTTCCAACTTTTCAAATAACAAACTGTTTATATAAATTTTACAACCGTTCTTTCTAGTCCTTGAATCTGATTAGCTGTGAGAAGTGCAATCTTGTAGTGATATCAGAACTCCAACCGTTATCACTCCGCTTGTGGTGTATCTCACAGCGATTGTCATGGAAGATGCCCAAATCCACTATCATTTTATAAATAATACTGTTTTTTTAGTTTTTTAGGTGTGTATTTATTTAGACTTCAAAAATGTGGTTTGTTAAAAAAGATGACATCCATTTGAAAATTAGCTTTTTTGTTTAAAAACGGGTTTTTAAAGACACTCCGTTGTTGTTTCTTATGTATTTACACACTCGTGCTTTGATTACCTATAGAGCAGCCTTACTCTGGCCAGATCTTATGAAATTTGTCTCTATAGTGGTTAAACATGACATGTAATTAATTTTGCGTAAATATAATAGGCAGTCTCTTGAATCTATTATTTGTTCCAGAGCAAATAGTTTTGGCTGAGGGCAAAATCTTATTACAATATATTTTATGTAAATTTAATGGTGTATATTGTCAATAAGGCAACTTAACATTCCTTCATAACTAGTTTTAAAGTATTTGAATTTGTTTTCGAACAGAGGCTTGGGCTCAGCTGTTTAACTGTCAGACTGAGATTTGAAGGAAGTACTTTGCACGAAAGAGAGTTTTTAAAGACACTCCATTGTTGTTTCTTATGTATTTACACAGTTGTGCCATCGAAATGTTGTATAAATGTAATATGTGACCCTGGACCACAAAACCAGTCTTAAGTCGCTGGGGTATATTTGTAGTAATAGCCAAAAATACATTGTATGGGTCAAAATTATAGATTTTTCTTTTATGCCAAAAATCATTAGGAAATTAAGTAAAGATCATGTTCCATGAAGATTTTTTGTAAAATTAATACTATAAAAAAAATCAAAATGTAATTTTTGATTAGTAATATGCATTGTTAAGAGCTCAATTTGGACAACTTTAAAGGTGATTTTCTCAGTATTTAGATTTTTTTGCACCCTCAGATTCCAGATCTTCAAATAGATGTATCTCGGCCAAATATCATCCTATCCTAACAAACCATATATCAATAGAAAGCTTATTTATTGGGCTTTCATATGATGTATACATCTCAGTTTTGTCAAATTTAACCTTATGACTGGTTTTGTGGTCCAGGGTCACATATAACACTCCTGGCCATGCAATATGATGATAAATTGGCACGCTGTGATTTTCTATGTCCGAATCACAGCTATGCTAATATACAGTAATATCTCATGGCTAAGAGTGTGATATTGCTCATACATAGTTAAAAAATCTGCTAATTAAAACCCACTGTGTCTCATATGAAACTTTTGGGAGTCTGATTCCATAATTTTGAGTCAATATATTCAGATTGTTCATTTAAATGAACCAGTTAAAAAAACAAAGTAGAGATTATTTCATTCATTTTAATTTTTTTAAATATGGTACGTTTTAAGTGACGTTGATTTTGTACGTCACCACAGTTCTGACTTGAAATGTCCGTTAAGTGGAGCTATAACTCTAACACTCCATGATGTTTTAAAATAACAGACCATCTGCACTACACCTAAACCTACCCGATAGTATGAACAAAAGTGAATGTGGCGTAAAAACGCAATCACAAACGTGCCGTTTTAGCTTGTTTTTCAGTCTCTGATCTTTGTGAGTCATGTTTTTCATGGGATTCGTACTCAAGGATTCCAAATCCAAAGTTCAATTCCATGCCAGCTGAGCTACCGACCGAAATACAGTCTGTAAAGCGAAATATATGGAGCTGTAATCATAACTGTGTACAAAAAACGATTTACAGCCTCTAGCATTCATTTCTGTTGGAAACTGCAGTGATAAGTACTTACTGGTGCTTATTTCATGAAATAAAGTTCCCACAGCTTTCTCATGAAAATCTGGTAGAATAAATGTTTTTCTTTTGAGCTTTCTATTAATTCAAGAATCCTGAATAGTTTCATAGTTTCTACAAAAATATTAAATGCTTTCGACATTGATACTTGAAAGAAATGTTTCTTCAGCACCAAAGCAGCATATTAAAATGAGTTCTATCATATCATGCCACACTGAAGACTAGAGTAATAGGTGTTGAAAATTTGTCATCTCAGAAATAAATGTTAAAATATATTAAAAAACATTTTTTGTAATATTACAGTTTTACTATATGTTTGACTATATTTTTGATTTAAAAAAGAGCCTTGGTGAGCATAAGAGTCTTATTTTTAAAGCAAAAAAAAAAAAATGTACCAACTCTGAACTTCTGAAACTGCTAGCTCCATTCCCAAGGTTTTCTGGGTGTCCTTTTCCCTCTAGCGCTGCTCATTTGATTGTCAAGGGTGAAAGGATCGTGTCATCTGACAGCAGTCTAATGAAACCTATTGGATCCAATCGCATCCTGCTGATACGTACCCAAATGAAACCTTACTGTGGCGAAAGAGCGACCAGGAGAGAATAAAAAGAGGAGAGAGGCTTCTACACTTGTCTAGTGTGCACTGGTGAAGAGGATTGCCTAAATAAGAACAGACTTCCCTGGTCGATAGTGGAGTGAGCCGTAGCTCTTGTAATAGCCGTAGTCTGGCTTAGACCAGCTCCCAATATCCTTAAATCAGCCCTGTAAATAAAGCAAGATTGTTGGCCTTTTTCGCGAAGCCTTTTTAATGAGTGAGCGTGCTCTAGACTGTTTTCTTTTAGTATGTAGCTCAAGTCGACCGAAGGGAGCCACTTTTACACATCACAAACTTTCCACCGTCATTTTTACTGCAGTCATTAGAGGTAATTGTTTTGTTGGTTCCACACAATTTTGCGCTCCCCTTCCTTCTCATTCGAGGCCATTCTCCGTGGCGACTTGAGGGAGAGCGTTTAGGCAAGCCGTGGGGAGGAATAACCTCGGGGAGATAGCGCACCACCGCTCGAGCGCGGCTAAGCATCACTCCACCCGAGACGGTGGCAGAAAGCGTGTTGTTGTCTCAAACAAACAGATAGTTCTTAATTAGCGGGCGAGTATATAAATGAATTAGTAAACCAACGAGTGCTCTTTAGGGCTCACCCTTGAAAAAGAGTAATTACTGGGTGCATTGTGAGAAAGGGAGGCCTGTTAATCCTACGACACTTTATTTCCCCTTTTCTCCTCGCATACTAGCTGTAATGAAGCTGGAGGGACTCCAATTTCCCCAGCAGGTCTGTGTGTGAGTCTGTTGCAGTCCACGCTTCAGCGCCTCGGTCTTAATCAACACCGCTTCTGACTGCCATACCAACTTCTTCAGCTGGCATCAGGAGGAGGTGGCACCAAGCTGAGCACGCTGCTCGTGTTCTCGCAAATGTTTTTGTCGTCTCGCTGCTTTAAAACTAGCTTTGGTTCGGCATTATTAATTGGTCCCATGATTGATTTCACCTGTGAGGTGCGACTGTGCTGAAGTTGACGGTGACAGTCTGGAACAAAAGTTAGACACTGTAGTCATCAACTGTCCAAACACTCGACTGAAGGAGAGTTTGTGAGTGTCGGTGCATTTTAATGGGCTCTTGCTCGAAGGGAGATACAGACTTTATTTTGGGAAGCAAGAGTGGTTAATTATTTGCAGTGTTAACGCGTTAGAATGCATAAAAGGGTAGGTTTTTAATAACTTATTTAATTTCTGTTTCATGTATTCCTTATAAATCATGTATGTGAGGCTTAGCAATGTCATTTACATAATTATTTGTTAATCATAGGTTCAGAGGAAAAAAACATATTCATATGCATTTATTTTATTTTATTTTCCATTTGTTCCACTGATTACCCTAAATGATAACATTTAATTCCATGATATTTCATTGCATGTATTCCTCATAAGTCTTGTGTGGGAGCCTCACCAATTCCATTTACATAATCATTTGTTAATCATAAATTCAGGGGGGGGGGGGGGTATTTTTATTATTATTTTTGTTTCATTTTTGTTTTATTGTTCCATTTGTTTCATTAATTTCTCTAAATGACCCTGTATGCATTAATAACCCATGTAATTCCAAGAAAAATTGTATTACCCCAAGACTTCCTAAAGGAAGCTAAAATGACAAAGATGCAATTCCATCATTTTAATTTTAGTTTTTATTATTCTAATAGTTTAAATTAGATTTTCCATTGGTTACTCAAAATGACCAAGATGCATTTCCTTCATTTACATTTTTTGTTTGCATTTGAAATTTCATTTTAATTCTTAATGTATTATTTAAAATGTATTTCCATGATATTTGATGTTTTCCTCATAAATATTGTGAGTTAGTCATAAGTTCAGAAGAAAAAAATGTATTACCCCGAGTCTTCCTGAAGGAAGCCAAAATGACAAAGATGCATTTTCTTAATTTTAATTTAATTTTTTTATTTGTATTATTTTAATCATTGTAATCATTTTAATTTTAATTGTAATAATTAGCATTTTAATTTTCCAATGGTTACTCAAAATGACCGATATGCATTTCCTTAATTTAAAATTTAATTGCATATTTCATTTTAATTCTTCATGTATTATTTAAAATGTAATTCCAGGATATTTCATGTTTTCCTCATAAATCTTTGTTAGTTTGTTAGTCATAAGTTCAGAAAAAAAATGATTACCTCCAAGCCTTCCTAAAGGAAGCCAAATTAACAGATGCATTTTCTTAATTTTTATTTTTTTTTATTATTATTATTTCTATCGTTTAAATTTTATTCTCCATTGGTTACTCAAAATTACTGATATGCATTTCTTTAATTTTATTTATTTATTTATTTTTTTAATTTTAATTTTCTATTGGTTACTCAAAATTACTGATGTGCGTTTCCTTCATTTAAATTTTATTTGCATATTTCATTTTAATTCTTCATGTATTATTTAAAATGTTGTTTTGTAAGGTAAATATTTTACTAAGAAAAAACTATTTAATAAGTATTTCCTTTTTGTTTTCATCATTATTTTCTGCCTTTATTCTTGTGGACACTATAAAGTCAAAAGTTTGGACACATCTAGATGAATGTTATGATGAAAATCACAATGAGTAGGCATGTCCATTCCCTCATAAATATGGACAAACTCTGCCCAAAAGCATTGATGGTGTAAAATTTGCCTAAAAGCAATTTACAGAATGGGTGTAGACAGGACAGGAACAGACGTTTTGAACATGACTTAAAATACTACTTTAAAATTTTAATTTCAGTCAGTGCGTGAGTTCTACTCCTCCAATTTTACCCTGAATAAGTCTCTTCTCTTCTCTGTTTTCTTTCTTTCAATTTTGCAACTTGTAGGTGTTTCGGTGAAGATACGTGCATCTCCATTCCAGACATCAAAGCGATGGTCATGGTGCTGCCGCCTAGTGAACCTCGGATCACCATTGCTGGAGTGGAGCGGCTGGTTTGGCCCACAGCTCAGCTCCGAGCCCCTGTCGGGGTGGCCCTGTTCAAGGACATACACATCATTAGTACCGTCACCAAGACCGACGCCACCCTCAGCATAGGTGATAGATGACTCACTTTCACAGCTCATATATTACCATAATCTCACTCCTTTGCATTCATCTATTTCAAAGGTGCCACAACTGCACATTTTGCCTGTAATGTAATCGTATAAACGGTTTAGAATATTTACTGAATTTTCCTCCCACGTATTCCTCTCAGCGTGTTTTTTTGTTTAATAATGGTTTAGTCTATTATTATCAAGATTACAAATGCCTTCTGCTTGCTATTACACTGACCTTAAGTCAATTGTTTTTTATTAGTGTCCTTTTTCATTTAAAGTTCAACAAAAGTGTCCGGCTGCTTTTATCGAATGCAGAGCCGGGGGTAGTGAAACAATAAATCATCGAAATTAAATTCATACACAATCAATGGTTGTTTGTGGATATAGCAGGAGGGACATATATTTGCTACTGCGTGCCTGTGTAACAGTGTGTGTTTGTGTAGCCCGAAAGCCTGGTGTGCTGGAGTTGATGCATAACCTGGATTATTGTGATGTGCTGGTGATCGGAGAGGAGCTGGACCCGGAGCGAGAGAGTCTGGAGATCCACCACAGCTCTCTCTTGGGGAAACATCTGGATGCCACCAACTCTACCTCTGGCATCTCTATCTACGGTATGGTCGACCACGTCTTGATCTACTGTACAGCCATCTGCTGCAAGAATGTTTCTCATAATCTCTTTTTTACTCTACTTTACAGTGACTCTTTCGTTTATTCCTTATCCAGAGTTAGAGTTAATTTTCAAAAAATACAAATTCTGTCATTAATTATTCACCCTCATGCTGTTCCAAACCCGTAAGACCTTCTTTCATCTTCAGAACACAAAATGGAAATCGTTGAATAAAGTCGTTATTTTTGTTTTCTTTGCATTAGGGTTGAGCCACTAGCTGTGTTTCCATCCACCTATTTTTATGCACATTTTGGAATATCGCATAAAAAAATCTCTGAATGGAAACGTGAAAATGCGCATAAATTCTGAAAATGCGCATAAAAAACGTATGCGCACAACTAAGTAGGATACATTTTTTATCCGATAAGAAAAAATGCGCATAAACTATGATGGAAACACCTTTACGGAATAAATTCCTCCATGCGCATTAAAAAAGTCATGTGACTTTGCACACTGGAACGGGATAACTTGACTAACCAGCGGACCCATCTTGTTGCACAGCATCAGAAATGTTGTTTTGGTCATTCTGAAATGTTTCCTTCAGCGGTTTCGTCACTTGCCCACCACGGCATTATTTTATAGAAATAAAAATAATTTAATTCAGTTAGAGAACAAACAGTACAATTAAAAACTGAACGCGGCTGCTCAATGCAGTGTGCCTAACAACAGTCGCATCCGCGGCATGAGTCCGATTTCATTTATCACATGAGGAGTGAGGTGAGAAAGGCAAGACGTTGCCGAAAGATTTAGTTTTAAAAGTATTTTGGATTTTAAAAAAGGCCTGTTGACTGTTTTCGTTTATCTAAGGTCATTTTGGAAGCTCATTGGAAGAACATTCGTTTCTTATTTATTTGGTTCCACCGTGTTTGCTAATTTTCAGTAGGTCTATTTTTTATATTTAAACTTTGTGGAAGTTATTTAACATTTATTTATTTTTGTTAATAAATTAATAATTCTACGTTTAAAATAGACTAAGTGAGTTTGTCGTACTGTTTTGTTGTTGTCCATTCAATCAATTGAAGCCGAACTGCCGCTAAATCGAAAGTAAAAGTAAAATGCTTACGGACATTTACAAGCTTTTAAAAGCGAAGAAAAGCGTGGAAACGAGAGAAAACTATCCCTCAACCTTTTCCCTCGGTGAATCTGGTACTAGCCGTGTTGTCACATGTCAATTAACCGGTGGGGAAATCTGAAAATTATTATTTTCATGACTTCTAGTTTATTTTTTTGTTGTTGTGCTATTTACTCAAAGTTTATCGGGAAGTGACGATTCTGTTCTCTTTCTCTCATTGGATGGAAACGGTGCTTTATGCGCAAATGTTTTATGCAATGTTCCAGTTTTGCGCATAAGTTAAATTTGCATTTTTGGATGGAAACATAGCTACTGATGTTGCATGGACTATTTTAACTTGACTGTGGACCCTTGCTGTTTGTAGATGGCCAGAGACATCTTGGATTTCATTAAAAATATCTTAATTTGTGTTCCGAGGATGAACGAAGGTTTTATGTGTTTGAAATGACATTAGGGTGAGTAATTAATGACAGACAGAATTGTTATTTTTGGGTGAACTGTCCTTTTAAGGCTTTCCGTTTTCCCATTGCTTCATGTTTAAATCTAGATCTTTAATGTATCTGAAGATGTTTGACTTCTGTAACATGATTGTATTAAAGGGTCTTGTGTTCAAATATTCACCCAAAAATGACAAAGCTGTCATCATTTATACATCCGTGGAGATATGTTGAAGCATGTGACAGAATGGGGACCATGCTCCAACATGACAAAAAAAATATCTCAATTTGACATGAGTGCTATTATAAGTCTTGAGTCTAAGTGTGAGGAACAGACTGATGTTTAAACCATTTTTCAGTGAGAATCTTTTCAGAAGCTTTTCATCTGTATCAATTTATACAGTGACTTTGTTACTCACATTTACATATTATGCATATGTTTTGCATATTACTGTTTTCAGTAATTACACAAAGATATTTTATAGCTTTAGAGGATTTGTAATACATTACTGTTCAAAACATTGGGGACAGTACAATTTTTCAGTACTTCTTTTTTTTTGCTAGTAGTACTTTATACTCACCTAGGCTGTATTTATTTAATCAAAAATACAGTGAAAACAATACTATTGTAAATTATTATTATATTTTTAAATAATGTTTATATATATTTGATCCAAATATAGATATTTAGAGTATAGAGTATGTGTGATGGTAAAGCTGATTTTTCAGCAGTCGTTACAGTTGTTACTATGATTCTACAGAAATCATTTTATCATGCTGATTTGTTTCTGGAATATTTTTTTTTCTTATTATCAGTGCTGAAATCAGTTATGCTGCTTTATATTTTTGTGATATCCTTTTTCAGGACTCTTTGATTAATAGAAAGTTAATTTTATGTTTATATACACTACCAGTCAAAAGTTTTTGAACAGTAAGATTTTTAAAGTCTATTCTGCTCACCAAACCTGCATTTATTCGATCCAAAGTACAGCAAAAACAGTACAATTCTGAAATATTTTTATTATTTAAAATACCTGTTTTCTGTTTTAATATATTTTTAAATATAATTTATTTTGTGATTTAAAAGCTGAATTTTTAGCATCATTACTCATTAGCATAAAAACATGTATTATTATCATTATGTTGAAAACAGCTGAGTAGAATTTGTTCAGGTTTCTTTGATAAATAGAAAGAACACCATTTATCTGAAATTGAAATCGTTTGTAACACTATAAATGTCCTTATCATCACTTTTGATCAATTTAAAGCATCTGTGCTAAATAAAAGTATTCATTTCTATTATTTCTTTCTTTAAAAATAAATATATATAAATATATACTAACTCCACGCTTTTGAATGGTATGGTGTATAATGTTACAAAAGCTTTTTATTTCATTTAAATCTGATCTTTGAATCTTTCTATTCATCAAAGAATCCTGAAAAATACTCAACTGTTTAAATATATTTCTATAATATATTTCTGAAGGATCATGTAACACATAAGACTGGAGTAATGATGCTGAAAATGTAGCTTTGATCACAGGAATAAATTACATTTCAAATATTTTTAAATTGAAAGCAGTTATTTTAAATAGTAAAAATATTCACAGCATTACTACTTGTGTAGTATTTTGGATTAAATAAATGCATTATTATTAAAAAAACATTAAATATTTTACTGTTCAAAAAACTTTGGACTGGTAGTACATATATTTTTATTATATATTTTTTTAATAAAGTTAACTTTCTTACTGACCACAAACTTCTAAACAGTGGTCTATATAATATGAGTCTTTTTTAACCATTTTGACTCCCTAAATCCCCATCCAATGGCATTATATGCAAAAGAGTGATATATTAAAAAAAGAAAATAAAACAATTAAATAAAATACAAAATCAGCACCTTTTCTAACTGCTATCAGTGTTAAAGTATGGTTGTGATCCCTTTGGATATTTGGTAGGTCGAATTCAAACATCTTAAAGCATTTCAAAAAAGTTTTGATCTTTAAAAGTCACTCTTGAATGTGCTCAAAAGCCTTTAACCCAGATCCTGCTCAGACTCTTGAACAGATCTGTGTCTCTATCAATCATACGGTATGTTTGGCTTTTTGCAAGCAAATTTAAATCACTGTGATATTTCATAAAGTGGTTTGACAGTTATTAGAGAAGGATTGAGACCTACATGTTCAAAGACTCCACATTGAGTGTCTCTTAGGTCTCTGTAGCTCTTTTGTCTGAGTAGACCGAGTTCCTGACACCGGTCTTTCTTTGGTCTCAGGTGTGGACTCTATGGCGCATTATGAACAGGCCATCAGGCAGGTGAGGTACCGTAACTGGAAGCCCGGCGGTCTGTCTGAGAGAAGGTTCCGGCTCAGTTGCTCTGAACTGAATGGACGCTACACAAGCAATGAGTTCAACTTGGAGGTCAGAGACTGCCTTCATACTGGGCATGGCTTCTTATTCTTTTTATCATCCATTCACTTTATCCTCTCTTTCAATTCCTGCCCTTCTTTCAGCTTTTTGCACTTTTGGACTCTTAGTGCTTAAAAGTTAGCTGTGCACTGTTCTCGCAGAGCCAGACTCTTGACTTGCAACTCTTGATTTCTGATTAAGAACTGTCTATTAAACCAGAAAGAGACCTGTCTGACTGACATGTAAAGTGGCCAACCACAGTTTTTGGATTTTTGAAACTTTTACGAGTGGATAAATCTAAAATTCATGATTCATGCTGGGCCGTAATAAAATGGTAGTCTATTTAAATAATGGCTCATCAGTCTTTCTGAATGATTGTACAGTCTACACCAAGTAAATTAGGGGAAACTGGGACGTCTGCATCAGTGAGAGCACTTGAAATCCTAAACTTCACAGATTTAAATCTGTAAAATCTGCATTTTTAGGGGTTCGAGTGCGTAGCACTGAATCCCTATTGTATTTGTTAGGATTTTTATTATTATTATTATTAGGGGTTCGAGTGCGTAGCACTGAATCCCTATTGTAATTGTTAGGATTTTTATTATTATTTTTTTTCTGCCGTAAAACTGAACGTGCAGCCCAAACCGTAAGTGCTAGAGACTTGAAACTTGGTCAAAAGATAGAGCAAAAATCGAGGAGAACCTATCAAAGTATCAGCCCAATCGGACCATAGGTGGCGCTACAGCGCAAAAAACTAAAAATTTTGACATTTTGGCCATAATCTCGTAAACCGTTTGTCGTAGACTCAAAAACTTTACATCGTTGCGTTCCTTGGGTCAGGCCGAACAAAAGTGTATTACGAAATTTTTGAGCTGCGACGCACGGTTGACCCCGAAAACTGGACGTATGTCCGAAACCTACTTTTGCGAACTAGTCCTAGGTTTTTCGCCCGATCGGAACCAAACCAGTGCATAAATATTCTCTGGACACTGAATATCAATAATTATCAAAAAAAAGTTGAATTTTTCACTCACGGTCGTAAAGGACCACCAAAACGTTCGAAAGGGAGGGGTCAATTTTACTAAAATGGCTATAACTTTTGAACGGAATGAGATATCTTCACCAAACTCGGTACACATGTGTATAAGCTCGATCCTTGGTCAAATCAAAACGAATTGCGGAGCTTGATCACTTGGGGGCGCTATAAGACGGAAAAAACATATTTTTGGCTATAACTACGCAGCCGTTAGTCCGATCGACTTGAAAATTGGTTTGCAGTGACTTGGACCAAAGCGGCATAGGTGTCTATGAGGACATTGGCGTATCTCAAAAAACATGGCCGCCATTTGCCAATGAAGTTTGAGCACCTATTTGACAAGGTTAACGGAGGTCAATCAGAACGAAACTCGGTGGGCATGTTCGATTCACGGCCCTAAAGGTCTGTAAGAATTTTGAAAGAAATCGGCCACTAGTTGGCGCTAACGAGTTTTTTGGCTCTGGAATCGCGCGGCGTTTCACACATCCACACAAGATACATATCATTTGATAGATCTCCTCATGCCGAGAAAAATTGCTTCAAGAACTATTGCTGTCAATCAAATCGTTCATTAATTATTCACAAATATGTTAAAAACCTAGTTTTGCGAACTAGTCCTAGGTTTTTCGCCCGATCTGGATCAAACCACTGCAGTAATATTCTCTGGACTCTCTAGATCAATAATTATCAAAAAAATGTGGAATTTTGTCCTTTGGTTGGCTATAATGGGCTAATTTAGTAAACTGGGCTTGGCAACATATATCCAAAAGCCTATAAAACCTAAACAAAAACTCAAAACTTTACAAAAATGGGTGACAACATGTAGCAGATGACCCTTAACAAGCATGCAAAGTTTCATGAAGATCGGACAATAGGTGGCGCTATAACAGTTAAAAAGGTTTCAAAAACATGATATTTCTATTGTATAAAGAACTTAAAACCCAATTAAACGTCAATATCTTCACATATACACTATATCGTCATATCATATGATACATCTCCTCATTCTGAACAACTTTGCCTCTAGGACCAATGTTGTCAATCAGACTGTTCTTTTAATACGTGAGATCATTTAAAAAACATACTTTGGTGAACTCATCCTGGGTTTTCCACCCATACTCAATAAAATCAGTGCACTACAATTCTCCAGACTCTCTTGGTCAGTAATTATCAAAAAAAATGTTGAACATTTGCATTTGGACAGCTATAACAGAGCCATTTCATAATATGCTTTTTATCTAGTGTACATTAGAAGTCTACAAATACTTAAATAAAACAAAAATTCACAAACCTAAGTAAAATTATGTATCATATGATTCAAAACAAGCATATGTTCATGGACACTGAGCAAAAAAAGGCAATTTAGTAGTTATAAAGCTTTAGAAAAAATGCACCTCTATTTCAACAAAATTACAACTATAGCCACTAGATGGCAGTAGAATACCACTAATGGGCTTACACATGTTAATAGAACAGTGCTTTGTATGGTTTAATGGCTTTATGTAGTTTTGAATTTATATGTAAGTGATACTAAATCACTGTTATAACTTTTCAAATCACATTTAGCCAAAGTTTAAAGCTTAATTTATACAGATATATCATATTTGACAATTACACATGATTATGATTACAGTAAAACATGAAAATGATATATCAAATCTTAAAAACACAAGTCTTAAGCATTTTGTCACTTATCATTTATTATACAAATCTCATATGTACAACAAAATATGTGTGCATCTGTCTGTTTGTGATCATGCTTAATGAACATAACAGTTTAACCATTTCATTTCAATGTAAGTTTCTGTTTGTGAGTGTATTCTTCATAATGGATATGTTCTGGTGTCAGCCATATACTTCATGTTGGCCAACACCCTAACGGTATAGAAGCCGTAAAGGCCTTAAATACTCGAACCCCGCTCAATGCTGCTTGCAGCTTTAATTAGGGGTTCGAGTGCGTAGCACTGAATCCCTATTGTTTTTGTTAGGATTTTTATTATTATTATTATTTTTTTTCTGCCGTAAAACTGAACGTGCAGCCCAAACCGTAAGTGCTAGAGACTTGAAACTTGGTCAGCAGATAGAGCAAAAATCGAGGAGAACCTATCAAAGTATCAGCCCAATCGGACCATAGGTGGCGCTACAGCGCAAAAAACTAAAATTTTTGACATTTTGGCCATAATCTCGTAAACCGCTTGTCGTAGACTCAAAAACTTTACATCGTTGCGTTCCTTGGGTCAGGCCGAACAAAAGTGTATTGCGAAATTTTTGAGTTGCGACGCACGGTTGACCCCGAAAAATGGACGTGAATCCGAAACCTACTTTTGCGAACTAGTCCTAGGTTTTTCACCCGATCGGAACCAAACCAGTGCAGAAAAATTCTCTGGACACTGAATATCAATAATTATCAAAAAGAAGTTGAATTTTTCACTCACGGTCGTAAAGGACCACCAAAACGTTCGAAAGTGAGGGGTCAATTTTACTAAAATGGCTATAACATTTGAACGGAATGAGATATCTTCACCAAACTCGGTACACATGTGTACAAGCTCGATCCTTGGTCAAATCAAAACAAATTGCGGAGCTTGACCACTTGGTGGCGCTATAAGACGGAAAAAACATATTTTTGGCTATAAATACACAGCAGTTAGTCCGATCGACTTGAAAATTGGTATGTAGACTCTTGGACCAAAGGGGCACAAGGGTCTATGAGGACATTGGCGTATCTCAAAAAACATGGCCGCCATTGGCCAATGAAGTTTGAGCACCTATTTGACAAGGTTAACGGAGGTCAATCAGAACGAAACTGGGTGGGCATGTTCGACTCACGGCCCTAAAGGTCTGTAAGAATTTTGAAAGAAATCGGCCACTAGTTGGCGCTAACGAGATTTTTTGGATCTGGAATCGCGCGGCGTTTCACACATCCACACAATATGCATATCATTTGATAGATCTCCTCATGCCGAGAAAAACTGCTTCAAGAACCATTGCTGTCAATCAAATCGTTCATTAATTATTCACAAATATGTTAAAAACCTACTTTTGCGAACTAGTCCTAGGTTTTTCGCCCGATCTGGATCAAACCACTGCAGTAATATTCTCTGGACTCTCTAGATCAATAATTATCAAAAAAATGTTGAATTTTGTCCTTTGGTTGGCTATAATGGGCTCATTTAGTAAAGGGGGCGTGGCAATATATATCCAAAAGCCTATAAAACCTAAACAAAAACTCAAAACCTTACAAAAATGGGTGACAACATGTAGCAGATGACCCTTAACAAGCATGCAAAGTTTCATGAAGATCGGACAATAGGTGGCGCTATAACAGTTAAAAAGGTGTCAAAAACATGATATTTCTATTGTATATAGAACTAAAAACCCAATTAAGCGTCAATATCTTCACATATACACTATATCTTCATATCACATGATAGATCTCCTCATTCTGAACAACTTTGCCTCTAGGACCACTGTTGTAAATCAAACTGTTCTTTTAATACGTGAGATAATTTTAAAAACATACTTTGGTGAACTCGTTCTGGGTTTTCAACCCATACTCAATAAAATCAGTGCAGTACAATTCTCCAGACTCTCTTGGTCAGTAATTATCAAAAAAAAGTTGAACATTTGCATTTGGACAGCTATAACAGGGCCTTTTCATAATATGGTTTTCATCTAGTGTACCTAAAAGTCTACAAATACTAAAAGAAAAAAAAAATTCACAAACTTAAGTAAAATCATGCATCATATGATTCAAAACAAGCATATGTTTATGGACATTGGGCAAAAAGGCAATGTAATTGTTATAAAGCTTTAAAACAATGCACCTCTATTTCAATAAAATTACAACTATAGCCACTAGATGGCAGTAGAATACCACTAATGGGCTTACACATGTTAATAGAACAGTGCTTTGTAGGGTTTAATGGCTTTATGTAGTTTTGAATTTATGTGTAAGTGATACTAAATCACTGTTATAACTTTTCAAATCACATTTAGCCAAAGTTTAAAACTTAATTTATACAGATATATCATATTTGACAATTACACATGATTATGATTACAGTGAAACATGACAATGATATATCAAATCTTAAAAACACAAGACTTAAGCATGTTGTCACTTATCATTTATTGTACAAATCTCTTATGTGCAACAAAATATGTGTGCATCTGTCTGTCTCTGTAATCATGCTTAATGAACACAATAGTTTAACCATTTCATTTCTGTGTATGTTTCTGTTTGTGAGTGTATTCTTCGTAATGGATATGTTCTGGTGTCAACCATATATTTCATGTTGGCCAACACCCTAACGGTATAGAAGCCATAAAGGCCTTAAGTACTCGAACCCCGCTGAATGCTGCTTGCAGCTTTAATTAGGGGTTCGAGTGCGTAGCACTGAATCCCTATTGTTTTTGTTAGGATTTTTATTATTATTATTATTATTATTATTATTATTATTCTGCCCTAAAACTGAATGTGCAGCCCAAACCGTAAGGCCTAGAGACTTGAAACTTGGTCAGATTGTGGGGACTGCGGCCAGAATGGATAATCCAAAGACTCGCCCCAATCGGACTAAAGGTGGCGCTACAGCGCAAAAAACAAAAAAATTTGAGTTTTTGGGCTTTTTCTCGTAAACCGCTTGCCGTAGACTCAAAAACTTTACATCCTTGTGATCCTTGGGTCAGCCCGGACAAAAGTGCAAAGGCGACTTTTTTTCTCTAGGACGCACCGTTTTCCCGCAAAATGGACGTATGTCCGAAACCTACTTTTGCGAACTAGTCCTAGGTTTTTCACCCGATCGGAACCAAACCAGTGCAGGAATATTCTCTGGACACTGAATATCAATAATTATCAAAAAAAAGTGGAATGTTTGACTCATGGTCGCAAAGGGCCACCAAAACGTCCGTAACCGACGGGGCCACTTTTACTAAAATGGCTATAACTTTTGAACGGAATGAGATATCTTCACCAAACTCGGTACGCATGTGTATAAGCTCGATCCTTGGTCAAATCAAAAAAATTGCGGAGCTTGAACACTTGGTGGCGCTATAAAACGGAAAAAACATATTATTGACTATAAATACACAGCCGTTAGTCCGATCGACTTCAAAATTGGTATGCAGTGTCTTGGACCAAAGGGGCGCAAGTGTCTATGAGGACATTGGCGTATCTCAAAAAACATGGCCGCCATTGGCCAATGAAGTTTGAGCACCTATTTGACAAGGTTAACGGAGGTCGATCGGAACGAAACTCGGTGGCCATGTTTGACTCACGCCCCTAATGGTCTGTAAGAATTTTGAAAGAAATCGGCCACTAGTTGGCGCTAACGAGTTTTTTGGCTCTGTAATCGCGCGGCGTTTCACTCATCCACACAATATGCATATCATTTGATAGATCTCCTCATGCCGAGAAAAATTGCTTCAAGAACCATTGCTGTCAATCAAATCGTTCATTAATTATTCACAAATATGTTAAAAACCTACTTTTGCGAACTAGTCCTAGGTTTTTCGCCCGATCTGGATCAAACCACTGCAGTAATATTCTCTGGACTCTCTAGATCAATAATTATCAAAAAAATGTTGAATTTTGTCCTTTGGTTGGCTATAATGGGCTAATTTAGAAAAGGGGGTGTGACCAGACATACTCAAAAGCCTATAAAAACTAAACAAAAACTCAAAACTTTACAAAAATGGGTGTCAATATGTACCAGGTGACCTTCAACAAGCATGCAAAGTTTCATGAAGATCGGACCATAGGTGGCGCTATAACAGTTAAAAAGGTGTCAAAAACATGATATTTCTATTGTATAAAGAACTAAAAACCCAATGAAACGTCCAATATTCACATATACACTATATCTTCATATCATATGATAGATCTCCTCATTCTGAACAACTTTGCCTCTAGGACCAATGTTGTCAATCAAACTGTTCTTTTAAAACGTGAGATCATTTAAAAAACATACTTTGGTGAACTCGTCCTGGCTTTTCAACCCATACTCAAAAAAATCAGTGCAGTACAATTCTCCAGACTCTCTTGGTCAGTAATTATCAAAAAACTGTTGAACATTTGCATTTGGACAGCTATAACAGGGCCATTTCATAATATGCTTTTTATCTAGTGTACATTAAAGTCTACAAATACTAAAATAAAACAAAAATTCACAAACCTAAGTAAAATTATATATCATATGATTCAAAACAAGCATATGTTTATGGACACTGGGCAAAAAAAGGCAATTTAATAGTTATAAAGCTTAAAACAATGCACCTCTATTTCAACCAAATTACAACTATAGCCACTAGATGGCAGTAGAATACCACTAATGGGCTTACACATACAGATTTAGCAGAACAGTGCTTTGTATGGTTTAATGGCTTTATATAGTTTTGAATTGATATGTAAGTGATACTAAATCACTGTTATAACTTTTCAAATCACATTTAGCCAAAGTTTAAAACTTAATTTATACAGATATATCATATTTGACAATTACACATGATTATGATTACAGTGAAACATGACAATGATATATCAAATCTTAAAAACACAAGTTTTAAGCATGTTGTCACTTATCATTTATTGTACAAATCTCTTATGTGCAACAAAATATGTGTGCAAAATATCTGTCTGTGTCTGTAATCATGCTTAATCAACACAATAGTTTAACCATTTCATTTCTGTGTATGTTTCTGTTTGTGAGTGTATTCTTCGTAATGGATATGTTCTGGTGTCAGCCATATATTTCGTGTTGGCCAACACCTTAACGGTATAGACGCCGTAAAGGCCTTAAACACTCGAACCCCGCTCAATGCTGCTTGCAGCTTTAATGTTTATTTGTAATCGCTATATTAATCTTTTTTTTTTTCCTAAAACTGAACGGGCAGCCCAAACCGTAAGGCCTAGAGACTTGAAACTTGGCCAGAAGTTAGAGCTCCCTGTGGGGACCTCCTGAAAAAAGAATGAGCCTAATCGGACCATAGGTGGCGCTACAGCGCAAAAAACCAAATTTTTTGACATTTTGGCCATAATCTCGTAAACCGTTTGTCGTAGACTCAAAAACTTCACATCATTGCGTTCCTTGGGTCAAGCCGAACAAAAGTGTATTGCGAAATTTTTGAGCTGCGACGTACGGTTGACCCCGAAAACTGGACGTTTGTCCGAAACCTACTTTTGCGAACTAGTCCTAGGTTTTTTGCCCGATCGGAACCAAACCAGTGCAGGAATATTCTCTGAACACTGAATATCAATAATTATCAAAAAAAAGTTGAATTTTTGACTCACGGCCGCAAAGGGCCACCAAAACGTTCAATACTGACGGGGCCACTTTTACTAAAATGGCTATAACTTTTGAATGGAATGAGATATCTTCACCAAACTCGGTACAGATGTGTATAAGCTCAATCCTTGGTCAAATCAAAAAAATTGTGGAGCTTCACCACTTGGTGGCGCTATAAGACGGAAAAAATATATAAACGGCTATAAATATACAACAGTTTGTCCGACCGACTTGAAAATTGGTATGCAGTGTCTTGGACCAAAGGGGCACAAGGGTCTATGAGGACATTGGCATATCTCAAAAAACATGGCTGCCATTAGCCAATGAAATTTGAGAACCTATTTGACACGGTTAACGAAGTTCAATCAGAACGAAACTCGGTGGGCATGTTCGACTCATGGCCCTAAACGTCTGTAAGAATTTTGAAAGAAATCGGCCACTAGTTGGCGCTAACGAGATTTTTTTGCTCTGTAATTGCGTGGCGTTTCACACATCCACACAATATTCATATCATTTGATAGATCTCCTCATGCCAAGAAAATTTGTCTCAAGAACCATTGCTGTCAATCAAATCGTTCATTCGTTATTCACAAATATGTTAAAAACCTACTTTTGCGAACTAGTCCTAGGTTTTTTGCCCGATCTGGATCAAACCACTGTAGTAATATTCTCTGGACTCTCTAGATGAATAATTATCAAGAAAATGTTGAATTTTGTCCTTTGGTTGGCTATAACAGGGTCATTTATGAAACGGGCGTGGCCACATATACTCAAAAGCCTATAGAACCTAAACAAAAACTCAACACTTTACAAAAATTGGTGACAACATGTACCCAATGACTCTTAACAAGCATGTAAAGTTTCTTGAAGATCGGACCATAGGTGGTGCTATAACAGTTAAAAAGGTGTCAAAAACATGATATTTCTATTGTAAATGAACTGAAATCACAATAAAACGTCTATATACTCACATATACACTATATCTGCATATCATATGACAGATTTCCTCATTCTAAAAAACTTTGTCTCTAGGATCACTGCTGTCAAAATTTACCATTTTGTTCATACAGACATATTTGTTTTTAGAGTTAAGCCAGATTTTGGTTACAGTGAGACCTGAAAATGGGATATAAACTCTTAAAAGGACCTGTTATATTATTAAAGAAATCTCTTACGTTCAACAAAATGTGTGTGCATCTGTCTGTGTGTGTAATCATGCTTAATGAACATAATAGTTTAACCATTTCATTTCTGTGTATGTTTCTGTTTGTCAGAGTATTCTCCATCGTGGATGTGTTCTGGTGTCAGCCATATATTTCATGTTGGCCAACAACCTAACAGTATAGAAGCCATAAGGGCCTCAAACACTCGAACCCCGCTAAATGCTGCTTGCAGCTTTAATTATTATTATTATTATTATTATTCCGCCCTAAAACTGAACGTGCAGCCCAAACCGTAAGGCCTAGGGACTTGAAACTTGGTCAGATTGTCAGGATGCGCGCGCGAACGGAGGGCCCAAAGACTCGCCCCAATCGGACCAAAGGTGGCGCTACAGCGCAAAAAACTAAGATTTTTTTGTTTTTTGGCATTTTCTCATAAACCGATTGCCGTAGACTCAAAAACTTTACATCCTTGTGATCCTTGGGTCAGCCCGGACAAAAGTGCAAAGGCGACTTTTTTTCTCTAGGACGCACCGTTTTCCCGCAAAATTGACCTATATCCGAAACCTACTTTTGCGAACTAGTCCTAGGTTTTTCGCCCAATCAGAACCAAACCAGTGCAGGAATATTCTCTGGACACTGAATATCAATAATTATCAAAAAAAAGTTGAATTTTTCACTCACGGTCGCAAAGGACCACCAAAACGTTCGAAAGTGAGGGGTCAATTTTACTAAAATGGCTATAACTTTTGAACGGAATGACATATCTTCACCAAACTCGGCACACATGTGTATAAGCTCGATCCTTGGTCAAATCAAAACAAATTGCGGAGCTTGATCACTTGGTGGCGCTATAAAACGGAAAAAACATATTATTGACTATAAATACACAGCCGTTAGTCCGATCGACTTCAAAATTGGTATGCAGTCTCTTGGACCAAAGGGGCACAAGTGTCTATGAGGATATTGGCGTATCTAAAAAAACATGGCCGCCATTGGCCAATGAAGTTTGAGCACCTATTTGACAAGGTTAACAGAGGTCAATCAGAACGAAACTCGGTGGGCATGTTTGACTCATGGCCCTAAAGGTCTGTAAGAATTTTGAAAAAAATCTGCCACTAGTTGGCGCTAACGAGTTTTTTGGCTCTGTAATCGCGCTGTGTTTCACACATCCACACAATATGCATATCATTTGATAGATCTCCTCATGTCGAGAAATTTTGACTCAAGAACCATTGCTGTCAATCAAATCGTTCATTAATTATTCACAAAAATGTTAAAAACCTACTTTTGCGAACTAGTCCTAGGTTTTTCGCCCGATCTGGATCAAACCACTGCAGTAATATTCTCTGGACTCTCTAGATCTATAATTATCAAAAAAATGTTGAATTTTGTCCTTTGGTTGGCTATAATGGGCTAATTTAGAAAGAGGGGTGTGACCACACGTACTTAAAAGCCTATAAAAACTAAACAAAACCTCAAAACTTTACAAAAATGGGTGACAACATGTAGCAGATGACCCTTAACAAGCATGCAAAGTTTCATGACGATCGGACCATAGGTGGCGCTAAAACAGTTAAAAAGGTGTCAAAAACATGATATTTCTATTGTATATAGAACTAAAAACCCAATTAAACGTCAATATCTTCACATATACACTATATCTTCATATCATATGATAGATCTCCTCATTCTGAACAACTTTGCCTCTAGGACCAATGTTGTCAATCAAACTGTTCTTTTAAAACGTGAGATCATTTTAAAAACATACTTTGGTGAACTCGTCCTGGCTTTTCAACCCATACTCAATAAAATCAGTGCAGTTCAGTTCTCCAGACTCTCTTGGATAGTAATTATCAAAAAATGTTGAACATTTGCATTTGGACAGCTACAACAGGGCCATTTCATAATATGCTTTTTATCTAGTGTAGATTAAAGTCCACAAATACTAAAATAAAACAAAAATTCACAAACCTAAGTAAAATTATGTATCATATGATTCAAAACAAGCAGATGTTTATGGACACTGGGCAAAAAAGGCAATTTAATAGTTATAAAGCTAAAAATAATGCACCTCTGTTTCAACAAAATCACAACTATAGCCACTAGATGGCAGTAGAATACCACTAATGGGCTTACACATACAGATTTACCAGAACAGTGCTTTGTATGGTTTAATGGCTTTATATAGTTTTGAATTGATATGTAAGTGATACTAAATCACTGTTATAACTTTTCAAATCACATTTAGCCAAAGTTTAAAACTTAATTTATACAGATATATCAAAATTGACAATTACACATGATTATGATAATAGTGAAACATGACAATGATATATCAAATCTTAAAAACACAAGTTTTAAGCATGTTGTCACTTATCATTTATTGTACAAATCTCTTATGTGCAACAAAATATGTGTGCAAAATATCTGTCTGTGTCTGTAATCATGCTTAATCAACACAATAGTTTAACCATTTCATTTCTGTGTATGTTTCTGTTTGTGAGTGTATTCTTCGTAATGGATATGTTCTGGTGTCAGCCATATATTTCATGTTGGCCAACACCTTAACGGTATAGACGCCGTAAAGGCCTTAAACACTCGAACCCCGGTAAATGCTGCTTGCAGCTTTAATTTTTATTATACTTTTTAAATAAATACAGTATTGAATTGATAGCATTACTGTTATATTTTCAAATGGATAATATTGTTTATATATTTGTATACAATTGTATTATATTTATAATTAATTTATATTAATTAATTAATATTTGTATACATTTGTACACTTTACATTATAAAACTAGCTCAATAATTTACAGATTCACTTTTTAATCAATCCATAAATAAGCTGACCATAATGTTTGATTTTCATTCTCTCTGAACTATTTTCTGTTTGTCCCGCCTCTCAGATTGGAATCGTGCACAGCTCAGAGACCGTGGAGCATGTCAATCACATGGCCGTCCAATCCCAGTACATGAGACCTGTGCATCATCCACTGGTGGTTCATACTGTCAACTCTGATCACATCTCAGGTAAAGGCAGCTGTGATGCCTCTTAATTTTGCCCTGCATAATAGTCTTGTGTTGAAAAATTAGTTGATTTATCTTTTGAATAATGTGTTGTTCTTTTATTAAAACCAACTAATTGAATTGTAAAACAGTAAGAGGACAGTACATGTGTCACAAAAACTATTCATGGGAGAATTTGGCTTATAAAAAGCAGATACAGACACACACGTACATACAAAAAACCTGCACATTGGTCTGAGTGGACAGCAGGCTCTTGAGACTGTATTGTTGGTTTGAAGGAGCTTGGGAAATTACACTTACTCTACCAGCTCACGCGCACACCAGGGACACCAGCAATCTCCCCAAGGGCGCACAGAGCACAGCTGACTGCAGCGAGATGGAGCATTCTGCTCTCTGGACTGAAGAAAGAAAGAGGGAGAGAGATGACAGGATTCGAGACATGCTGCTTTAGGAGAGACATGGAAAAACAGCAGGTGGCACTGTGACCTCATGCTCCCAATCCTGCTCTTGCTGACTGCAAGGTCTCAGTAAACGACACTGTTCTTAAAGTGAACTGTGCGAAACTGTCTTCCGCTGTCAGCACGGCTAAATAAGCTTCACCTCAGCCACCTAGAGCAGACCTCCCTTAGAAAAACACTAAACGACAGTAATCCGGGATTGTATTGATTTTTCTATGGCTGAGTGAGTCATAACAATACTATGAATATACATAATTGCGGGATAGAGAGACTACAGCAATAAGCGGCTCAAGGTCATGCATTCCAGTTATTTTACTGCAGTTATGAGTAAAGCAGGGTGACTAAAACACCCATAAATCATTCTCTTTATCTCTTTCTGTTTCTCTTTATATACACTACTATTCAAAATAATTTTTTTTTTTCACTTTTATTCAGCAAGGACACGTTGAAAATTGATCAGAAGTGACAGTAAAAATCTATTTCAAAAATAAGCACAACTGTTTTCAACATTGTTAAGAAATGTTTCTTGAGCAGCAAATCAGCATTACAATGATCAGTGTGACACTGAAGACACTGGCTGCTGAAAATTAATTGTAAATAAATTTAGCGTTTTGTATATTAATATTATTGTATCCAATTATAATG
>NC_133370.1:16753933-16992539 GCF_049309525.1 Garra rufa
ATTGCAGTTTCAAAGCAGCTTCAAAAGGCTCTACACAATCCTCGCCAAGGAATGTATGTATCAATCTATGTATCAAAACAATCAGTTATTTTCTAAAAAAAAAAAAAATTAATTGATATATTTTTAACCACAAATGCTCATCTTGCACTAGCTCTGGGGGTCTAGCATTTGTGGTTAAAAAGGATATACATTTTTGGGGGTTTTTTTTAGAAAGTGACAATTTGTTCCACTAGATAAGACCCTTATTCCTCGACTGGAATCGTGTAGAGCCCTTTAAAGCTACATTAAAACTGCAATTTGGACCATCAACTCTTCATCCCCATTGAAGTCCACTATATAGAGAAAAATCCTGGAATGTTTTTCTCAAAATTATCAGGAAGTTTTTATTCTGAAAGTGAACTAATCCTTTAACAATAACAACACTGCTTTTTGTAGTGTGTTGAGTTTTACCGTTTCATCATGAATGTGGTCTAAATGGCATCGTTCTGTGTTTGATTGTAGAGCATTGATGGGACTCAGATTGCTGAGGAGATCAGGGAGGAGGAGCCAGAGGAAGAGGAGGATGAAGACGAAGAGGATGATGAACTGGCAGGAGATCTCTCTAGTGCTGAATCCGAGGACAGTGATGAAGAGGAAGAGACTAACATTCAGAAGGGAAAAGTGAAAGGAAAGCTGGAGTGGGACCCGTCAACGTTACCCTATTAAAATACACAAACACAGTCGCTCACACACATGCATACACCTTCACACAAGTACGCTTCACATGCAGACATAGACTTGAGCACACACACGCACACATTTATATACATAAAACACTCGCATTTAATGCCCTCTCACACTTACAGAAGCCAGAATTTATTGCCTGAAAAGCTGTCACATATCAGCCTGATTTTGACTCTTTCCAACACCCACAAAAAGCATCCTGTACCGCCATCTGCTGGTCAATATTGGGAGTCGCACCCCTCAGTCCAAACGCTGCAAAGCCTGTATGTACTTTAGTAGTATAAGCTGCACTGCAGTGTCTCAGTAGATCCACGAAAAGGAAAGATAAATTGACACAATGGAATAAATTGTGACTCAACATCTCTGGGATGTTTTTTTATTTACGTTTACTGTTTTTTAATGTTTTTCATGTTGATTAATCGGATTCTAGTCTAACGTCATGATGCTTTCTCCCTTTCAGAAATACTAAACTGTAATATTTGACAGTGTGGCTTTGCTTTCACCATTTGTTGACTTCAGAGTAACACTGAATATTGCATTGATGTGCAATAGTAAATACCCAAAAGTTGTTTTTTGCAATGAAAGTATATACTGTAATAATGATATTTTCTTCATTTGAAATCTAGCAAATAGGTTTATTTTAGATCCTCAGAGAGATTTTGATTGAGATGGTTCTCTTTAAGCAAAAGTTCTATAGTAAAGAGATAACATTTAAAAACAAAACAAAAAAAAAATCAAACTTATTCCCTTTTTTCAGTTCTCAGTGGTAAGATAGGAGGAAGCGTGTCTGTACATTTTTATATGCCTGTCTTCTGTAAATAGGGAACTGTAGAGTAGTTGAATGGTGACTCAGATTCCTCACGTCCTCCTGCATCTCTCACACAGCCTGTTTGTGTCCACACTTGCTTGCTGAAGAGGAAGATTCCTCCTCCTCCTCCTCCTCCTCCTCCTCTCTCTGTCCGTGTTGATCTCTCTTTTATCGTTCATGGTGTCCTCACCTCAACTGCGGATGGGTTCTCCCTCACTTCACTTCAAATAGATTTGTCAAATAGAGTCTCTGTAGACAAAGGCACTTTTAAACTATTAAAGGAAAGAAAATAGAAGAAAATTGTTCAGTGGTTTTAGCCTGGAGCTATTTTGGTATAGGCCTATTGTGAAGGTCTTTACTAACCTCCCCACAGTGTACAATTCAATTAAATCTTCCAGGCAAAGAAATGAAATAGAATTGTATGAAAACTACAAACAAAAGCAAAATCTTGTGAAAACTGAGGCTTTTGACACTGTTTTGCTTTCCAACAGAATAGAGGTTTAAGTAAAGCCAGAGCTACTGTAGATGATTCTTAAAGGGATAGTTCACCCAAAAATGAAAATTTGATGTGTATCTGCTTACCCCCAGGGCATCCAAGACGTAGGTGACTTTGTTTCCTCAGCAGAACACAAACGAAGATTTTTAACGAAAACCGGTGCAGTCTCCCAGCCAAATAATATGAGTGGATGGGCACCAAACCTTTAAAAGTAAACAAAAACATGCACAGACAAGTCCAAATTACACCCTGCGGCTCGTGACGATACATTAATGTCCTAAGACATGAAACGATCGGTTTTTGTGAGAAACTGAACAGTATTTATACCATTTTTTACCTTTGATACACAGCCACGTCCAACTGTCCTGAGCACGAGTTTAGCATCCGGCTCGTGACGAGAACGCGCTCTGGCATAGAATGCGCAAACGCCGAATAACGCAAACGCATGTATACAACACTCATTGTTTACATAAAGCACAGAGATTGTGGCTATAGCGGCTATTCAAAATGGTAATTACTTGCGCTTATCCTGATTGTTCAAACCGATTTAAAGCTAAAAGATTACGTTTGCTTGCGCAAACTCATCCGGGACTTTTCACTGATTTCCCCTTACGGCGTTTGCGTATACTACGCCAGAGCGTGTTCACATGTAACGAGCCGGATGTTAAGCTCGTGCTCATGACAGATGGACGTGGCTGTGTATCAAAGGTAAAAAATTATATAAATACTGTTCAGTTTCTCGCAAAAAACGATCGTTTCATGTCTTAGGACATCAATGTATTGTCACGAGTTTCAGGGTGTAATTTGGATTTGTCTGTGCATGTTTACTTTTAAAGGTTTGGTGCCCATCTACGTCCATTATATGACTGGCAGACTGCACCGGTTTTCGTTGAAAATCTTCATTTGTGTTTTTCTGAGGAAACAAAGTCACCTACATTTTGGATGCCCTGGGGGTAAGCAGATAAACATCAAATTTTCATTTGTTTTACGTTTTATTTTCTCCCTTGACATTTATGAATATGTGCGTTGGGTTTCATGTAATGTCTGTTGCAGTGGTTAGGATTTCTCATGCCATCAGCCAAATGTGCTTGTGATGTCAGCCTTGTGAGACATCCCGTTCCCCCTCCTTCACCTTCCACAACTTTCATTCCTATATTTCGCTAGTCCTTTTTACCGTGTGTGTTATAGAACAGGAACAAAAAAGAAACTTTTAAAAAGATCAACCCTGTAAAATCATGTAAGACTATTCTTTTGTATATGTTTCTCTCCTTTTGTTTTGTAAAGGGTTTTTGTTTAACTTCTTTGATGGTCACTGCAGCACTTTCTGTACATTGACCAATAAAGACTTTCCTTAGAATGAGTGAAGTGTCTCTTTCCCATTCAAATGCTGATTATTCTAGTTTTGTGTAGCCTACAGTTTGAGGACAAACTATGTATATCCTTTTAACTATAGGTTAAGTTTTATTTGTTCACAATTGAAGAGAGAAAGAACAGGTGACATATCCAGTCTTGACTTGTAAAGTGTGTTGATTAACATTCTCTAAATCTCTCTGCACAGACCTTTTTCTACATACAAATGAGTCAACCACAAAGCATGACAACTGAGAATCTCGTGTGTCAGTTTCTAAATTTCTTTATTAAGGAAACATGGAGAATTACAAATATCAAATCTGTAATACAACAAACAAGCATTAAACTCAAAAGAACTTGAACATGTGCTGTAATGCTTTTATTTTACTTTTAAGTGAATCAGGATTTGAAGAGTCTGCTGTTGAGACTTGTTGAGAAGTACAGTATAGTGAACTTCCTGGATTTAAAACTTTCAAAGAGAAAAAATTAAATAGCCAGTAAATGTAGTGTGGTCATTTACATTGTCGAAGACCCATGTATTTGCCCACAGAAGCATATAGACTTGATCTCCTTTCTCTAGAGTCAAAGCGATTGAATTAGATGCTGTTTCATAGCGGTCACCTAGAGGATGATTGTAAACAGTTATCATCTGTTGTCCATTTTTAAAGAGTCTTAGACCCATGGGTTTAGATGAGCGGTTATGTCCAGTGAAAGTGAAGAAATAGACTCCTTTAACAAAGGCTGTAAAGATACCTGTAACATACACAGCAAATAAAGTTTTTATGCTGATATAATTATACTGTTTATTTTGACAAAATGTTTATTTTAATACAGGTTCCTTATAAGAACACATACCAGTGGTTGGGTTGTAAGCACTTCCTTCATTCACAAAGACATCTTTGTAAACCAGAATTATATCAGTGCTGAAAGGTCCGACGTTACCTACGGGTCCAAGTGAGGCACCAAATGCCACTTTATCTTCTGTGAGAATCAGAGAAATTATTTTGTTAAAAAATAATCATGCATAATGTTACAATTACAGAAATCATTTATTTCATATCTCTCATATTTCATTGGTCATACAGTAGTTTATAGAGTCTGTTTAAATATGTTTACGTCGACTACTGGCTAGTAAAGGATTGAAACTGCGTAATTACTGAAATTACTCTGTCAACAGTGAGGAAGTGTAACAGTGGTAAATAAAACACAAACAGATATGTAACTAACTTTTTCCCCTTAGCTTTCCCCCCATGTAAAGTGTTTTTTATTTTTTATTTATTTATTTTTTTTGTGAATTGAGAACAGACAGAAGGTTACCTTGTCTCTTGAGCTGCCCCAGCTGTTCCTCTTTGACCTGCAGTCTGTTCTTCAGAGAACCCAGCTCATTCAAACGCTGAGTCCCATTAGCCTGCACTCCTCTCTCTTTCTGCTGGACCTCAGACAAAGTGGCAGAGCTGAAGAGGAGAAGCAGCAGTGGATACAGAATGATGCAGGACATCTTTACCTTAAGGTTTTGCAGTCACACCACTTGAACACGTTCCTACGCTGAATTACTCTATTTCCAACACAACACAAGCTATATAAAGGTTTTGGTTCCGGAAATTCCTGTTGCACCTGATGTCCGCATGCCATGTGCCCATGCCATTTATCAGTGCCATGTATTGTACATATGACACAGCACATTTTCTTTGTCAACTTAATGTAAAGACAGGAGTGTATTAATTAATGGAATAAGCCAAGATGATTTGTCATAATAGCATTTTTACTAGTGTAAGCTATAAATACTAACAATGCCAATTAGAGAGCTCTCTAATTCAGTTCTTACTAGTGAAAAGAGGTGAAGAAAAAACACCTGCATATCTAATTCTAAAGCTTGGAAGTGCAAGATAATTTTTAATATCTCTGATTGGATTTGTCTGAAAGAATGAAGTCCTAATAATGGGCTAATTTTCATTTTTGGGTGAACTATTCCTTTAATTAGTCCAAACATTTGACTGGCATTGTATCATGTTTGACAACATGCTCAGGTAATTGTAGTTTGTTTAGCCAAAATATTTTGGAGTGTCATATAAACAAAAATCAAGAAGCAACCCCACATAAGGGAACACACCAGTTGTTGGATTTTCTTTGCGGAAACATCTTTGCAAACAAGTGAAATATCAGTAAAAGGGTCCAATGTTTATTTTGTTAAAATCTGTATTTGATATCTGAGTAGTGCAAATGTTACAAGAAAAATGCAAAGCATTCTGATACTGACTTAATATTTTACACCAGGTGGATTCATGTTCATCTCCTAATGACAAAAGAATATATCTATATTTTATTTGGCCTGTATTATGATGTTAAAGTAAGAAAAGTTTAGACTGGGGTCTTCATCCTTTTTACAGTAGATTAGTGGAGAGCAAAGGCTCCTCGTACATGTTGTAAAGAACTGAGATTTGCCGAAACCTGCTCATAATTTATCGCTAAAATGAGAAGGAAATGACAGTATAACAAATGACAGTATTGTTATTGTTGAATAACAAGGGTGTAAAAGCACCTAACTCTGGTTGTAAGGCTAAAACTGACATTTCCTGTAAACGTATACCTCAGTTATGAATGTTGGAATGTTGTTCCAGGATCAACAAAGATGTTGATTTTGCACTTTGGGAAATAACATTCACCGTTACTAGGCAGAAGTGAATTTTTAAATTTGATTAGCTCAGCTTGTTGCTTAAGTTAAAAGGGTTGAAGTTTTAATATTCAGACAGCAGTTTAGTATTTGTTCCCTCTACATCAGTTGTTTTACCACACTTTCACCAGACCTACAGCTTGTCTTTAAAGGTGCATTTTCCATGCATTTGAAAACATAACAGAATAAAATATTAGTGTTGCAAGCAAAAATACAATTTTTTTTCTGTAAGAAAGACCCATGAAGTCTCACGGAGACACACATAGGCAAAGAGATTGAACTATAGCTGTTGATTCATAGCGGTCACCTAGAGGATGATTGAAAACAATTACCATCTGTCCATTTTTAAAAGTGTCCATAGAACTTTAGATGAGCAATTGTCCAGAGAAACTAAAGAAATAGGCCCCTTTTACAGGTGTTGTGAAGATACTTTTAATAGTACAGCAGCAATAAAATGATGTTTTAAATAATTACACTGATTATTTTGACAAAATGTATATTTCAGTGTGAAACATTGGTTCTGTATAAGAACACATACCAGTGGTTGTAAGCTCGTTCAGGGTAAATCAAAACCATACACAATCACCACATAAACCTTTGTTTATTAAATGTTTTATTTTTGCTTCTGCTGGCTAGTTCATGTTAAACAAAAGCATGACTTCTGAATACACTTGCCATTTTGTCAACACAACAGCCTATAAATGTTTCACTTATAATGAGATAGCACTACTACTAATGGAATGAAAATTTTCCTCCGATTTTTATTAAAATTTAAAACTCTTAACTGTTTAGAATATTACAAATATAGGCTTGTGACAGTCGTCAGTGATAATTTCCTCTGGGAGGCGCTGTTGAGAGTATATAATGCGGGATAATAAAACGGAAGTTAAGGAAGTTCGTTGTTGACGCTCGCTCTCTCTTTCTCATTCTGTCTCAGACAGTGGCTGCGTCCGAAATCGCCTACTTCTCTACTATTTAGTAGGGAAAAGCAGTAGGCGAGCAAATAAGTATGTCCGAATCCTAAGTATTTATAAAAGAGTAGGCGAGAATTAGTAGGCGAATGCACTACTTCTCGCGAGATTCGGGTGTACGTCTACTTAAAGTGCGTCCGAATATGCCTACTTAACTACTATATAGTAGGAAAAAAAGAGTACGTGAAGAAAGAAGTACGTCCGAAACCTCAGTATTCACAAAAGAGTAGGCGAGAAATCCCCGGATGTCCTACTGCTTCAGCCCAGATCCTGAAGTCTTCATCGATGGATACTTTTCAATCCCAGGAGTCCACAGGAGGCCAAAACGTCATCATCGAACGTGATTGAGAACCACGGCGAGGGTGTTTACAAATGTGAGAATTTCAACCAAAACACGGTTCCCTGTCTTAAAAATCATATTTGTTGAGCTACTTTATCGTAAACTGTTGATTTGCATAAGGTGCCAAGATGTTATACAGTATGCTATAGTTAGTATATTTGTGATTTCGCTGTTAAAACATGTTTTATGACGTATAGCGAACATTAAGCTTCAGGTAGCGCACGCGCACGTCTTTAAAAGCGGATTTACATAAAACATATACATTTTAAAGACGTTTAATAAATGTCTATTTAACAAATGACAGGAAAATGTTCTAGACTAGAGCAACACAAAACACAAAACATCTGAGTGAGTGATGGACGTTATGTGAGAATTCGTTGTCACTGCTTTACATTAATGTAAGTAATGTAAATAAACACATATACATATAGTAGGCATAACTGAACTTCAAATTCATTTCAAATAGAGCTATAACAGAACTTTTCTGATTCTTGATTTATGTGCCTTTGTTGCAGATGTTTTGTGGTGGAGCAGGACCTGAAAGGAAAGGTGACTGCAGCATTTTTGGGGAAAAGTAAAATGCGAAACTTAATATAAAGATTGATCATTTTGTAACTTCCAATACAGAGATCTAATGACACTGTGCTGTTAAAATGACAGTTTTTGTATTATATTTGTGCATCTTTGTATGATCTGAAATGTCTGCAGACTGGTGTGTGCAGTGACAAAGGAGAAATCCACAGCAGCATCCTGGAAATGAGACCCTCCATCACTCCACCTGCCCTTTGTTTCATCTGGACCAGATGTTGCTGCGGTCTCTTCATCAAAAAGACTAGAAGACCAATATGTTTAATAAAGCTTTGTTCCATGTGTATTTATTTATGTTCATGGTTACTTTTATTATTTTACTAATTTATTCATGTTTCCTGATGTTGTCAGTAAATAAAATATAACATTTTCATAAGCCTATGCATTTATTCATTACTTCATTGAAAAAAATAACAACATTATGCTTGTTTAACTAAAAATATCATTAATTATTAGTCAGCATTTATCATTATTATTGTTGGTACGTGTTGGAGTGGGCTAGCAATGCATTCTAAAGTTATTTTAATTTCTAAATAGTAATACTTAAATTTTCCGAGTGTAAAATCAACAGTCTTCTCCAAAGGTAAGATCTTTGAGCAACTGATCGACGTCTCTTTTGTGCAGATGTTGTAAACATGGAGGAGAGCGTACTGGGTAGGGTTGTCATGTTACTGATGCCATGAGGTGTCGCTGTCGCTCAAATTTTTGTATTATTATTACTGCAGAATTTATAATTCCATACAAACTCAGGGAAAGACTTAAGTATCTTTAACAATCATGACAGAAAACATAACTATAAAAGGTTTGCGTACATAGTACAAGATTAGATACAGAAAAAAAAAATTAAATATATTTGAATATTCATAAAATCGCAATGAATTAAAAATTGCCTTTGTTTTTGTTATTTATTTATTATTATTTTAAGTTTCAGGGATGAAAGGACAGAGAAATTCAGCAGGAAAAAGGAAAACAAATCAGATCTAAGCTATTTTTGCACAATTTTGCCCATTAACATATTCAAGACAACAAATTTGGGGGTTTTAGTCATTTTAGTATTGTTAAAAATATAAAAACTTCAATCAATCCAAAATAAGCAAATTTCATCAACATCAAAATGTTTACAGATAGATGAATTAAATCCGTCGCTCATATCATTTCATGTTGCGCTTGTTATAACGTCATAGGTCACATGATAACGTCAACATGGCGGAACGCATCCATACTCAACGAGATTTGGCTGTTGAGTAGGTACTCTTTTAGCGCTCGTTAAGTAAGTACTTATTGAAATTAAGTACCTACTCATTGAGTAGGCGATTTCGGACGCAGCCATTGTCTTTCACTGTGGTTGGAGCGTGCAGTATGTTGTGGTGCCATGTGGATGTTGGGAGCATAATTCACTTGCTTGTTTGCAATGAAACCACTTAATATAGAATTATGACACCGTACGAATGCTTTATGTTGTTTAATACGGGAGTTGAGGAAATGATGCTGCCGATTCCTAGTTTTGATACATCTAGCTTTCTCTTTAGGAGAAAATCTAAAGTGTGTTTGGAGAGAGAGTGTTGTCTATAAATAGGAGAATGTGAGCGATCTTTTCTTTGAGCTTGAAGTGTGTGCGTGTTTATTACACCAATTTAGTGTGATGCAGGCAGGTAATTGTTTATTTTTTTTGGAGGGGGGGCTCCAAGTAATGATTTTGTTTTTGCGTTATTTTGTAAATATTGGGGTCTGATAGTTGTTTATTTTTCCAGGCTCGGTAGTTTAAGGGATGAAGTAAGGTGAGGCCTACTTTATTGTGCATGTGTTGAAGTATACTATAATGTGCTGTCTACTATAGCTAATGTCCACGAGTTGATGCCTACTTTATTGTGCAATATGTTTAGGTCTACTATACGTGTATATGTTGAAGTCTGCTATAATGCCCATGAGTTGGGGCCTACTTTATTGTGCATATGTTGAAGTCTACTATAATGTGCATGTTGAAGTCTGCTATAATGCCCATGAGTTGGGACCTACTTTATTGTGCATATGTTGAAGTCTACTATAATGCGCAAATGTAAAGGCCTATCATAATGTGCATTCACACCAGACGCGAATGGCGCGTTAAGCGTGAGTGATTTAAATGTTAAGTCAATGCAAAGACGCGATAGACCTTCCTTGACTGCTACAGGCTGATAGAAATAATGAGAGCAAGCAGGAAGATGTTACTGTTTCTCCTGAGTTGTTTCAGTTGTTCCTCAGTGGCCTGCATTTTCCTTGTCAACTTAATGTAAAGGCAGGCTTGTATCAGTTAAAGGAGGAGTCCAGTGTGATATTGACCTAAAGTGTATTGAATCATGATACCGAGTGTGAACGTACCTTGCATATCTCATCTCGGTTTGTGTCCTGCAGTCCGAAATCGGGCATTAGTTAGTTACTTCCAAGGGCCCTGACATTTAAAACGAGACATTGAGAACTTTGAAAAAGCACTGTTAGTTTATTTACAATTAGATTTATACAGACATTCCCCTAAGTAAAATCACCGGTCGCCGCCATCTTGAATTTAGTCACGATAAGTCGAGTGACGAGCAGGAAGGAACTTATCAGGTTATCAATTTATCAGGTTGTAGTTTCCTTCCTGCTCGTCACTCAACTTATCGTGACTAAATTCAAGATGGCGGCGGCAGGTAAATTTCTTCCAGGTACTGTCTGTATAAATCTTTCTGTAAATAAACTACCAGTGCTTTTTCTGAGTTCTCAATGTCTCGTTTTAAATGTCAGGGCCCTTGGAAGTCTACAAATGAAGTGTGGAGCTACTTTGTATCTCGTAAATGGCATAAAACAGTGATTTATTTAGATGGCTACTCCGATGCCCTATTCACTCTCATTGACAACCTGTTGTTAGCGTCGGCTAACTAATGCCAGATTTCGGACTGCAGGACACAAACCGAGATGAGATATGCAAGGTACGTTCACACTCGGTATCATGATTCAATACACTTTAGGTCAATATCACACCGGACCTCTCCTTTAATGGAAGAAGCCAAAATGATTTGTCATAATAGCATTTTTACTGGTAAGAGAGCTATAAATTCTATAAATACTAACAATGCCAATTGTTAGAGAGCTCTTTAATGCAATTCTTACTACTAACAATTAGAGTTAGAGAGCTCTGCAATTCAATTCTTATGACTAAAAATGTCAATTAGAGAGCTCTCTAATTTAGTTCTTACTAGTAAAAAATGCAGTTAAAGGGGTCATCGGATGCCCATTTTCCACAAGTTCAGATGATTCTTTAGGGATTTAATGAGAAATCTATAATATACTTTGGTTACTAATTCTCAATAGTAGTGTAAAAAAACACTTAAGGCTCTGCAAAAACTCATTTTAAGATATGGCTCCGTTAAATGCCACCAAGCTCTGCTTGCCCCGCCCCTCTCTGGGATTACCAGACACATAATGTTTAATTTAGCCGTGTTTAGTGGTGAAACTCGCCAACAATCACATTATTAAGAAAGGCCATTCACAAAGATGCATAAAAAATCTTTATACTCACTTCTGCTGTGGGTAAAGCTGCATCAGGAATGATTCACACACAGAGGTGTATGCAGACCGGGAACACGCTTTCCTTTGAAAAGTGAAAGTAACTTTTTCCTCTGCATCTTCAGTAAATGACGACCGCTGTGTTCATCATTACATCCAACAACAGAACACCTCAATCGCTCAATTAGAGTCTTCCTCTGCACTTGAGTCACACAATGACAATTGTATTTGGACTGGTTCAGCTTGGTGAGGGTGGGTCTAAGGTAAGACGCTTATGTCAATCAACTGTGTTTAGTCACAACGACAAGAAGCTGAGAATGATCTGATTTTAAGGGGATATTACTTTTAAAGATTAAAAAATACCACTGGATGGATTTTTATCATTGTAGGGTGGTTGTGTACACAAACTACCAACACACGTTAATGTTCGAACAACATGTAAAAGTTTGTTTTGCATCCGATGACCCCTTTAAAACATCATAGCACCATTAAATTATCTGAACTTATTTCTTCTCTTTAACTCCAATTCTCATGACAAGTTCTGGGTTTTGAACTCAACTTTTTAAAAATGAAACTTAAATAATCCACTGTCTTAACTATTTGTGAGATGAAACAAAGGTTGTCTTCAAGCTGAGTTAACTCACATTTTAAGAAGGAAGTCTTACACACCTAGGATGCCTGGATATTGAGTAAATAATTGGCTGATTTTCATTTTTAGGTGAACTATTTCTTTAATTAGTCCAAACATTTGACCGGTGTTGTATCATGTTTGACAACATGCAAAGGAAAATTGTAGTTTAGCCAAAATGTTTTGGAGTGTTATATAAACAAAAATCATCACAGAAGCAATACCACATAAGAGAACACACCAGTTGTTGGATTTTCTTTGCGGAAATATCTTTGCAAGTGCAATATCAGTAAAGGGTCCAATTTTTATTGTGTTAAAATCTGTATTAGATAGTAGTGCAAATGTTACAAGAAAAATGGAGAGCATTCTGATACTGACTTGATTTTTTTTTTTAATAAAGGTGGATTCATGTTTAACTCATAACGAGAAAAGAAAATATTTATCAATTTTTTTTATTTTTGGTCTGTATTATGTTTATACAGTTGATTAGTGGAGAGATAGAGCAAAGGCTACCCATAGGCCACTTGCCTTTTTTGTCAACACAACAGCCTATACATATTTCACTTATGAGATAGCACTACTACTAATGTACTGAAAAGTTTTACTCCAATTTTTATTCAAATTGAACATTCTTAACTGTTTATAATATTACAAGGATAGGCTGCCAGAAATTATGAGAACAAGCAGGAAGATGTTAGTGTAGGGTTTAGTTGTTCCTCAGTGGCCTCCTGCAGTCTGTTCTTCAGATAACTCGCATTAGATTTCAGCTCTGCCAGCTCAGACTGAATCCCTGTGAAAAAAGAATATTGCCTGAAAAGCTGTCACGCATCAGCCTGAATTTGACTCTTTCCAACACCCACAAAAAGCATCATGTACCGCCATCTTCTGGTCAATATTGGGAGTCGCACCCCTCAGTCCAAACCATAGGTCCAAACGCTGCAAAACCTGTATATACTTTAGTAGTATAAACTGCACTGCAATGTCTCAGTAGATCCACGAAAAGGAAAGATAAATTGACACAATGGAATAAATTGTGATTCAACATCTCTGGGATGTTTTTTTACGTTTACTGTTTAATGTTTTACATGTTGGTTAATCAGATTATAGGTGAGAGCGGGGCACAACCTAACACTTTTTGAATTTCGCTGTTTATGTAAATCCACTTGGGGTTCAGAGTACAACTTTTATCCACATTATTTTGACACTTGTCTAGTACAAATATATCGCTTTGTTTCATATTTACAGTGTATACGTTTTTCGTTATATTTACCTCAAAAAAAAAGGTAGGTCGTGTTACAACGTGCCCCTTAGATGTTACAATGTACCCCACATTGTAACATCTAAGGGGTACGTTGTAACACGACCATATGACAGCTTCAAATGCTATCTGATCGAATGAAAAAAATATATACAACAAACTAAAATATTTTGTCTGTAAAATATGTGTTAACGTTTTCAAATGAAGTAATGACGTTTAAAAAATAATAATAATAATAATCTAATTTTGGAGTTTGACAACATCGCAACAATGCTTTGAACGGCCCTGATCGCAACACACAGCTGTACAGTACAAAACAATGTGGACAAATAAATGAAACACATTTAGACATTCAAAAAAAAAAACCACTCCCCTCCCTCCACACAGCTCTCATAGAACACCACACACATAAACGAGTCAAAATGCTTTACATTTCTTGAAATAATAACATCTGAACATTAATTGATTGTCTGCCTTTATTCACCTGTTTCTTGTGGTTTCTTATTAAAATCCTTATAAGTCAATAGTGTAAATTGCACCGCTAATGTTATAGAATAGCATAGTTTAATAACAGCGGGGCTGGGGCATATTGTCACACAGTGTTAAAATGTTCCCCATCTGCGCGACTGGAGTTTAAAACAGGTTAGTGTTTTCTGCTGGTTTGCGAACCATTAATAAACTATCTAAACTGATAAATAACAAATTGGAGATTAAAATAGTAGCAGTTTTGTCTGATTTTAAATGAATACTAAAAACTGAAATGAAAAGTTTACTTCAGCCAGAAATTTACTTTTACTATGGTAAATCTATGGGGCACTTTTTTCTCTGCGTAGTGTTGCTACGGCAACTGGAAAATACCGTAAATTTTTATGCTAGCATGTGTGTGGAAATATATGAACCACGTGTGTTACAATTAACCCCGCGTTAGGTTGTGCCCCGCTCACAAACAAAAGCAAAATCTTATGAAAACTGAGGCTTTTGACACTGTTTTGTTTTAAAGTAAAGCCAGAGCAACGTGATACGAAACTTAACATTTTATTTTCTCTCTTGACGTGCATTTATGAATATGTGCGTTGGGTTTCATGTAATGTCTGTTGCAGTGGTTAGGATTTCTCATGCCATCAGCCAAATGTGCTTGTGGTGTCAGCCTTGTGAGACATCCCGTTCCCCCTCCTTCACCTTCCACACCTTTCATTCCTATATTTCGCTAGTCCTTTTTACCATGTGTGTTATAGAACAGGAACAAAAAAAGAAACTTTTAAAAAGATCAACCCTGTAAAATCATGTAGGACTATTCAGTCCAATTTTACATTATGTGGCCTTAACTACTATGTAGCCTACTTACATTTAAATTAATCATTTGGTACAGTGCACTTATCGTGTACATGTTTTTACATTGTACTTAAAGCGTCTCTCTCCTATTCAAATGCTGACTGTTCTAATTTTCTAGTCAAAACTCTATCTGTCTATCTATCTGTCTCTATCTATCTATCTATCTATCTATCTATCTATCTATCTATCTATCTATCTATCTATCTATCTATCTATCTATCTATCTATCTATCTATCTATCTATCTATCTTTTTACTAGGATAAGTGTTTGTGTTATTTGTTCACATGTGAAGAGAGAAAGAACAGGTGGCAAATCTCGACTTGTAAAATGTGTTGATTTACATTCTCTAAATCTCTCTGCACAGTTTTTTTTCTACATTCAAATGAGTCAACCACAAAGCATCACAACTGAGAATCTCATCTGTCAGTTTCTAAATTTCTTTATAAAGGAAACATGGAGAATAACAAATATCAAATCTGTAATGTATTTCCAAGTGATAAAATACAACAAGCAAGCATTGAACTCAAAATAACATAAACATGTTCTGTAATTCTTTTATTTTACTTTTAAGTGAATCAGGATTTGAAGAGTCTGCTGTTGAGACTTGTTGAGAAGTATAGTGAACTTCATGAATTTAATAAGACTTTCAAAGAGAAAAAAGTAAATAGCCAGTAAATGTAGTGTGGTCATTTACATTATCTAAGACCCATGTATTTTCCCGCAGACGCATGTAGACTTGATCTCCTTTCTCTAGAGTCAAAGCGATTGAATTAGATGCTGTTTCATAGCGGTCACCTAGAGGATGATTGTAAACAGTTATCATCTGTTGTCCATTTTTAAAGAGTCTTAGACCCATGGGTTTAGATGAGCGGTTATGTCCAGAGAAAGTGAAAAAATAGACTCCTTTAACAAAGGCTGTAAAGATACCTGTAACATACACAGCAAATAAAGTTTTTATGCTGATATAATTTTACTGATTATTTCGACATTAATACAGGTTCCTTATAAGAACACATACCAGTGGTTGGGTTGTAAGCACTTCCTTCGTTCACAAAGACATCTTTGTAAACCAGAGTTATATCAGTGCTGAAAGGTCCGACGTTACCTACGGGTCCAAGTGAGGCACCAAATGCCACTTTATGTTCTGTGAAAATCCGAGATCATATTTTGTTAAAAAATAGTCATGCTCACTACTGCATAATGTGACATTTACAGATATCATCTCACTATATTTAAAATCTTTCCATACAGTAGTTTATAGTATGTTTAAATATCTTTATGTCGACTGCTGGCTAGTAAAACTTCAATTACTCTGCCATACTTCTTATCAACAGTGAGGAATGTAATAGTAGTGAATATAAAAACACAGTTATGTAACTAACCCCCCCCCCCATCCCCATGTAAAGTCATTTTTACGTGCTTTTTTTGTGAATTGAGAACGGACAGAAGGTTACCTTTACTCTTGAGCTGCTCCAGCTGTTCCTCTGTGACCTGCAATCTGTTCTTCAGAGAACTCACAGTGGATCTTAGCTCTGTCAGCTCAGTGTCGATCCATGTGAAAATGTGCTGAAACTCAGAAGCCAAACGAGCGCTGGTTTCCTTCAAACCAGTTACATTTAAACACTCAGTCTCATTAGCCTGCACTCCACTCTCTTTCTGCTGGACCTCAGACAAAGTGGCAGAGCTGAAGAGGAGAAGCAGCAGTGGATACAGAATGATGCAGGACATCTTTACCTTAAGGTTTTGCAGTCACACCACTTGAACACGTTCCTATGCTGAATTGCGCTATTTCCAAAGATACAAGCACAACACAAGCTCTACGAAAGCTATTTAAAGTTTTGAGTCTTGTAGAACATTGATATGTGTGACATCACTAACTCTATGTGATTATGCAGTCTCTCTATCTTGCTCCGCCCCCTCTTGTCTTGGTGTGGTAGTCTTTTGTTAATTATGTAACACAGTCGTGTGATGTGTGGTCAATAAAAAACACAGATTATCAAGCAGCAATCATTGCCAGTTTATTTATATTGCACGAGTCAACAGTTCCAGAAATCCCTTCTGCACCTGATATTGTAGCAGGATGTACACGTCACGTACCCATGCCACGTATTGTATGCATGACACTGCAAATTTTCCTTGTCAACTCGAAGTAAAGGCAAGCATGTATCAATTAATAGAATAAGCCAAAATGATTTGTCAGAATAGCATTTTTACTAGTAAAAGACCTATAAATTCTGTAAATACTAGCAATGCCAATTGGAGAGCTCTGCAATTGCATTCTTGCAAGAAAGCATTGAATCAGAGAGCTCCACAATTCAATTCTTATGACTAACAATGCCAGTTAGAGAGCTCTCAAATTTAGTGCTTACTAGTAAAAAATACAGCTAAAACATTATAGCACCATTCAATTATTTGAACTTATTTATTCTCTTTAACTCCAATTGTCATGACAAGTTTTGGGTTTTGAACTCATGTTTTTAAAAATGAAACTTAAATATTCCATTGTCTTAACTATTTGTGAGTTGAAACAAAGGTTATCTTCCAGTTGAGTTAACTCACATTTTTAAGACAGCAGATGAACTTTCATTTCTAAGTTTAACCAGCTGGAAATGTTTGAGGTCTCAGATTAAATTCGTATTACTTCCAGTTACGGAGATTTGCAGTTGTATTCTTACTAGATAAAACTATGCAAAACATATTTGTGATTACACACATTTCCCTTTCCAAATCCTGCCTGTATTGCAATACTTACAATATGTTTAGTCTGATTGTTTAATTTAACTTCATATAATGAAGCAGTTGGGAGTTTGGTGCCTTGCTTAAGGATTGTGGTTTTGAGGGTGGAGGAGAGCGCTGGTTATTCACCGACAATCCCTGCTGGACCTGAGACTCAAACCTGCAACTTTCAGGCTACCAGTCTGACTCTCTAACCATTAGACCACAACTGCCTGAATAGAAAAACAAAAAAACAAAAGAATAACAGGTGTGCTGTCTGTGACCATAAACACACTCTGTATATATGACTAGTACTGTCCAGTACGTTGACAGCTTTGCCACACAGATTTTGATTGTTGATTAGGCTAAATAACACAGGTGGTGTGGTAATGATAGGGCAGTGTTACCCAACCACTGTGCCGGCTGTCAGGAGCACCATGGAAAATGATGAAAAACTACTTAAAATTATCAAAAATGTGTGTTGGTTTTGAGTACCATCTTTTAATTTTTTTTATCTTTTTTATTTTAAAGGGTTAGTTCACCCAAAAATGAGAACTAGACCATTATTTACTCACCCTCCAGGCATCCTAGGTGTAAATAACTTCCTTTTTTTCATACAAATGCAATCAGAGTTATATTAACAATTATCCTGGCACTTCAAAGCTTTAGAATAGAATCAATCCTTTCAAAAAAAAAAAATAAATATCCATATTTGAAACGTAATAATCACTTTATCATTGGTGCACACGCAACACAGAGACATCCTACATCATCCCCCCGGAAGGGCTTCCGTGTACAACCAGTTGGCACAAGCTAGATTAAAGTGATTATAACGTTTTTAATATGGATAATTGTCTGGCAAAAATTCATCAATTCGCTACAGAAGGACTTTATTCACCCCCCTTGAGTCGTGTGAGGAACTTTTTATTATGGATGGATGCACTTTATTGGACTTGTTTTAGACTGATGAAGAGAAACACCCACCCCTGCAATTCTAAAGTTTGTAAGTGCCAGGATAATTTTTTATGTAACTCAGATTGCATTTGTCTGATAGAAGGAAGTCATACACACCTAGGATGCCTGGAAGGTGACTTGATATTTTATACCAGGTGAATTAATGTTTAACTCATTATGAGAAAATAATACATGTATCCGTACTTTATTTGGCCTGTATTATGATGTTAAAGAAAGAAATGTTTAGACCGGGGTCTTCGTTCTATTTAAAGGAGATTAGTGTAGAGATGGAGCAAAGACTTCCCATACATGTTGTAAAAAAATGAGATTTGCATTCTAGGTCTGGCCTATAAGAACATCTTTTCATCAGCAGGCCTAAACCTACCCATAATTTATCCCTAAAATGAGAAGGAAATGACAGTTGAATAACAAGGGTGTAAAAGCACCTAACTCTGGTTGTAAGGCTAAACTTTCTTGTAAACTTATTCCTCAATTCTGAATGTTGAAATGTTGTTCCAGAATCAACAAGGATGTTGATCCAGGAACATTTTGCACTTGGTGAAATCCCGGACCCCGATGGGGAACGGGATTTCACCAAGTACATGTTCCTGGATCAACATCCTTGTTGACCCTGGAACAACATTTCAATCAACCAATCAGAATTGAGAGATAACATTTCAGCAAATGTAAGTTTTAAGTTTTTGATCAGAGTTAGATGCTTTTACACCCTTGTTAATTCGCCTCCATCTTATTCATTCATATAATTTCCCTCTTATTTTAGAAATAAATTATAGTTAGGTTTAGGGGTAGTGTTTGGGTCTATATTTTTGGACCAGGATCCATTGTTGATATATTGTTGATCCAGGATCATGTCTTACTTGGGATAATCATGGCGACCGTAAATGGCCACCAAATGCACTTTGGTGACTGTTATTATGAAAGACCAATGAAGTCTCACGGAGACAAATATACAATTACCATCTGTTCTTGATTTTTTTAAAGAGTCTTAAATTCAGAACTTTAGATGAGCAATTGTCCAGAGAAACTGAACAAATATGCCCCTTTTACAGGTGCTGAGAAGATATCCACACAATCCACACACACACACACACACACACACACACACACACACACACACACACACACACACACACACACACACACACAGTCGCTCGCACAATATTTGTATGTATGTAGGGCACCATACAGACTTTATCAAAGAATTTACTGAATTTTGTCTACAGGTGGCAATTTTTTTCTTTAAATAATTTCAAAAAGCCTTTTTTTTTTTTTCAAAAAGACCAGTGTGTCATCAGCCTTAATTGTTAGTGATTACAATATCCATGTTGATAATGAAAAATATGCATTTGGCTCAGCATTTATAGACATTCTAAACTCTACTGGAGTTGGATAATACGTATCGTAAGGTGATCAGAAGTGCCACTTTCTGGAGACACTTTTGCATCCGGATTTCTAAATGCCAAAAATAACCAATTGTTTGTTTTTTGCACTGCGCTGATTGATGACATCAAAGTACCATCACCTCAACATATCCGGACCTACTCATTGTCAAAATCATACCCTAGATTTAATACTTTACATACATACATATATATGTATACATATGTGTATAGTGTCCTTTTAGCTTAAGGTTTAAGTGTTTGTATGTTATTTGTTCACTGGTGAAGAAAGCCAGCCTTGAAAGAGCAGGTGGCATATATACAGTGGCATGCATCCTTAAATTTTGTTGATTTAATCAGAGTCCAATGTATCAGTTTCTTTTTTTAATTATGAAACCATGAATAATAATATATGTCATGGCAGAGATAAAGTAACATGACATAAATTAACAAAACATTAAGGTTTTATCCTCAAAAGAACATGTTTTGTAATGGTTTTATTTTACTCTTAAAGTCATGGTTCGGAGTAGATTTGACTACATTGCTATGCACTCCGAAGCCCATCTAAATGCCCCATCCGAAGTTTTTTTTACATTAGTCAAACATTGACGGAGATATTCAAGCTTGCTACAGCCGTACATGGTACATGTGATGTATCTTGTAAATTGCACCACTAAACGTGCAAGTAATCTTACCAAACTTCTATAGTAGTGTAAATATGGTATGTTCTCACAAAACGCTGCATTGGAAAATTTGTAAGTCCACCATGAGTGTATTAAAAACGTCTAGGTTACGAAGGTAACCCTTGTTCCCTGAAAGAGGGAATGGAGACGTTACATATGGGAACTTGCTTGAGAGTCCAATCATCTCTGATCCTTATTCAAAAGGCCAATGAAAATTGGCAAGTGGCATTTGCATGTCAAGCCACTCCCCCGTACATTCGGGTTTATAAGATGGCGGCATGCAGCCAATCATTCAGGTTTTTGCTGAGGAGCCGGATCGAGCCGGCGTCAGCGCAACGCCAGGGTCGTGGCAGGGGATGTAACTTCTCCGTTCCCTCCTTCAGGGAATGAGGGTTACCTTCGTAACCTAGACGTTCCCCTTCAGTCGTTTCACTACGACGTTACATATGGGAACAGACCCTATGGAACAGGCCACGACCCAGACGCCGCATTATGCAGAACCCCACGTGCTGACAGGCGGACGTGTAAGCAGATGGAAATTGTAACGTAACCTGCACAACGCCCTGGGGGCCAGTAGAGGGACTCCACAGGGATGCCAGATGTAATGAAGCATGGGTTGGGGGGGCAGAGCACATGAGATCTTCACATGTGGAAATGAGAATAATTCAATATATTCATAAATCTTCTTAGGGATACACGAGGGAAACAGCGGTCTTCTCCACTGGAAATATAAAAATATAGCCACAACCTGCGGGGTGAAGGAGACCCAGGCAGGATCACGGTCAGGGACTACTCCGCATCTAGGCCTGACTGCGGGGCATGGAGGACCCAGGGTTCGCCGGAGGGAACATTCTGGGAAATGGCGCTCAGATCCACGTGGGAATGGCGCAGCAAGCCGACACCAGCTGTCCTCCCGCTCACCTGAAGTCTTTGTTAAGACACAGGAGGATACGGCCTCTACGCGGAGGTTGTAGAACCTAGCGAAGGTATTAGGTGTCGCCCAGCCCGCAGCTCTACAGATATCTGCTAGTAAGGCGCCATGAGTCAACGCATAGGATGAGGCAACATTCCTATTGGAGTGGGCACAAATACCTAAGGGCCATGGCTCTCCCTGATATAACTAAGACAGGGAGATGGCTTCCACTACCCAATGGGCCAACGTCTGTTTGGAGACAGCATTCCTTTTCTGCTGACCTCCGAAGCAGACAAAGAGCTGCTTGGTGCGTCTGAAGTGCCGAGTATGGTCTACGTATATGCGCAAAGCACGAACAGGGCACAGCAGTGCAGAAGCTGGGTCTGCCTCCTTCGGGGACAGAGCTTGCATGTTCACCACCTGATCGCGGATGGGCGTAACCGGGCCGGGGTCTCAGGATGACGTGAGAATCTCCGGGCCCGAACTCAAGGCACGTTTCACTGGCAGAGAAGGCTTGTAGGTCCCCTACCCTCTTGATGGAGGCCAGTGCAGTCAGGAGCACTGTCTTAAGTGACAGGAATTTCAGCTCAACTGACGTAAGTAGCTCAAATGGGGCCTCCTGTAGGCCGCGGAGGGGGGACGGAGAGATCCCAAGAGGGTACGAGGTGTGGTCTGGGAGGGTTAATCCTCCTTGCACCTTGCAGGAACCTCACAATGAGTTGGTGCTTACCCAGGGATGTTCCATCTACTGCATCGTGATACGCTGCAATGGCAGCAACGTACACTTTGAGGGTCGAAGGGGACAGCCTACGCTCCAACTTCTCTTGCAGGAAGGAAAGCACTACTGCAATCGTGCATCTCTGTGGGTCCTCTCCTTGAGAGGAACACCAGTCAACATAACAGACCCCAGCTCGGGGAGCTCGGGATTGAGTGATGGTATTTTTCACGGCCTGGGGAAGGCCGGTGAGGTCTGATGCGTCCCGTCCAGGAGCCAGATGTGCAGGTTCCACAGGTCGGGGCGCGGGTGCCAAATTTGTATCCATCCCCTGAGAAAGAAGGTCCTTCCTCAAGGGGATCTTCCTGGGAGGGGCTGCCGCGAGGGAAATTAGTTCTTGAAACCAAGTCCGGGTGGGCCAGTGTGGCGAACCAGCAAGACCTTCTCCTCGTCCTCCCTGATCTTGCACAGGGTCTGTGCAAGGAGGCTCAATGGGGGAAAGGCGTACTTGAGCCCCGGAGGCCAGCTGTGTGCCAGCGCGTCTCTGCCGAGGGAAGCCTCGTTCAGGAAGTAAAAGAGCTGGAAGTGGAAGGATTTGGGGGAGGCGAACAGATCTATCTGAGCCTGGACGAAAGGACTCCAAATCAGCTGGACTGTCTCAGGGTGGAGTCGCCATTCTCCAGGGAGGGTGGACTGCCGTGAGAGCTGATCCGCTGCACAGTTGAGTTCTCTTGGTATGTGAATGGCACGTATCGATTTCAGAGGACAGGCCAAATGGAAGCACTTTGTACTCATATGCTCGACCTTCGAAGGCAAACCGTAAAAAGGGTCAGTGACTAGAAAGGATTGAGACGTGAAAGTACGCATCCTTCAGGTCGATGGCTGCAAAGATCTGTGCTGGGCCGCCAGCCTGGCATTGTGGGCCTCAGCAGGTGTAAGAGCTGGTTTCTTGGGGGCCGCGGGGGGGCGCCCTTGGCGACGGGCAGGCGGAGGCTGGGCCACCGGCGGCGGGATGGTGGCTTCGCGGCGGGGCAGGATGTGTTTGATGGCCTCCATCTGCTTCTGGACTGCCGAGAACTGCTGGGCAAAGTCCTTGACAGTGTCACTGAAAAGGCCGCTCTGGGAGATGGGAGCGTCGAGAAAGCGAGCTTTGTCGGTGTCTGCCATCTGTGCCAGATTGAGCCATAGATGTTGCTCCTAGACCGCGGCCTTGGACATCACCTGACCAAGAGACCGTGCCGTGACCTTCGTCGCCCGGAGGGTGAAGTCGGTGGTGGCACGGAGTTCCTGCATCACTTCTTGATCAGGACCACCCTCGTGCAGATGTTTTAATGCCTGCGCCTGGTAGACCTGCAAAGCGGCCATGGCGTGCAGGGCGGAAGCAGCCTTCCAGCAGCGCGATACACGCAGCCCGTGAGAGCGGACGAGCGCTCACACACTCTGGAGGGTAGATTCGGCCGGTCCCGCCAGGTGGCAGCGCCACGCGGGCATAAATGCACCAGGACAGCACGCTCAACCTGGGGAACCGACTTGTATCCCCGGGCAGCCCCGCCATTGAGGGGGGCGAGCGAGGAGGAGCTGGAGTGCGATGTTTTAATCAGCTCCTCATGCACATCCGGAAAGAATGGAACGCCCTCCCCAGGAACCAATCGTCCAGCCTAGAGGGATCGGCCGGCGGCGCGTGAGGCACCTCCAGGCCAATCCCCCTGGCGGCTCAGAGGAGCATAGCTGAGAGTTCAGCGTCCATGTCAGATGGGGCAGCGACCACAGTAGGGCGCTGGCCCGCTGAGATGTCTGCTTCACCGTCAGACTCTCCCTCTGATGCTGCGACTGACATCTCTTCCTCTTGTGGAGCACCAAAGGAGACGCTCAGACCAGGCTGTGGGGAAGCGTACTGCTTTGGCCACTCGACGGGGCCATGCTGGGGTGGAGAAGGTCGCGGGGCTTTGGGAGCCGGTGGCACGTTCTGCATGGTGACTCATAAGTCCCCCTTGTGCCTCGCCACGGCTGCCGCAGGGCAATGAGGAGAGCCGCCTAGCAAAGGAGCGGCGGTTCTTCAGCGTGACCATGGTCATGCGTTCACAGTGAATGTGAACCTTGGCCATTTGGGCAAGAATTGTGATGCCTTTAGTGCAAAACTGAAGCTGATGATCCATCGACTTTTCTGCAGGACAGTCATCCCAAAGTATACATCCAAAATTTACTTATGCTTGGTTAAGGGATCAGTTATGGAATGTACCTGAGTGGCCGGTTGAGTCTCCAGGTTTAATTTTCATTGAAAACATTCGGTTGAATTTGAAGAAAGCAGTGGCAAAGTGAAAACCAAAGATTATCAGTGATCTCAAAGCTTTTTCAGGCGAGGAATGGGCCAAGATTGCAGTAGAAAGGTGACAGAAGCTGCAAAGCACTTACAGGCAGCTTTTATTGATTCTGCAATAAATTTGACTTTTAGGGGTTGAATAATGTTGAACATGAACATTTAGAGCCAATTAGTTTTTTTATTATTCATCAGCTTCCGTTTTCAGAATTACTTAAATGTGTATTTATACATTTCTCTAATAGTGTACTGATGCCTTTGTTGAGTTGCTTTTACAAAATTGTGTTCTCTGCAGCAAAATGTCTTGCAGGTCAAGGGGGTTGAATAATTTCGATTGCAACTGTATGTAACGTCGTAGTGAAACGACTGAAGTGGAACAACTGTTACCCGATCCCTACTAGTCTCAAAAACTACAAATGGCGACACATCAACGTCACTTCCCTGGTTTGGGAAAAGCACGTAAAAGTCCACCTACTATGTCTGTGTGCATGTCAACGTAGTTTTATATATAAATTTATAGACATTCTGTACTCTATTCCTACTCATTGTCTAAATGTCATTGTCTAATTTTCAGATTTAATACTGTCACATGGAATTGATGTTAACGACATTGAAATTCTGCAGCAGAGCAATGATATCTCATTATCTAGTCTTGTGTATACTCCATATAGCTAAAATTGTAAATTCAACTACATGTTAAACATATGGTAGAACCAGTACTTCTACCACAAAAGACTGCTTTGTAAATAATCTTCCTGACTTGTCTCAATTCCTTAGCATATCCAATAGCTCAGAAAAAATAATGCAACATAAACTGGACTCTCTCTTTTTTAGCACTGCAGATACGGTTACTCCTTTATGCTTAAGATTAAGGAAAACAGTCCGACACCAAAGAAAGCAGCCCAGAAAATGGAGCGCAGCTGGAAGAAAACAAAACTAGAGGTATTTCATATTGCATGGAGGGAAAGTACTTTCTCCTACAGAAAAGCCTCAAGAAATGTTATATCTAATTACTTTTCATCTCTTTTAGAAGAAAACAAATACAACCCCAGGTATTTGTTCAACAGAGTGTGTAAAATAACAAAAATAAAGCATCAACAGGTGCTGACCAATAACACCACACATCAGTAATGACTTTATGAACTACTTTACTTTCAAAAGTTCATTACAGACTGATTTTGAATCTTCCTTTTCTGTCCAAGATACTAGAAAAGGTAGTATCTTCACAACTATGTTCCTTCTTAGAGAAAAATGGATTTTCAATCAGGATTTAGATCGTATCATAGTACTGAGACTGCTCTCATCAGAGTTACGAATGACATGATCTTAACATCAAATTCACGATCTCAGCCATGTTCTCAAAACTATCGTTTTGAATATTTTGATTGCTGACAGCTTATTCACCACACCAACCATCAAATAACAGTGACATTTATATTTCGCATTTATAATTATATTACATTGCATTATATTATATTGCATTATATTGCATACAGGAATTGCTCTGCAGTAAAGCCATTCAAACCAGTTCAATTTTTGCGGATGATATTCTTTTGTTTTAACAAGTGGCATGTCATCATTTTTAGGAATGTTCATTTAGGTTATTTTATTCCTAGCCTATTATTAATTTGTATAGGCCTACAGAAAATGTATAGGTCTGTACAATTTAATAATAGGCTATAATTAAGTTTGTTTTAAATGGATAAATAACATGCTTTTTGTGATAGTCTACACCAAAACTTATGGGACAATTCACCATTTTATCGATAAAAGGCCAGTTGGATGGGAACAGGCTGTAGACAGCAAATTTCACAATTTTTTAAATGCATATTCACTTTGTTGATAACAAAACAGCACAAAAATTTGATAAAAACTTGGCTAGTGACAGCAGCGAGCTTTGCAACGTAATGACTCGGACCAGTGGCTTACTTAAATCAAACAACAAGTTATTAAATAAAGTTATTTATTAAAGGAGAACTCCGGTGTGATATTGACCTAAAGTGTATTAAATCATGATACCGAGTGTGAACGTACCTTGCATATCTCATCTCGGTTTGTGTCCTGCTGTCCGAAATCTGGGGTCAGTTAGCCGATGCTCCCAACAAGGTGTCAATGAGAGCCAATAGGGCATCGAAGAAGCCATGTAAATAAATCAGTGTTTTACGCCATTTACGAGGCACAAAGTAGCTCCACACTTCATTGGTAGACTTCCAAGGGCCCTGACATTTAAAACGAGACATTGAGAACTCAGAAAAAGCACCGGTAGTTTATTTACAAGTAGATTTATACAGACATCTTCCACCAGGAACATCTTAAATGTAGTCACGATAAGTCGAGTGTCGAGCACGAAGGAAACTACAACCTGATACGTTGATAACCTGATAAATTCCTTGGTGCTCGACACTCGACTTATCGTGACTAAGTTCAGGATGGCGGCGACCGGATTTTATTTTCCAGGTACTGTCTGTATAAATCTTCTTGTAAATAAACTACCGGTGCTTTTTCTGAGTTCTCAATGTCTCGTTTTAAATGTCAGGGCCCTTGGAAGTCTACCAATGAAGCGTGGAGCTACTTTGTGCCTCGTAAATGGCGTAAAACAGTGATTTATTTACATGGCTATTCCGATGCCCTGTTGACTTTCAATGACAACCTGTTGTGAGCATCGGCTAACTGACCCCAGATTTTGGACAGCTGGACACAAACCGAGATGAGATATGCAAGGTACGTTCACACTCGGTATCATGATTCAATACACTTTAGGTCAAAATCACACCGGAGTTCTCCTTTAAGTTATTAAATAAAGCCTGACAATATGTTGTAGTTTCTTCAATGATTTTACACAACTGACTGTAGAACTTGGATATGTAACTCAGGTGAATAATTCAGGTAAGCTACTCAAAAAAGTAATTCATGCAAATGACTGTAAGTGATAACGACAGACCTCCCTATAACATAACATAACAACCCCAAAATTATCAACAAAGTGAATACTCAAAAAAACAAACCTGCTGAATATAAAAGCCAATTACACTTTGATATTAAATTTATTTAACTAACCTTAATAGTAATGGAAAGAGAGACAACACAAAGATGCAGGTTTAATATTTGAAGCAATTATTACATTGTTTTTAAAATGTTTTAATAGACAAGATATTCAGTGTTACAATGCATTGTTACAAGTCACTTCAAAAGGCAGTTAGAAGTCAATAAATACAAAAAATGAAAGGTTACCACCAAATAAAAGTGTACCACCAAGTTTGTCAAAGAGGAAAAAGTAAATGGCCAGAAAATGTAGGATAGTTATGTGGATTATCAAATACCCATGTATTTTCCCTGAGACGCACATAGACATGATCTTCTTTTTCCAGAGTCAAAATGGTTGAATTAGACGCTGCTTCATAGCGTTCACCTAAAGCATAATTGATTGTAGCAACCATTTGCTGTTCATTTTTGTAGAGATACAGACACATATTCTTAGATGAAAGGGTGTATCCCATGGAAACTGAAGAAATAGACGCCTTTAACAGGGGCTGTGAAGATGCCTGTAATTGCATAGGTAATCATGAACATAGTCTTGACATGCTTGCCAACATCCTCATCATGTAGTTTTTGTCAAACATGTATGCATAATATTACTGGTTCTACATACCAGTTGTTGGGTTGTACACTTTATCAGTATTCACAAAGACATTTTTGAATACCAGTGTAACATCAGTGTTGAATGGACCGGTATTTCCTGTTACTCCAAGTGTGGCACCAAATGCCACTTTATATTTTTCTGCATAGAAATTCACAAAAGATTCACACACTAACCATTGTGTACATTTTTTCTTCTTTTTTTACCCATTAGTAGGTATTTTTTGTGCACTCATTTCCTCATCTGTAAATTGTACATAATTAAAATGAGAACAGACAGAGACAGACAGAGATACCACTTCTCTTGAGTTGCTCCAGCTGTTCCTCAGTGATCTTCAATCTGTCCTTCAGAGAACTCACAGTAGATCTCAGCTCTGCCAGCTCAGAGTGAAGACTTGTAAGGAAGGTTTGCATAAACACACCAGAAGTCAAGACAGCACCTCTTCCCTCCATATTCAAATGTTCAGTGCTATCAGTCTGCACTTCCTTCTCTTCCTTCTGGACCTCAGGCATACAGGCACAGCTGTACAAAAGAAGCATCAGCAGATATAGAATATTACAGGGCTTTGAAATCTGTCACCATCACATAACCTGACCAGTTGTGGACTGAATGAGAATGCAAACTGAAGAGTAGACTGTGCACTATGAATTTGTCAGTTTGTCATAGTTAGGCATTAACCTAAGATACCTACCTGAATCATCTGACACTTAACACTGGAGAAATGTGTCCTCAAAGTTCAGTTTTGTTATCATATGAATCAATTACAGTTTTAAATATTAAAGTAGAAAAAAATAATTTTAAATTGTAATATTTTTTTTAAATCATTTTTTTAATATATGTTTGATACAATCCAATAAATGCAGACTTAATGAACATCTTTTAAAAACATTGTTCCAAACATTTGACTGGTATTGTACTGTATCATTTTTGCTAACATGCTCAGATAATTGTAGTTTCTTTAGCCAAAAATCAGCACAGAAGTAATACCGCATAAGAGAACATACCAGTGGTTGGATTTTCTTTGTGGAAACATCTTTGCAAACCAGTGAAATATCAGTAAAGGTCCCAATGTTTCTTGTGTTAAAATCTTTATTAGATGTCTGAGTAGTGCAAGTGTTACAAAAAAATGAAAAGCTTGCTGATAGTGACTTGATATTATATACCAGGTGGATTAATGTTTAACTCATAATGAGAAAACATCAATAAGGATGTTGATCCATGAACATTTTGCACTTCACGTTCACTGTCACTAGGTAAAAAGTGGAATTTGATCAGCTCAGCTTGTTGCTCAGGTTAAAAGGTTTGAAGATTTAATATTTAGACAGCATAGTATTTGTTCCCTCTATCAGTTGTTTTACCACACTTTCACCAGGCCTACAGCTTTACTTTAAAGGTGTATTTCCATGCATATGAAAACATATCAAAATAAAATATTAGTCTTGCAAGCAAAAAGACATGTTCATTATGACTTTAAACTTCATGAATGACTATCAAAGAAGGAAAAGTAAATGGCCAACAAATGAATTGTGGTGACTGTAATTATCAAAGACCCACAAAGTCTCATGGAGACGCACATAGACACAATCTCCTTTCTCAATGAGATTGAATTAGCTGTTGATTCATAGCGGTCACCTAAAACAAATACCATCTGTTCTCCATTTTTAAAGAGTCCTAAATTCAGAACTTTAGTTGAGCGATTATGTCAAGGGAAACTGCAGTATGCCCCTTTTACAGGTGCTGTGAAGATACCTGTAATAGTACAGCAACAATTAACAGTGATGTTTTAAGTAATTATACTGTTTATTTTCAGTGTGAAACATTGGTTCAGTATAAGAACACATACCAGTTGTTGGGTTCCTTCATTCACATAGACATTATTGTAAACCAGTGTGACTGGAGTGTTGAACGGTCCGAAGTTATCTGTTGCAAGTCTGGTGCCAAATGCCACTTCATGTTAGGGGTGAATTACATCATAACCATACACAATCATTACATAAACCTTTGCTTTGAATAGTATATTAAATGTTTATTATTTCTTCTGCTGGCTAGTTGTTCCCCTTCAGTCGAATCACTTCGATGTTACATGGGAATTCGCTTAGAATCCAATCATCTCTGAGCCTTATACAAAAGGCCAATGAAAATTGGCGAGTGGCATTTGCATGACGCGCCACGCCCCGTACATACGGGTATAAATAGCGACGTCATGCGCCAGTCAGACAGCTTCTTCGCTTCAGATCCGTCTGAATGTTGAGCCTGCTGTTTCTCTCTGCTAAAGAGTCTACAAATTCTACGAATCTCAAGAGTTCTTCCAGAGTTCCTGCTCTCTCTTCTGACGTGCTGCAAACTAAAAGAGCTTATCGTTCTGCAGCCGTCAGCGATCTCCTGCGGGCTGCCGTTTTCACGGCCACTACAGCCGCTCTGCTTTCCAGCGAGAGAGTCCCGTTAAGTGCACAGCCGCCCCGCGGCTTTTTCCCTGGGCAGACCGGGAGCTAAAAGAGCAATTTCTCTCGGCCGAAAAAGACGTTCTTTTCAGAATGGCTTTTCGGCCGTGCGCTTCAGGATGCGGTAGTTTCCTCCCTCCTGCGGACGGACATGATCACTGCCTCACGTGTTTGGGGAGTGAGCACGCTGAGGCAGCGTTCATGGATGGTGAATGCATTCATTGCGAATGCATGACCATGACCACGCTGAAGTCCCGCCGCTCGTTCGCGAGGCGGCTCCCCCCGTCTTCCTCCCGCGGTCCGTCGTTAAGCCGTCAATGCTTTTCGGCCACCGCGGCCAGGCGCGGGGGGGACTTAACAGTCACCGTGCAGAACGCACCGCCGGCCCAGAAAGCCCTGCGGTCTTCTGTCACACAGCGTGGTCCCGTCGAGTTCCCGGAGCAGTACGCTTCCCCGCCCAGCGGGCTGAGCGTCTCCTTCGGTGCTCCTGCGGAGGATGAGATGTCTATCGCAGCATCAGAGGGAGAGTCGGTCGGTGAGGCGGACGCTTCGGCGGCGCGACTCCCTGCTGAGGTGGCCGCTCCGTCTGAGGTGGACGTCGAGCTGTCGACTATGCTTCTCCGGGCCGCCAGGGGGATCGGTTTGGAGGTGCCCCAGACGCCCCCGGCCGATCCTTCTAGGCTGGATGATTGGTTCCTGGGGAGGGCCCCCGCGGCTCCACCTCGCCCTCCCTCGGTCCCATTCTTCCCAGAGGTGCACGAGGAGCTGACAAGATCTTGGCCGGCCCCTTTTTCATCACGGCCCCGCCCCAGCTCCTCTCCCCTCGCCACCCTCGATGGCGGGGCGGCCAGGGGGTATGCAGCGATTCCCCGGGTCAAGCGCGCTGTAGCGGTGCACTTGTGCCCGCGCGGCGCTGCCACCTGGCGGGATCGTCCGCATCTCCCGTCCAGGGCGTGTGAGCGTTCTGCATGCATGCTATGGCGATTTTACAAGTTTATCAGGCCCAGGCCCTGAAACAGCTGCACGAGGGTGGTCCCGACCAGGGGGTTATGGAAGAACTCCGCGCCGCCACCGACTTCGCCCTACGGGCCACGAAGGTCACGGCGCGTTCCCTTGGTCAGGTGATGTCCACAGCCGTGGTCCAGGAGCGACACCTATGGCTCACTCTGGCCCAGATGGCAGACGTCGACAAGGCTCGCTTTCTTGACGCTCCCATCTCCCAGAGTGGCCTGTTCGGCGACACTGTCGAGGACTTTGCCCAGCAGTTCTCGGCAGTCCAGAAGCAGAGGGAGGCCATCCAACACATCCTGCCCCGCCGCGAGTCCAAACCCATCCCGCCGCCGGTGGCTCAGCCTCCCTCCGCTCGTCGCCGAGGGTGCCCCCCCGCGGCCCCCACCAAACCTGCTCCGTCGCCTGCCGAACCCAAGAGCGAGACGGCCCGACGTCGAGCCGGCCGTGGGGGCGGGGCGCCGCCCGCCTCTCAGGGACCTGCAAAGAACACCCGCAAAAGAGCCGTGAAACGTCCCTGACGCGGGCAACCCGGAGGTGGAGAAGTTTGTTCTTCAGGGGGCGAAAACATCTGCGTCCCCGCTCCCGGTGGAGGGCCGGGGGTGGTTGTGTACTTTAACGTCGCCGCCGGCCCACGGGTCGGCGGTACCCACAACTTCAATAAAAGAGCAATTTCCTTCACCTCCGGGGCCTCGGCTACGGATACGGAGCCGGATACGGAGCTGTCTGTCGCCAGCGCGGGAACCTGGGAAGAAGGTAGGCCCTGCTCAGAGCAGCTTGTCTCCCCTCCCTGTTCCCCCCCCAGGCTGCCCCACCACGGTCACGTCGGTCAACGTTCCCTTGACACCCCTGTCGAGGCGCTTGGGAGCCTGGCTTCAGCTTCCCAGCCCCTCGCGGTGGTTGATACGGACGGTACGTCTCGGCTATGCAATTCAGTTCGCCAAAGCTCCGCCCAGGTTCAGAGATGTCCTTCACACCCGTGTCCACTCAGACACCCACGCCGCTGTCCTGCGTGCAGAGGTCGCAGTCCTACTGGCGAAGGATGCGATCGAGCTTGTCCCTCCAGCCGAGATGAGGTCAGGGTTTTACAGTCCCTACTTCATCGTGCCCAAAAAGAGTGGTGGGTTAAGACCCATCCTGGATCTCAGAGTCCTGAATCGGTCCCTTCTCAGGCTGCCGTTCAAGATGCTTACGACGAAGCGCATGCTCTCATGCATTCGTCCCCAGGATTGGTTTGCAGCCATCGACCTGAAGGACGCGTACTTCCATGTCTCGATTCTTCCTCGCCACAGGCCCTTTCTTCGGTTTGTGTTCGAGGGTCGAGCATACCAGTACAAAGTTCTCCCATTTGGCCTGTCCCTCTCTCCTCGCGTTTTCACCAAGGTTGCGGAAGCGGCCCTGGCCCCTCTTTGGCTGTCAGGTTTCCGCATCCTCAACTATCTCGACGACTGGCTTCTGCTAGCCTACTCTCGAGAGGTGCTATGCGACCAGAGGGACCTGGTGCTTCAGCACCTCAGCCGCCTGGGCCTTCAGGTCAACCGAGAAAAGAGCAAACTCTCCCCAGTGCAGAGGATCTCTTTTCTCGGTGTGGAGCTGGACTCGGTCTCCATGACAGCCCGTCTCACCAACGAGCGCGCTCAGTCGGTGCTGAGATGTCTAGATTTATTCAGGCACAAGACAGCGGTTCCTCTAAAAACTTTTCAGAGGCTCCTGGGGCATATGGCAGCTGCGGCCGCGGTCACGCCGCTGGGCTTGCTTCATATGAGACCGCTTCAGCACTGGCTACACGACCGAGTCCCGAGACGGGCATGGCACCGTGGCACACTCCGGATTGGCGTTTCCCCGCAGTGTCGCCGCCTATTCAGCCCGTGGTCAGACCCTGCCTTTCTCCAGGCCGGAGTACCCCTGGGGCAGGTGTCCAGGCACATCGTGGTTTACACGGATGCCTCCACCACGGGTTGGGGTGCTGTGTGCAACGGGCAAGCAGCTTCGGGCTCCTGGACAGGACCTCGACTGCAGTGGCACATCAATTGCCTCGAGTTGCTGGCTGTGCTTCTGGCCCTTCGTCGCTTCCGACCGACGTTGCGTCAGAAGCACGTACTTGTGCGTACCGACAGCACTGCGACTGTGGCTTATATCAACCACCAGGGCGGCCTCCGCTCCCGTCGCATGTCACAACTCGCCCGCCGTCTGCTCCTCTGGAGTCAAACGTGGCTGAAATCGCTACGAGCCATTCACATTCCGGGGGAACTCAACCGTGCAGCCGATCAGCTCTCACGGCAGTCCACCCTCCCTGGAGAATGGCGACTCCACCCCGAGACAGTCCAGCTGATTTGGAGGCATTTCGGGGAGGCCCAGATAGATCTGTTTGCCTCCCCCGAATCCTCCCACTGCCAGCAGTTCGTCTCCCTCAACGAGGTATCCCTCGGCAGGGACGCTCTGGCCCACAGCTGGCCTCCGGGGCCCAAGTACGCCTTTCCCCCAGTGAGCCTCCTTGCACAGACCCTGTGCAAGATCAGGGAGGACGAGGAGCAGGTTCTCCTGGTCGCCCCATACTGGCCTGCCAGGACCTGGTTCCCAGAACTCATTTCCCTCGCGGCAGCCCCTCCCTGGAAAATCCCCTTGAGGAAGGACCTTCTTTCTCAGGGGATGGGCACTATCTGGCACCCACGTCCCGATCTATGGAACTTGCACGTCTGGCTCCTGGACGGGACGCTTCAGACCTCGCCGGCCTTCCACAGGCCGTGGTAGAAACCATCACTCAGTCCCGAGCCCCCTCTACAAGGCAGGCATACGCACTGAGGTGGGGTCTATTCGTCGACTGGTGTTCCTCACGAGAACAGGACCCACAGAGATGCACGATTACAGTAGTGCTTTCCTTCCTGCAAGAGAAGTTGGAGCGCAGGCTGTCCCCTTCGACTCTCAAAGTGTATGTTGCCGCTATTGCCGCACATCACGATGCAGTGGATGGATCATCCCTAGGTAAGCACCCTCTGGTCGTGAGATTCCTCAGAGGCGCTAGGAGGATCAATCCTCCCAGACCGCGCCTCGTACCCTCTTGGGACCTCTCCGTCGCCCTCCAGGGCCTGCGGGGACCTCCCTTCGAGCCCCTCGCCTCAGTTGAGCTTAAGTTTCTGTCATTGAAGACAGCGCTCCTGACTGCGTTGGCCTCCATCAAGAGGGTGGGGGATCTGCAAGCTTTCTCTGTCGACGAAGCGTGCCTGGAGTTCGGGCCCGGCGATTCTCATGTCATCCTGAGACCCCGGCCCGGCTATGTGCCCAAGGTTCCCACCACGCCTTTCCGCGATCAGGTGGTGAGCCTGCAAGCTCTGCCCTTGGAGGAGGCAGACCCAGCTATAGCATCGTTGTGTCCAGTCCGTGCTCTGCGCACTTACGTAGACCGCACTCGGCACTTCAGACGCACTGAGCAGCTCTTTGTCTGCTTCGGAGGTCAGCAGAAAGGGAATGCTGTCTCCAAACAGAGGTTGGCACATTGGGTGGTAGAAGCCATCTCACTGTCTTACTTATATCAGGGAGAGCCTTGCCCCTTAGGCTTGCATGCCCACTCCACACGGAGTGTTGCATCTTCCTACGCATTGGCACATGGCGCCTCATTAGCGGACATCTGCAGAGCTGCCGGCTGGGCGACACCGAATACCTTTGCCAGGTTTTACAACCTTCGCTTAGAGGCCGTCTCCTCCCGAGTTCTGACAGGTGACCGGAAGGACGGCTAGTGTCGGCTTGCTGTGCCATTCCCACGTGGATCCGTGCGCTATCTCCCAGTTTGTTCCCTCCGGCGAACCTGGGTCCTCCATGCCCCACAGTCCGGGCTAGACGCGGAGTAGTTCTTGACTGTGCTCCTGCCGGGTCTCCTTCGCCCCGCAGGTTGTGGCTATTTTTCTCTATATTTTTCCAGGGGTCAACCAGAAGGCCTCTGTGTTTTCCTTGTATATCCCTAAAACCCCTTATGGATATATTGAATTTCTTATTTTCACATGGACAGAATTCATGTCTCCGCCCCCCCAACCCTGCTTCAGTTTCTGGCATCCCTGGGGACCCCCCTTCTCGGGCCCCAGGGCGTTGGGAAGGTTACGTTAACGTCCGCCTGTTGACACGTCCGCCTGCCGGCACGTGGTCGTTGCGTAACGCGGCGCAGGGACGTGGCTCGTTCCATAGGGTCAGTTCCCATGTAACGTCGAAGTGATTCGACTGAAGGGGAACGTCTAGGTTACGTAGGTAACCCTCGTTCCCTGAAGGAGGGAACGGAGACGTTACATCCCCTGCCACGTCCCTGTCGTCGCGCTGACGCCGGCTCAACCCGGCTCCTCAGCGAAGAACCTGTCTGACTGGCGCATGACGTCGCTATTTATACCCGTATGTACGGGGCGTGGCGCGTCATGCAAATGCCACTCGCCAATTTTCATTGGCCTTTTGTATAAGGCTCAGAGATGATTGGATTCTAAGCGAATTCCCATGTAACGTCTCCGTTCCCTCCTTCAGGGAACGAGGGTTACCTACGTAACCTAGACGATGTTATGCTAGAGTATGACTTCTGAATACACTTGGCATTTTTGTCACCAGCTTATAAATGTTTCACTTATCTCTATTGCAGGACAGAATGCTACAGTTTAATTAAGTCAGGAAAATAAATGAAATAGAAATGTATGAAAACTACAAACAAAAGCAAAATCTTGTGAAAACTGAGGCTTTTGACACTGTTTTGTTTTCCTACAGAATAGAGGTTTAAGTAAAGCCATAGCAACTGTAGATGATACTTAACGTTTTATTTTTCCCCTTGACGTGCATTTATGAATATGTGCATTGAATTTCATGTAATGTATTTTGCAGTGGTTAGGATTTCTCATGCTATCAGCCTAATGTGCTTGTGATTTCAGCCTCGTGAGACATCCCGTTCCATACAGATTACTCAATTAGAAATAATTGACAACTGAGAATCTCATATGTCAGTTTATTAAGTAAACATGGAGAATAACAAATGTAAAATCTGTATTTCCAAGCAATGCATTTTAATAGAACAATCAAAGAGATAGATAAAATAACATAAAATATGAGGGAACAAACATTAAGATTTTATTTTACCCTTACATGAGATTTGTTGAGAGGTATATTGAACTTCATGAATTTTAATAAGACCTTCAAAGAGAAAAAAGTAAATGGCCACTAAATGAAGTGTGGTCATTTTCATTATCAAAGACCCATGTATTTGCCCGCAGACGCATGTAGACATGATCTCCTTCTGCTAGAGTCAAAGAGATTGAATTAGATCCAGTTTCATAGCGGTTACCTTGAATATGGTTGTAAACAGTTATCATCTGTTGTCCATTTTTAAAGAGTCTTAGACCCATAGCTTTAGATGAGTGGTTATGTCCAGAGAAAGTGAAGAAATATACGCCATTAACAGGTGCTGTGAAGATACCTGTAACATACAGTACACAACAGTTCACAATGGTATTTTTATGCTCAAAAATTTTGTTAGTTTTTAGAGTGTGATATAAAACACTGATACAGGTTCAGTATAAGAACACATACCAGTGGCTGGGTTGTAAGCTCTTCCTTCATTTACAAAGACATCTTTGTAAACCAGAGTTATCTCAGTGTTGAAAGGTCCCAGGTTACCTATGGGTCCAAGAGTGGCAGCAAATGCCACTTTATATTCTGTGTAAATCAGAAGTCATATTTTGTTAAAAAATAATCATGCACACTACTGAATAATATAATTCGTTACACATGTCATTATATTTAATATCTTTCCATTAGTTATACAGTCTGTCTGTTTAGATGTTTATTTCAGCTAATAATACTAGGTAGTAAATGACAAGTAACTGAATTATAAGCATGTGTTCAGAAATTACTTGACACTCATCTGCCACACTTATGATCAACAGTGGGGCAGTGTAATGATGGTGAATACAAAAACACAAACAGAGATGTAATTAAAAAATTTTTCTTCTTTTTAATTATTTTAATTCACTATTGGTTTTCATTTTGTAAAATAAGAACAGACAGAATGTTACCTTTTCTTCTGAGCTGCTTCAGCTCTTCCTCAGTGACCTGCAGTCTGTTCTTCAGAGAACTCACAGTGGATCTCAGTTCTGCCAGCTCAGAGTGGATCCCTGTGAGAAAGTGTTGCTGAAACTCAGCAGAGGTCAAAAGAACACCTCTTTCCTCTACATCCTGCACTTCGTTTTCTTGCTGCGGGACCTCAGACATACAGGCAAAGCTGAACAGAAGAAACAGTAGCGGATACAAAATGGTGCAGGACATCTTTTGCTTAAGGGTTTGCAGTTACACCACTTGAAAACTTTTCTACGCTTTTCCTGAGCTGGCTATTTCCTCTAGCAATTACCAACTGTTAGTGAAGAAATGAAGGTCCCCTACAGCCCTGCACAAGACGCTTGCATGTGTTTCACTTCCAGAAATTTCTGAAGCTCCTGATATATCCCTGGTGGATTTATGTTGAACTCATGCCATACATTTTAGGAGGAAATAAACAAAACATTTATTGCAGGTAATCACGTGTAAAACGTGACCCATCGATTAGAAAAACAGTTAAATTCATAGGGAATATGTATATAAACTATGTTTTGCTAATGGATCAACTGATCAGCTCATATTACTTACAGAAAAGATATATGCAATATACAATATGCCTTTTATTACACAAACAGAGATTAAAATGAATCTAGTTATTGGGCAAAACGTGACGCACGTGCAGAAAAATAACAAAAGACCAAAGATCAGAATGATTTACAGTGGTACAAACAAGGGAAAGTTTAATGTTTAAATGATGAATAATTCAGGTAAGTTACACAGACAAGTAATTCACATGCAACATACACAACAGAGTTCTCTATGACATAACCATTCCAAAACTATCAAATTATTTAAAAAGTCAAAATGATTTAATACAAAGATGCTGTTTTAATTAGTGTTAATTAGCGAGTTACGTAATCAGAATACTTTTAAGTACATTACTAGTAACTAATAAAGTAACAAATTACTTTTTATTTTAGAAGAAAATTATTTTTTTTAAATAAGAAATGCCAGTTACTTGTATTGACTGGCAGCTCTCCTTTCTTCATGTTAAGAAAAATTGGAAGTTAGTGCAGAGGTATTGTGTGCACTGTGTAAACATGGTGTTACTGTATTTTTAGAATAAATGTGACCATGCATTAATTCATCTTACTCGCAAAAAAAATCAGATTCAGTATTTCTCAAAATGAATAAAAACAGTGAAATGAAAACTCAGAATAAAACACAAACCTGCAATAATTAAATATAATAAATTTACATTTAATCGTTTAGTAGACGCTTTTATGCTTTAAAGATTGCCAACCCCTGCTTTAAAGTTTCATATAAACAAAAATCGACACAGAAGCAATACCGCATAAGAAAACATTCCAGTGGTTAGATTTTCTTTGTGGAAACATCTTTGAAAACCAGTGCAATATTAGTAAAAGGTCCAATGTGTCTCGTATTATCTGTTCCAGGTGGATTAATGTTTAACTCATAATGAGGAAAGAATATATTTTACTTGTCCACCTGTTCAACTACATGATACACACATCAACAAAATAACACTGTCAAAAGGTTTAAAAGCCTGTATTATGATGTTAAAGTAAGAAATGTTTAGACTGGGATCTTCAACCTTTTTACAGTAGATGGATGGAGAGATGGAGCATGGGCTCTTTGTGCATATTATTAAAATAGATTTGCATTCAATGTCGGGGCTATAAGAACATCTTTACATCAGTATTAGGCCTATATTAATGTATTTACATACTTTTTTTTAAATTTACATTCTCTTTCAGTTTTTCTCCTGCTATATAGTAGGTAAGTATGTGATTCGGATGATTCGGTGGATCTCTATTGTTTCATGAATCTGCTGCGCTGCATTAACCAGACAGGACTCCAGACAATGCCTTTGAAATGCTTTATTCATGGCCAGTGGTATCTCACACAAATCATAGAGAAAACTCACCGGCAAAAAGATTACAGCAGGATAGGATATATAGGATAGGTACATGGCTCCTAATATATGCAAGTTTAGAAATCCCCCTTCTCTGATACAAGGCTGAATTAAATTTTTGAATGTGATTATCTCAGCTTGTTGCTTAAATTAAAATGTTTAAATATGAAATGTTCTGACAGCAGTCTAGTACTTGTTCCTTTTACATCTATTGTTTTACCACACTAAATTTCACCAGGACTACATCTTGTCATTAAAAAATGTATTTCTTATGCATATGAAAACATACCAGAATAAAATATTAGTCTTGCAAGCAAAAAGACATGTTATGACTTTGAGCTTTATGAATTTAGTAAGATTCAAAGAGGGAAAAGTAAATGGCCAACAAATAAATTGTGGTGACTGTAATTATCAAAGAAGTTTCACTAAGATGCACATAGACGTGATCTCCTTTCTCAAGAGTCAAAGAGACTAAATTAGCTGTTGATTCATAGTGGTTACATAGAGGATGATTGAAAATAATGATCATCTGCCAAAACACATGCAATTATTCAAATCTGGGAGAACTTATTTTTAAGACTTGTTTTAAGAAAAAATAAAAGATCATTTGCAAACTGAACCAAAGCAATTAGGGAAAACTGTAGTAAGATGGTTAAAGAGGAAAGACCAAATGGCCAGTAAACAAAGTTAGAATATCATTATTATCAAACACCCATGTATTTGCCCGTAGATGCACAGAGACCTGATCTCCTTTCTCCAGCATCAAAGTGATTGAATTAGACAATGTTTCATACCGGACACCTGCATCAGTTAGAGGATGGTTGTATACAACTGTCATTAACTCTCCATTTTTAAGGAGGGTTAGACCCATGGGTTTACTTGACTTGTTATGCCCAGAAAGACTGAAGAAATAGACTCCTTTAACAGGTGCTGTGAAAATCCCTGTAATAGTATTGACAACAATTAACTGCCATATAACATGTTTGTAAAGATGCTATGAAATTTGCATTGAATTACTTAAATTTAAGGATAAAAGTTTCAGTTAAATAGACAAGAATACCACATACCTGTGCCTGTGTTGTAACATGACCCAGCATTTAAAAAGACTCTTTGGTAAACCAGTGGGACATTTGTGCTGAAGGGCCCAACATCTCCTCTGTTTCCAAGTGCAGCAGCAAAAGCTATGTTATGATCTTCTGTGTAATAATTAAGAAAACACATCTATTCAACATATTATTGTAACTAATGCTGCTTTCACGTTATCGGAATGATCATAAATACGTGTTCAGCCTCAAAATTTAGGAATCATCAGCCAGCTGAATATCTAGATAGCTAATCTGAATATTAAGATTGAATAAATATCTTCAAATATATCTAAAATATCACCAAGAAACAGACTACACACCCTTACAGTACCTTTTCTCCTAAGTTGCTCCTGGTCCATGCTGGTCTTCAGAGACTGAAGAATGGAGCTCATCTCTGCCAACAGTGGGTAAAGGCCTGTGACGAGGCAGGACTGCTGATTCCCAGCAGCACCACACTCCACAGGTAAAGACTCCTTCTCCTTCTGTGCCTCAGACATACTGCTGCAGTTACAGCTGAACAGCACAAACAGCAGCAGATACAGAATGCTACAGGACATTATTAGGCTATATCAAGATGCAGATTGCAAAACACAAATCAGTTTCAGTAGCCAGATTGCGTCTGTCTGCGGATTGCAAGAGATACAGATGCAAGAGCTCTTAAAAGGATACGGGATGCGGAAACAGCTGACAACCTGGTCAAACAGGTAATGCGACATTAGACAGAATAAAGTGCTAAACAAATAAACTTGAATTTGAAGTACAAGTTCCACTGATCAAAGCAAAAATCAAAGGAAGATTTGAAAAACATTAATAAAAGTAGTGGAAAGTATTTTTTTCCTATTGATGCTTCTCACCAGTCCAGTTGGCTTGTCAACCATCATTAAACATTACAAGACGAAAAAGCTGAAGATGGCTGCTTGTATAGAGATAACAGTGGAAAATGGAAAACAATCTGATACTGATTTGATATTTTATTACAGATGGATTGAATATTCTCATAATGAGAAAAGAATATGTTAATCTATATTTTACTTGTAAGGCAGTTAAATCACATAAAAAAGGTTACACACATAAAGAAAAATAACATTGTCAAAAGGTTTAAAAGCCTGTGTTATAATGTTAAAGTACATTTTTAGACTGGGGTGCGTCAACCTTTCTACAGTAGATGGATGGAGAAATGGAGCTAAGACTCCCCGTACACATTGTAAAAGACTGAGATTTGCATTCTAGGTCTGGCCTATAAGAACACCTTTACATCAGTAGGCCTAAACCTAAACCTATCTATAATTTATCCTTAAAATAAGAAGGAAATGATAGTTGGGGGAAAAAAATGATGTAGAAGCCTACACAACTCTGGTTGTGAGGCTAAAATGGATAGTTCCTGTAATCATATGCCTTAATTCTGATTGCTTGCTTGGAATGTTGTTCCAGGATCAACAAGGATGTTGATCCAGGAACATTTTGCACTTGATAAAATCACATTTACTGTTGTGGAACATGATTTCTCCAAATACAACATGTTCCTGGGTCAACATCCTTGTTCCATGATCCTGTTCCTTGATCCTGGAACAACATTCCAATCAAACAATCAGAATTGAGGGATAACTTTTGTTTTTATAGGAAATGTCAGTTTTATGATAGTTGAATAACAAGGGTGTAGAAGCACCTAACTCAGGCTAAAACTGGCAATTCCTGGAAACTTCCCTAGTAAAAAATAAACTAAAATGTATTAAAATACATTTATTTCATGCTAAGTATACTACAAATACATTTACATACAGTGAGGGAAAAAATTAGTTGATTCCCTGCTGATTTTGTACGTTTGCCCCCTGACAAAGAAATTATCAGTCTATAATTTTTATTGTTTCAATTTTTTTTTACATTTTTATTTTAACAGTGAGAGACAGACTAACAACAACAACAAAAAAAACATCCAGAAACACGCATTTCAAAAAAGTTATAAATTGATTTGCATTTTAATGAGTAATTAACCATGGCCAAGACCAAAGAGCTGCCCAAGGATGTCAGGAACAAGATTGTACACCTACACAAGGCTGGAATGGGCTACAAAGACCATCGCCAAGCAGCTTGGTGAGATAGTGACAACAATTGGTGCGATTATTCGCAAGTGGAAGAAACACAAAGTAACTGTCAGTGTCCCGCAGTCTGGGGCTCCATGCAAAATCTGACTTTGGGTTTTAATGATCATGAGAACGTTGAGGAATCAGCCCAGAACTACATGGGAGGATCTTGTCAATGATCTCAAGGCAGCTGGGACCATAGTCACAAAAAAAATAAATAAAAATTGGTAACACACTACGCCATGAAGGACTGAAGTGCCCGCAAGGTCCCCCTGCTCAAGAAAGCACATGTACAGGCCCATCTGAAGTTTGTTAGTGAACATCTGAATGATTCAGAGGAGAGCTAGATGAAAGTGTTGTGGTCAGATGAGACCAAAAATCGAGCTCTTTGGCATCAACTCAACTCGCTGTGTTTAGAGGAGTAGGAATGCTGCCAATGATCCCAAGAACACCATTCCCACCATCAAACATGGAGTTGGAAATATTATGCTTTGGGAGTGTTTTTCTGCAAAGGGGACAGGAAAACTGCACCGCATCAAAAGGAACATCAAATCTTGGGTGAGAACAGCCAGGGCATTGAAAATGGGTTGTGGATGGGTATTCCAGCATGACAATGACCCAAAACACATAGCTAAGGCAACAAAGGGGTGGCTCAAGAAGAAGCACATTAAGTTCCTGGAGTGGCCTAGCCAGTCTCCAGACCTTAATCCTATAGAAAATCTGTGGAGGGAGCTGAAGGTTGAGTTGACAAACGTCAGCATCAAATTGTTAATGACTTGGAGAGGATCTGCAAAGATGTGTGCAAACCTTGTGGCCAACTACAAGAAATGTCTGACCACTGTGATTGCCAAAAAGGGTAAGAAGATCCTAGTTCTGGTTGCAATGCTAAAACTGACATTTCCTGTAAAAGTATGCCTCAATTTTGATTGGCTACTTGGAATGTTATTCCAGGATCAACAAGGATGTTGATCCGGGAACATTTTGCATTTGGTGAAATCACGTTCACCTTCAGACAGCACTCCGAATAGTAAAATTTAATTATTATTATTATTATTGTTATTTTAATTCATTGATGCTTCACACCAATCCAGTTAATGGTAGTAATACACCATAAATTGCCATGTCAACTGTCATAAAACAAAATAAAAATGTATTTATCTATATTTTACTTGGCCAGCAGTTCATTAAAATGTTACACACATAAAGAAAATAACACCATCAAAAGGTTTAAAAGTCTGTATTATAATGTTAAAGTAAGAAGTGCCAAAAGTCCCTAAAATCAGAAGGAAATGATAGTTGAATAACAAGAGTATAGAAGCACCTAATTCTGGTTGTAAGGCTAAAACTGACATTTCCTTTAAAATAATGCCTCAGTTCTGATTAGTTGCTTGAGATGTTGTTCCAGGATCAACAAGGATGTTGATCCAGGAACATTTTTGAAGTGAATTTTGACATTTTATTAGCTCAGCTTGTTGCTCAAGTGAAATGGCTTGACGATTTAATATTTAGACAGCAGTCTAGTATTTGTTCCCTCTACCTACATCTGTTGTTTTACCACACTTTCACCTGCAAGCAGAAAGACATGTTAGTTGTGACTTTGAGCTTTATGAATTTAGTAAGATTGTCAAGGAGGGAAAAGTAAATAGCTAACAAATGAATTGTGATGACTGTAATCAAAGACCTTAAGTCTTTTGGAGATGCACAATCTCCTTTCTCTAGAGTCAAAGAGATTGAATTAGCTGTTGACAGATAGAGAATGACTGAAAACATTCCATTTTTGAAGAGTCCTAAATTCAGAACTTTAGACGAGCAATCGTACAGCAACAATTAACAGTGATGTTTTAAATATTTACACTTGTTTAGTTTGACACTTTCTATGGTCCCACTATAGTGATTGACCAAAAAATCCTCTGATTTTTATTTACATTTAAACCTCTTAACTGTTTAGTATATTAGGCTACGTTTACACTAGTGTTTTTGTTTTAAACAAAATTCATTTTAGAAAATGCTGCAAGACCACTGATCTATATAATATATATTTATGCTTTTCAGATCTCTTGTTCATACTTTATTACAATGCTAATCTAAATATCGAACACGAGTCAAGCGTCCACAATACAGCCATATTTTCAGCACTTATTTTCTATAGGGGTGAGCGGGGCACAACCTAACGCGGGGTTAATTGTAACACGCGTGGTTTAAATATTTCCACACATGCTAGCATAACCAAATTTACGGTGTTTACTAGTTGCCATAGCAACACTATGCAGAGAAAAAAAGAGCGCCAGAATTCAAAAGCCTTTTGAAGATATCGCTGAATATTTATTTTACCATAGTAAAAGTACATTTCTGGCTTAAGTAAACTTTTCATTTCAGTTTTTAACGTTCATTTAAAATTAGACAAATCTGCTATTATTTTAATCTCCAATTTGTTATTTATCAGTTTAGATGGTTTATTAATGCTTCGCAAACCAGCAGAAGACACTAACCTGTTTTAAACTCCAGTCGCGCAGCTGGGGAAAGATGTAACACACAATATTCCCCGCTGTTATTAAACTATGCTTACCTGTGACATTAGCGGTGCAGTTTACACGATTTACTTCTAAGGATTTTGATAAGAGACCTCAAGAAACAGGTGAATAAAGGCTGACAATCAATGTTTAATGTTCAGAAGTTATTATTTCAAGTAATGTAAAGCATTTTGGCTGATTTATGTGTGTCGTGTTCAATGAGAGCTGTGTGTGGAGGAGTGGAGTGTTCTTCTGAATGTCTAAATGTGTTTCATCTATCTGTCCACATTGTTTTGGACTACTGTACAGCTGTGTGTTGCGATCAAAGCCGTTCAAAGCGTTGTTGTGATGTGTTCATTTTCAAACTCCAAAATTCGATTATTTTTATTTTTTTTAAAAACGTCATTACTTCATTTGAAAAAGTTAACACATGTATTTTACTGACAAAATATTTTAGTTTGTTGTGTATATTTATTTCATTCGATCAGATAACATTTTAAGCCGTCATATGGTCGTGTTACAACGTGCCCCTCAGATGTTACAATGTACCCCACCTACGGGGCATGTTGTCACGTTTCACTTCCTTTCTTTTGAGGCAAATAACGAAAAACGTATACACTGTAAATATGAAACAAAGCGATATATTTGTACTAGACAAGTGTGAAAATAACGTGGATAAAAAATTGTACTCTGAACCCCACGTGGATTTACATAAACCGCGAAATTCAAAAAGTGTTAGGTTGTGCCCCGCTCTCCCCTACTTTAATTGCTAAACTATCAACCTCAGTTTTGAAACAATTGACCTAAGAATGTTAACTTGTGCTCGTGAGAGAGACAGAGCCATTCCCCAAGATAATTGGGCGAGAAGACCAGAGATGAGATGAAAGACATGCGTAACTTTCACGTCTCCTTACAATCGTGATGGTAGAAGTAGGATCCAGAGAGCTAGATGACAACAAAAGTCCTATGATTACAACGACTATGGTGTTACAAAATTCTAAAATTATCGTACATTATGGTATTATTGTATTAATTGGTATTATTCATGGTACAAATACGATAATTATTGTACATCTGGAAACACTGATGCACATACTGTACCAACACCCACAAAAAGCATCCTGTTTCGCCACCTGCTGGTCAATATTGGGAATCGCACCACTCTGCCAAAAATGTTTTGAGAGTGGGATATGAAACTCTTCAAACAGATTCAGCGAAGAACACATACCAGTGGTGGGGTCCAAGTGTGGCAGCAAACGCCACTTTATATTCTGTTTGAATCAGGAATTACATTTTGTTAAAAATCATACAAACCTGTTTAATATAATAATTACACATCTCAGGTCAGTAACCATATTTCACACATTTCCATTGGTTATAATTTATACAGTCTGTCTGTTTAATTATGTATATTTCAACGGATGACTAGTTAATGATAAACTGAATTATAACAGAGAAACAGACATACCTATGCATATTCATCCAAAGGAATTTAATGCATTACATTTGTTTTCATTTTTCATTATTTGTAAGTTTAACACAAGTGAAATGAGAACAGACAGTGGGGTTACCGTTTCTCCTGAGCTGTTCCTCAGTGACCTCCAGTTTGTTCTTCAAAGACTTCACAGTGGATCTCAGCTTAGTATAGAGCCCTGTCAGAAAGTGTTGCTGAAACTCACGAGAAGTCAAAGCAGCACAGCTTTCCTCTACATTCAAATGCTCAGTCCTCTCAGGCTGCACTTCGTTTTCTTCAGGTGGGACCTCAGACGAACTGCAGCAGCAGATACAGAATGGTGCAGGACATCTTTACCTGAAGGTTTTGCATAATGTAGGTGCAGGAAAATAACAAAAGATCAAAATTATTTACAGTAGTTAAAACAAGTGGAGGTTTAGTATTTAAGGGCAATAATAGACTTAGAATAAGCTGTGAGTGACATTTGTTAATTTCACATAGACACAAGATGCAAGTTTCTCATACTGAATTAATAAGGAAGCTCTATCTGATGATGAAAAAGATATTTCTAATGATTTAAAAAGTCTAAATGATTTAATACAAAGATCCAGTTTAAATATTTAGCCAAGCTTACAAAGTTCTTAAAATATATTCAGTGTTCAATGTTATGTATTCAATTCAGGATCAATTGAAAAAAATAAAATAAAATTAAAAATGTTAAAAGTGTATTACCAAAGCTGTGAAATAGGAAAAAGTAAAAGGCCAGCAAATGTACAGTGGTTATTTGAATAATGACAGACATATTTTTTTTTTTTCCTGGAGACACACATGTGATCTTCCTCTTCTAGAGTCAAAATGGTTAAATTAGATGCTAAGAAAGAACATTTGTGAAACAGAAAGGTTCTTCAGATGTTAATGGTTCTTTATGGAACCATTTAGACAAAAAGGGCTCTTCTATGGTATCGTGAAGCACGTTTATTTTTAAGAGTGTCAGTAAATTGGTGAATGCCACTAAATTAAAATGTTCAGATTTCAACATTGGAGAATAGTTTACTGGGGTAAGTCAATACTGTAGTACACAGAAAAAGAATTTGCTTATATGCATACTATACCCTTATTGTTGTGACAAAATTACATGTAAACAGGAAATTCATATTTGCATGTCCATTTTTACAACGTTCTTACATGTAAAATTATACAGCATATACTGTATTAAACAGACATTTGACACCAAACGACATTCAGTCAGACAAGTTCCATAAAAATGCTTCCAAATTGATTGTTGATTGTTTCTCTTTTCCAGACATGTACTAAAACACATGCAATTATTCAAATCTGGGAGAAACTTGAACTTACTGTTTTAGGAAAAAAAAAAATTCACAAATTGACCCAAAGCGATAAGGCAAAGTTGTAAAAAGATGATCAAGGAGCAAAGACCAAATGGCCAGTAAATAAAGTTAAACAATCAGTATTATCATACACCCATGTATTTGCCCAGAGATGCACAGAGACATGATCTCCTTTCTCCTGCAACAAAGTGATTGAATTAGACAATGATTCATGTCAGAAACCTGCATCAGTTAGAGGATGGTTGTATACAACTGTCATTGACTGTCCATTTTTAACAAGTCTTAGAGCCATGGGTTTGGATGTCTTGTTTTGTCCAGAAAAACTGAAGAAATAGACTCCTTTAACAGGTGCTGTGAAAATGCCTGTAATAGTATAGCCAACAATTAACTGTCATATTTGCAAACATCCTGTTATAACTGCACTTAAATTAATTACTTAAATGTAGGCATCAAAGTGTCATTTAAATATGTAAAATGATACAAGGTAAATACAACATACCAGTGCCTGCATTGTAACATGACCCAGCATTCAAAAATACTTTTTGGTAAACCAGTGGGACATCTGTGTTGAAGGGGCCGACATCTCCTCTGTTTCCAAGTGCAGCAGTAAATGCTATCTTATGTTCTTCTGTGTAATAAATCAGAAATCACACTGATTCAACATAATACTGTAACTAATGATGCCTTCATGTGCTGTTGGAATGATCATAAATACAAGTTTCCTAGTTACAAATTGGACGTAAATGACATCCCTAGTCATATTTACAACAGGGAAACTTTAAATAGGGCAGAGGAGAGAAACATAGCAGTAGCACTGTAAAGTTTCATTACATTGCATTTGTATATTCATGCATATACAAATCTAATGCATATAGTATGTATTGAACACACTGAAAATAGCATTTATTTGACCAAAATTTAGGATTGTCTGTCGGCTGAATAACTAGCGCTGTGAATGTTTATATGGCTTCCAATGAATGGAACGCTTCATTTTATTTAAAACCTGTCTCAAAGCAATAACATGTTCTGTGTGAACCCTTACAGTACCTTTTCTCCTAAACTGTTCCTGGTCCATGCTGGCCTTTAGAGACTGAAGAGTGGAGCTCATCTCTGCCAACAGTGGGCAAAGGCCTGTGATGAGGCAGGACTGCTGATTCCCCGCGGCACCAAACTCCACAGGTAAAGATGCGCTCCTGTCAGTCACTGCTTTCTTCACCTCCTTCTGTGCCTCAGACATACTGCTGCAAATACAGCTGAACAACACAAACAACAACAGATACAGAATGCTACAGGACATTATTAGGCTATATGATCAAAATGCAGACTGCAAAACACAAATCAGTTTCAGCAGCCAGATAGCGTTTGTCTGAGGACTGCAAGAGAAGGGGATAACACGATGGGGCGGAGAAATAGGTGATAAACTGGCCAAACAGGCAATGCAACGCAAGACCGTTAAAGTACAAATTCAAAGTACAAAGAATTGCAGAATTGAAAAAAAATGTGGGACAGGGAAATAAAGGGCAGACACCTATTCAGTATCCCAAAACAATTTGGTAAAGGGAAAGTATGCCTCAACAGTAAGAGATATTATTATTACACAACTCCAAATAGGACATTCTGGTTAAAATCATTCATTGTTTACAATAGGGAAAATTCAAACTGGACAATGTGTATACTGTAGTGAAACATAGACTACTGAGCATGTGGCCTACTTCTACATTTTGCAAGGAAAGAGAATAGTTGATATAGACACAATCAATAAATTGGCTTGTCAACCACCATTAAACATTACAAGAAGAAGATGTCCACTCATATACAGACAACAGTGAGAATATTTTCCTAAAATAATCATTTAAATTGAGGTCTTTAAGTCATTTTCAAACAGTAGTATTGTTCCTGGTGTTGAAAATCTATTTAAACCTAACCTTCCTTGATTAGCATTGTTAAGTAAGCAATATGTTTTTGTTCTGGGAGGGTAAAAACTATTGGCGGGTAAAAAGAACAAAATCATCTTCTCTTGATTCAGTATATTCCTAGGCAAAAACTAAAAACTGAGAAAGTGCAGTTCAGATATGGGACTTTGATTCCACTGAAACACTAAAGGACGTTTTGAAGTTACAGATTGGAATGTATTTTTTTAAGGACTGTGAAAATGATGTCAGTTTTGACACAGGAATAAATTGCATTTTAAAATAGTAGAAAACATTATTTTAAATGGTAATATCATTTCAAAATATTGCTGTTTTTGATACAATCCAATTAGTACAGCCTTAATGAGCACCTATCAAAAACATTTTAAACATCTTAATTATTCCAAACATTTGACCGGTGTTTGCTAACATGCTCACATAATTGCAGTTGTTTTAGCCAAAATGCTTTAGAGTGTCATATAAACTAAAATCGACACAGAAGCAAAACCAGTGGTTGGATGTTCTTTGCGGGAACAACTTTGAAAAATAAAGTGCAATATTAGTGAATGGTCCAATGTTTCTTGTATTAACTATCTGTATTAGATACTAACTTTATACCAGGTGGATTAATGTTTAACTAATAACGAGAAAAGAATATATTTCAATTGTCCACCAGTTCAACTATATGAAAAATGTTACACACAAACGAAACAAAGTTGAAAGGTTTAAAAGCCTATATTGTGAAGTTAAAGTAAGAAATATATAGACTGGGGTTTCAACCTTTTACAGTACATGGATGGAGAGAAAAACTATTATGAAAAGAGTATGTTTGAATTCACTGTATTAATAATGCCTGACTTTCTACTTCTGACAAGATTTTGAAGTGTGCATCTGATGAACACTTTACTATCATATGAGGCATAGTCATTATAAGTGATCTAATCATTTATAATTGCTTTGAAGATATGGGAACATATAGGATAACATAAATGATAGTCTTTGCTCTATCTCAGTTCTTTACTGGGCTTCCCATGCATATTGCAAAGAACTGAGATAGAGCAAAGACTACCATTTATGTTAGCCTATATGTTCCCATATCTTCAAAGCAATTATAAATTATTAGATACATCACTAATAATGACTAACTTCAGCACGTAAAGCCTCATAGGACAGTAAAGTGTTCATCAGATACACATTTCAAAATCTTGTCAGAAGTAGTAAGTCAGGCATTGTTATGTGAATACAGTGAATTCAAACATACTCTTTTCATATACAGTTTTTCTCCTGCTATATAGTTGGGAAGTATGTGATTGGGATGCAACAGATCTCTAATTGTTTCATTAATTTGCTTCACTGCAGTAACAAGACAAGACTTCAGACAATGCCTTTGATATGCTTTATTCATGGCTGGGAGTATCTCAAACAAAGTCACAAAGAAAACCCAGCAGCAAAAAAGATTACAGCAGTTTATATATGATAGGTACATTAGCAAAGATAACATGATATGTTTAGGCCTATATCATTTTCTCTAATAGAACTCCTAATATATGTATTTTCTATACGCTAATTCCCCGTCTCTGTTACTAGGCAGAAGTGAATTTTGAAATTTGATTAGCTTAACTTGTTGCTTAAAAGGGTTAAATATAAAATGTTCACTGAAATAATAGTCATGCAAACGAAAAGACATGTTAGTTATGACTTTGAGCTTCATGAATTTAGTAGATTCAAAGAGGAAAAAGTAAATGGCCAACAAATGAATTGTGGTGGCTGTAATTATCAAAGACCCATGAAGTCTCACGGAGACGCACATAGACATTATCTCCTTTCTCAAGAGTCAAAGAGATTGAATTAGCTGTTGATTCATAGCGGTTACCTAGAGGATGATTGAAAAGAATAACCATCTGTTCTCCATTTTTAAAGAGTCCTAAATTCAGAACTTTAGATGAGCGATTATGTCCAGAGAAACTGAAGAAATAAGCCCCTTTTACAGGTGCTGTGAAGATACCTGTAATAGCACATCAACAATTAACAGTTATGTTTTAAATAATTGCACTGTTTATTTTGACAAAATGTAGTTTTCAGTGTGAAACATTGGTTCAGTATAAGAACACATACCGGTGTTTGGGTTGTAAGCTCTTCCCTCATTCACATAGACATTATTGTAAACCAGTGTGACTGGAGTGTTGAAGGGTCCAAAGTTATCTGTTGATCCAAGTGTGGCGCCAAATGCCACTTTGTATTCTATGTAAATAAGTGCAGAACCATACACAGTAATCACTCAAACCTTTATATAATATATTAAATGCTTATTATTTCTTCTGCTGGCTAGTGAATGTTATACTGGTTTCCATAATAAATGTTTCATCTCTATTGCAGGACAGAATGCTTATTAATGTGATAGCACTACTATACTAGTGGACTAAAAAATAATTTCTCTGATTTTTATTTCTATTTAAAACTCTTAAACTCTGTTTAGAATATTACAAGTATAGGCTGATAGAAGTGTTACCATTTCTCCTGAGTTGTTTCAGCTGTTCCTCAGTGATCTGCAGTCTGTTCTTCAGAGAACTCACAGTAGATTTCAGCTGTGCCAGCTCAGATTGGATCCCTGTGATTTGAGGAGTAAAACCGGCACTTCTTTTTTTCACATTCAAATGCTCAGTCCCTTCATTCTCAGCCTGCACTTCATTCTCTTCCTGCTGGACCTCAGCAATACAGTCACAGCTGAACAGAAGCAGCAGTAGTGGATACAGAATGGTGCAGGACATCTTTGGTCTTGAACACTTCTTATGCTGATCTAAATTAAACTCTAAGATGATACAGTGCAGCTGGCCCCTATTTAAAATGCTCTAAACACGCCCCTGTATCCGCCTGATACGTGTTTTCTTGTTATTTATCATGCATCTGTGGTGGCGATTGTTGTGACAGCACTGTAACTATTGTGCAAGTTTATTCGCAACCATATTAAATTCATACTACAAGCATTATTCTTTTCACCCCACATTTTTTGTAAGAGTATTGCACAAACTGTACTTGATTTTCGTAAGTCAAAACATTATTCTATTTATTCAAGGGTTCTTTCACTAATCAAGTGTTGTTATTTTTTGCAAGGGTGTGTGAGACTGAATAATCAATATCAGACAAGCATCTTTAAATAGAACTGTATCTGCTTTACTATAAAACTCAATCATATCATATTGACCCATTTAAAAACTGCATGGTAAATCAGAACAGCTGTAAAATAACCAGCTAACTACAAACAATCATCTAGCCTCTGAACATGAAAAATTATTTCATCATACCTTTAGCACAGTAGAGCCATGTTCTTTGTGACACGGAAAGTTCAACGTATAGGTTAATGTGTCAAATGTGCCAATCAAGATGTGACTTTGTGAAACAGACTGTCCTAAAAGACTAAACAAAATATCATGATTTCAACAGTTAAAGACTGTAAAAATGCTATAGTAAAAAATGTAAATCTCCTTTTTTATGTAATGTATTTAGAAGTGAAAAAGAATGTATAATTTACAGTGAAAAACAAACAAATTCCCATTCACATTCCCTGATTTCCCTGGGTTACATTTAACATTTGATGTTTTTTTTTTTTTTTTTGCTGTTGTTAAATGAATGTTTATTGCATTATTTCAGTATTATGTGTGTTACCATGATGGTGTTTAGTATATGTGAATGACATTGTGCACCTATAGGCTATATATTAGTATTTTCTTTTTCAGCTTATGAAAAAGCTGCAAAGATGTGACTGTCACCTGCTTTTGGTGTTTATCAGTGTATTACAAAGATTTCTGTACTTTAATAGGTTGGTATATTAACATTATATCAGTTAATGAAATGTTTTAAATATGAATTTAAGTTAAATCCATAAATTCTGCAATTTTCATTTTTACTTGTAAAACCTAAAATGTTGCTACTGTATTTTTTATTGATAAATTCTTGCAACCACAGCTATTAGTTGCTTTCATAGTATAGTAACGGAATTTTATTGCTAGAAAGGCAATACATTTGGTAATTGTATTTTTTAATATATATATATATATACTATTTTATTTCATCATTAAAATTCATTTTAACTTTTATAAAATGCTTCTCTGGCAGTCCACAGGACAGTATTAGACCATTACTGTATACACTGTTCACCCATGACTGCAGTGAGATTTAGCTCTAATTCCATTATAGAAGGATGGTAAATGTCTATTAGTAAAAGTACACTAAATGGTCAAGTTACTGGCACAAAAACTTAACATAAGTTGCACCTGTGCCTTTCCAAGACTGCTAAAGTCAACAGATTACCAATAGCCATATAGCAATCTCTGTGTACAAATACAACTAATTATGCTGACACCTTTAGAAAAAAGTCATTTTCCCAACATATATTTAAAAATTATAAATTATAATAAAAATAAAAAATTTAAGCTGGGAAAGTATGATTTTGTTCTGACCTCAACTGTACTTGCAATTGACCCCACTGCAAAAGAGAGAACATTGTTTTTGAAATATCCTTGTGCGCTTACAAAAGAGTATTTCACAATAATGCTCACTCTTTTGCAAGGGTTCATTTGCAGGTACAGCAGAGGTCAAACATTTCTATTTAAACCTGCAAAATGTTTAAAAATGCATACAAGATATTGCACGAACAATGCTGACCACTTTTGCAAGAGCTCTTTTACAAATGAAGTGTTGCCATCCTTTTTCAAGGGTGTGTGAAACCACACTAACAGACATTCTCAGAGAATCTGCTGTTTTTACAGACAATTTTTAAATCTCTTTCATCAACAGTACCCAACTGCTTTAAACAAACAACCATAGGTTTGATTCCCAAGAAAGACAAAGTTCAGTCTAAATGAGTGCTGGCCATTACAATTGATGTTTAACTGATTTTATGTAAAAAGGAAATAAAATATTTTTTACCTGTATTGCAGATAATCAGTAAAAGAACAAACATGGTATGTAAGGGTTTATCTGCAACTGTAAGTCAATTTTAGTTATATTGTTTGAGAACTTTGTAGATTTTAATTCTTAATTTTAATTCTTCACAAAGTGAAATTTCATAAAGATTAGTAGTAGTTATTGGACCTAAAACCTCTGCATGTAATAACCTAAAACACAACACTGTCTTATACTCGATGGCTGCTCTGTCAGTTCTTCGTCAACAGTTAGGAACCTAGGTATGCTATTCAACAGCAATCTTTTGTTTAAAAGCCACATTTCTAGCATTTGCAGAACTGCATTTTTTCATCTCAAAAATATATCGAAATTACAACCTATGCTCTCGATGTCAAATGCTGAACGTTAATTCATGCATTCATGATCTCAAGGATAGATTATTGTAATGCTTTATTGGGTGGTTGTTCTGCACGCTTAAGGGGAGACACTGCAGGCAAAAACACAGTTTTTTCATGCACCTGTAGAGTTTGAGATTTTGGGCTTTTTGGTGTTTCATAAAGTGTTTTTTTCAGACTAGTGGAAAGAAAACTGTTAAGTGTTTCTTTTGTAGCACTTGATCTATTTGTGTCAATAGATGTCAATTACAATCCATATTTTTAAAGGCTGTTTTCTCAAAATGAGTTTTTTTCTCCTACACTAAGCCATAAATCTCCACTTCAGTAGCATTTACACACACCAAACTTGACATTTTTATTCTGAAGTTTTTTACAGAAGGATTTGTTCATATATAATTTGCTTAATTTTATACAACATTTTATTCCCCCCAAATTGGTAAAAAAAAAATAATAATAATTGTTCAGATACCCAAAATGACCTTTGTAAAAACATTTGACTCTAATATGTCAAAAAATTAAACAAGAATTGTGAAACTGACTTCATCCAGTGTTTAGATTTTTGTACTAGAAATGTATGCAAATTAGAGAATATTTCATTAAATAATGCCCCATTTGCATATTAAACCTAACATTTTAAAAATGATAAGTAAATTTTTTTACCCTATTCACCTGCAGTGTCTCGCCAGCTGGTCCAAAATGCTGCAGCTAGGGTTCTTACTAGAACCAGAAAGTATGACCATATTAGCCCGGTTCTGTCAACCCAACACTGCACTGGCATTAAACATCGTATAAATTTTAAAATCGTGCTAATTATATAAAGCCCTCAAAGGTTCAGCTCCTCAGTAGCTACTTGAGCGAGTTCTTATCATATTATAGTCTCTCACGTCCGCTGCGTTCTCAAAACTCAAGCAATTTGATAGTACCTAGCATCTCAAAATCAACTGCAGGCGGCAGATCATTTACTTATAGCGCCTAAACTCTGAAACAATCTACAGAACACTGTTCGGGAGGCAGACACACTCTGTCAGTTTAAATCTAGATTAAAGACACATCTCTTTAACCATTCCATAATCAAAATTCATTAAAGGATTGTTAGGCTGCAATGCATTAATTAGGTCAACCAGAACCAGGAACACTTTCCATAACACCTGATGTACTTGTTGCATCATAAGAAGAATGGCATCTACACTAATATTAGTCTGTTTTGTTCTTATTCCGAGGTCACCTAGCCACCAGATCCAGTCTGTATCCAGATCAGATGGTCACTGCAGTCCCCTGAATCCAGTCCAAACCCAGGTCAGACGGTGAACAACACCTAGAGATGACCTCTACAGCCCTTAATGTCAGCGGAGACCACATCAACTAGATGAGCCCCAGAGATGGATCATCAGTAAGAACTCCTCATGTAGATGGCTGTTGCGACAAGACCACGGGAACCAGATGAGTCCTTTGCAAATCTGACTTTGCTGCAGCATGGAACATTTGTACTATTGACACTATTGTCTAATTTAATACTGTAAAGTTGCTTTGACACAACCCGTATTTTAAAAGTGCTGTATAAATAAATGTGATTGTTTGACTGATAGAGGGATGAATAACAATTTTACACAACAAATACGGTCCATGAGACAAAACTAATTTTTTAAAAAGGGGTTCCATTAAAAAAAGTGTTGTTTTCTGGATTATGAATGATCCACCACCATTTTCACAGACTAGCATTGCTTTAGTGACAGCAACAACCAAATGTTTAGCAAAATACAATCAATCAATCAATAATAAAAGGAATGGCTCCTGCTTCAATAAAAATTCACATGCTTTGTACAGTCAAAGAAACTTATGCATGCATGATTTCTTTTTAGTTTGGGGGCAAAATCTAAATGTTAAACACTGGCAGAAAACATGTTAATTGGAGTGAGGAATATATTGCTTTTATATGACAAATTAGATGCAGACAGGAAGTTTGTTATTTAAACAGGTTGTGTAAATGTTCAATGTAAAACCTAGAAATCTGAATTCCTATTATGATATGCAACCAGTTCTGCAAGAGATAAGTGAAACATCTAAAGGCAATTGACCCAAGTGCCAAGTGTATTCAAGAAGCATACTTTAGCTTAATGACTAGGCAGCAGAAGGAATAATAAAGATCTTTTAACTGACAGATTGTATAAACTATTATAATCAATGGATATAGTTTAGGGTGTAATAACTCAAAGTTAAACGCACTGTAAAAATTCCAAGAAACATAACACAACCTTTTGTGTTTAAAGGTAAAAATGCATTGCTCTAAGAGTTATAAGCCTTATTCTATGTTTTTGTTTTTACTGGAAATCAAAAACTCATCCTTATCTTATCTTACATATTCTTATTTTTACATATTAACTATTTAAAGTTTATAATGTCATTATTTATTTTTAAATATTCTTTCAGCAACTAAAGTGCAACCAGACACTTTAAGAAAAATGTAAACATCTTTTACAAAGTTCACACAAACAATATAAATCAAAATGTTCTTACAGATAAACCCTTATGTGCCATGTTTGATCTTTAACTGATTACCTGCTTTACAGGTAGAAAATATATTATTTCCTCAATACATAAAATCAGTTAAATATAAAATCATCAGGTATATCACAAGCTGCAGGAATTTCTGCAACTAAAACACCTGTGTATTTAAGAAGTGCTCTAAAAGTGTACACTGGTTGCTCCACAGTACACAAGGTGTTGATTTAGCAGATTGGCAGGAATTTACTTGTTTGTTTTGGTAGTTTGATTACAAAGCCTTAAGATAACGGCGCCATGTAGCATACTGTATCCAGTGTTGCTTCTCTTGTTCAGCTGTACTGTACCTGTATGGCTGATGTACAGCCAGAAGAGCAAGTAAAACTGACTAATAGTACTGAGCATTTGAGTGTGGAGGAAATAGGTGCTGTGTGGACTAAGGGTGAGTTTCAGCAACACTGTCTCATAGGAATCCACTGGAAGAGCTGAGATCCACTGTGAGTTTTCTGACGGACAGACTGCAGGTCACTGAAGAACAGCTGGATCAGCTCCGGAGAAATGGTAACTGATGTCATACAGAAGTTTGTGTGCCTTTTTCTTTTTTAACAAAACATGATCTGATTCACACAGCATATAAAGTGGCATTTGCTGCAACACTTGGACCTGTAGGTACTATTGGACCTTACGACACTCCAATCACATTGGCTTATGGTAATGTCTATGTGAATGTGGGAGGAGCTTACAACCCCGGCACTGGTATGTGTTCTTATACATCTACATTTTGTCAAAATAAATAGTGTAATTATATGAGCATATAAAAACCACTCCTAATTGTTGTCTATGCCATTACGGGTATCTTCATGGCACCTGTTAAGGGGGTCTATTTCTTTGCTGTCTCTGGAGTTAGATTTTCATTTAAAGTAATGGGTCTAAGACTCTTTAAAAATGAACAACAGATGGTAACTCTTTACAATGATCTTCTAGGTAACCGCCATGAATCAGCATATTATTCATTCTGTTTGACTCTAGTGGCAGGAGACCATGTCTATGTGCGCCTCTGGCAAAATACATGGTTCTACACTCTAAAAAATCCTGGGTTATTTTTTCTACCCAAATGTTGGGTTAAGCCATTTGGGTCATTTTTGGGGGTTATTTTCTCAGTCTTGGGTAGTTTTTGAGTAGTTCTACGTAACCCAACCGCTGGGTTATTTTCTGGGTCATTTTCACTGAGAGTTGAATCAATGCACCCCTCCCCGACCCGGACGCATCAACCCAGCTCCTTGGGTCAAATCAACTCGGGCGCAGGGTCAGCTCAGGTAGCGAGCGTAGCGCGGGCTGACTGAATTCGAGGTGGAGGTGGAGGCCACACACCCTCTGGAATTTGGATAAATAAGGTTCGTATCAGTATATTCATACGAATAACATGTGTTTTTTAACCTGTTTATACACATAACAATAATATTGAGGGCTAAAAGACAAATGTGCGATAAGAGTCTAGTTTACGTGCGCTGAGAGAGTTTCGTTCGTTTTGGTTTACTGGTTTCTAATGTCAGCTGGTCTGGACAGTAAATAGGTTTTCTTCAGTTTTCTACTTAAAAAAAAATGTTTTAAACGTTCCCTTTGGTCCATTACATATCTTAACCATATCTTTAATACATTTTTTTACACGTACAGTCAAAGCTGCACATCCCCCACCGCCCTGCAGTGCTGCTGAGTCAAAACAACCCAGTTGGTGGGTCATCATCTGTTGCGGGGATTTTTGAATCGTCAGCGCTCAGCGGGAGGAATTCTAGACTGCACTTTTCAAGCAGACTGTCTTCAGCGTTTTTGTGGTGAAATAAAGGTTTATATTTGTCTTCATTTCATTTAATCGTTACCGACTGGAAAATGTGCCTTTCTGAATCTAAAATATCACTATAATGATGGATCATAACAGCCGAGCGATCGCAACAGGCGGCCTGTGTGCATTTCTTGTTGCCCGCGTTATGATGAAGCAACTTCAATCGGTGAGCTGATGTGCGATTTTTATCACAGAAAGAGGCAGATAATATATTTTATACGGTAATAATGACTAGTCAATTTATTATAATTATACTTTATTACTATGAAAAGCAGATGGTTTGAAGAACACAAATAAACCATATATTGCCGCGTCGTAAGTTTTCTGTCCTAGCCTAACGTTACTGTCTTTGAGATTAGATTCAATCACACACGCAATCTTATTCATAAATGACAAGATTAAACGTCTATTAGAGCCCTAATCTCTGATTTATATTCAAAACTGCACTGGCGCTGATCTAGAGAGAGCAGTTACATAATTTTATATGAAACATCTTTACAAAGTCGTTTGTATGGTTATTTCTGGATTACAATCTTTCACAGAAGTACTGGAATACAAGATAATATTTCGGATAAACACTGCTGTCTACAGAAGCGATCAAATCACCTTAATAAAGATTGTATCAATTACAACATATGCCAGCAGGTGGAGACAAGAGACTTAAAATGGGATTTATTCAAAAACGTTGATTCGTTCAGGAATGACAAAAAAAGTTAAATTTGGCAAATCAGTGAAAGTTATTGAACCATTTGTTTAACTTATTTTTTCATCAGTTCGTTAAATATTGTATTTTATAAATAGACTGCAGCCGTTTTACTAGAAACTCTAGTAAATTACATGTTATTTTTATTAGTTGTCTGTTGTTTTTCAGAATCATTGTGGAAGAATGGTGATATGTATTACAAATATTTATTAATACAATATAGTTAATTTAAATATGGAGAAAAAAAACTTCTTTCTAAAGAAATTTGTATACTATATTTGCTCAGGTTTTAGCATTTTGAATTTGTTCAATACTAAGTATGAATGCAATTTTTTGCATTAATATTGGAAAGCAAACTTGTAATCCAAGTTTTTTGTTACTTATTTTTATACTAAATCATTATTAATGGTAATAATTAACAATTATTAACTTACTTACTTTACAGTAAGGTCTCCTTTGTTAATATTAATGTGTATAACAATAAGCAATTAGCAAAACATTTGTTACAGTATTTATACATTTTTATTAATGTTAATTTATATATAAAAAAATAAATAAATACAATTATTGTAAAGTGTTACCAAACCTCTTTTGACTTGCTTCGTATGCCTGTCAGTGGCTCTGTCAAAGTGGGCCATAATAATTTTCAGATATTTTGCCTCATCCAAAGCTCTGGCCCTTGATTTAATAAACATTTTGGATTAACTCCCCAATCTAACATACCCACACCCCAATATTCTGTTTCACATTTATTAATTTGCATTATCTGTCCTTTAGGTTGGAACAAATATGGTGGAGTACCTCCAGCAAGCTGAAGCATCAAGACCTTACCCTTACGTACTGTCACTTGAAAATGGACACATTGTCTCCCAGGCATTTGTCATCCTCACAGGAAAAGCTTTGGAGCAAAGCACTCTCATTGGGGCAGTAGATGTATACTTCAAATCATTTTATGTTTTTGACATAAACAAAACAGTGTTTCTATTGTTGGGAGTTTATAAAAAATGTTAATGAGTTGGAGCGAAGTGAATCCTCAACAGTGAAATTGTACACTTTTTTTATAACCAACATACTGGTGACTATCAATTACATTTTTGTGAAAATGTTTTACTGGCAAAATGCTGTAAGTTTTATTTTTGTGTTCATATACTGTAGACTAAAAACAACATCTTCATAATTTAGTCTAAAAACAATACTGCTTTGTAACATACAGTTGTTCTTGAGATATATTATAGTTTTAATTTCATGTGCATATGGATTAATTTGCAAACTGTTTTACTAAACCTTGGGTTTTGTGGAGTTCATGAATTTTTTAAATGTTAAAACATTTGCAGTTTTTCATCTTACAACTACAAAGAAATAGTTTTGAATGCTGTATATAAATCGAATTTTATTGTATATATTAAAAATATTAATGTAAAAATAAAGCTAATACAATGTTGACCATTTTATTCATTATGTGGTATATTTCATTTTAAAAGATTATTTTAAAAGGCATAAAAATAAATTATTTGAAAATATAACCCATTTATTAAATAAAATTAACCCATCATTTTAGTAAAAAATAACCAAGTTTGGGTAGAAAAACAACCCATTTGGTGGGTTAAAATTAATAACCCAACTTCTTGGGTTAATTTAACCCCATATGGGTTCTGTCCTATATTTACCCAGCCCCTGGGTTAAAAACTACCCAATTTGGGTTGTTTTTAACCCAGTGTTTTTAGAGTGTATGATAATGAAAACAACCACAATGCATTTGTTGGCTATTTAATTTTCCCTTTTTGGTAATCTTATTAAATTCACAAAGGTTGCAAGTTTCTAAATATGACCTTAGGTCACTTATAGGCAGTGATGGGAATAACGGCGCTATAAATAAACGGCGTTACTAACGGCGATACTTTTTTCAGTAACGAGTAATCAAACGAATTACTCTTTCTCCCGTTACAACGCCGTTACCGTTACTGACAATAAAATGCGCGTTACTATAACTGAGAACACTGAAGCGGTTTTCATGCGAGCAGCGTCTTTCTCAGCCATAGGACCTCTCTTTCTCTGAGGTGTTTGTGTATGTTCGGGGCTGAGGCGGGACACATAACCAGTGATGATGATTGGTGTGGCTGTAAACGTGGTGTAACTGAGAACGCGATGATTGGCTTACATTGAGTAAATTTCCATTGTTTGCCAATCAGAGGCAGAGTAGTGCGGGTGTTCACACACAAGCATGCGCACGTTTAGTCGCACACGCCGACATCCAGGAGTCACAACGATGGCAAGTCCAACAAGTTCAAAGGTAGCTTTTGAAAACTGGAAGTATAAGCATACTTTTCCCTCGCTGAGGTGAAAGGCAAAAATATTTATGTAACGTGCAACTTATGCAGGAAAAAAAGAGTCTCTCTGTGTCTGTGACAAGTAATTCTAAAATGAAGCACCTCACATCGTCACATGCCTCCACAAAATTAGTGGCTTAGAACGCAGGTGATAACGATATTTAAAGTTCTAAACCATCTTTATTTGTGCTTTATTGTTCCACTATAGTAATGATAATATTTATAATAATATGTTGAATCTGATAGTTGTCTTTCACGTTGTCCCACAACAACATTAAACTAGTGTAGATTAGTGTACAATGTTTTATATTTATTTTACAGTTATACTAATTAGATTTTTTAAGTAACGCAATAATTACTTTGACTGGTAATTAGTTACTTTTATAATGATGTAACTCAGTTACTAACTCAGTTACTATTTGTGAGAAGTAACTAGTAACTATAACTAATTACTTTTTTAAAGGTATGTGCCCAACACTGCTTATAGGAGTAAAATAAACACACTACAGCAATTTATCAATATATCACTGTACTTGTGATGACAAATCCTAAATTGTTTTTATTCATGAAGCTTGCTTATTGAATAAGATTCCTAAGATTCTATATAAGAACACGCTGACAAGACTGGATATTAAGAGGGCTCTTTAGAAAAGATGTTAGCCATGTCATTATTCATTTATGCTAGGCAGGACTGAAAAAGCCCCTACCTCAACAGCATTCAATGTTGAGTGATCTGTGCTGTCATTAATGCAAATTTGTAAACGTTAAGACTTAAGAAGAAAATATGATACAATTCAAATGAATAAATGTGTTTCAGTTCTATGTTTCTTCAGTTCTTTGAAATAAAGTGATATTAATTGCATCTCATAATTTGTATCTTGGTTTGTGGTGATTAAAATTAAAATCTTCAGCATAGTATTGGTCTTGGCTCTTTTGTGTTCTAATGTTCTTCTGTGTTCCAAATGATATGTTTCCATTATAGGGTTATGTCAAAGGAGACAGACAAAAGAAAAGCAAATATTTCTATGTGCTTTTCTATAGGTTGTGGCTGGTAAACTTTCCAGTCATCAATATATAATAGACTATCTTGTCACCAATTAATATATATAAATAGTATTGTGTTTATTTTTGTGTTGTTGTTTTTTTTTAACTATGAATTATTTTTTTATTTTGGGTTTGTTTAATCATGTATATTTATTACCTTTGGAGTTCTTTGTACACTCAAAATCAGTTAAATATCAATTCACCAGGTATATGAGGAGCTGCAGGAATTTACTTGTTTTGTTTTGGTAGTTTGATTGCAAAACCTTAAGATAATGGCACCATGTATCATTCTGTATCCAGTGCTGCTTCTGTACCTGTATTAGGGATGTGACAAGATCTCATGGCATGCGAGAACGTGACAATATCCTCTCAAAATATTTTGCAATATTTAAATAGAGCTGCAGGATTAATCCTTCAAAGATCTCTATTCAAACACCCACGTGATTGTATTCCTGAATAACATCGATTCAGCTGTGGCTATTACCACTGTTTCACATGCTAAGGAATCTGCATTCATGCTGCTCAACACAAACAGTCTTTTTAACCACATAATGATCATTATTTCTGTGTTATAGACATTTAAATAACAGAAGTCCTGGGATAAAAGTTTATAGTTTGGGTATAAACACTTATTGTTTTCAGTAGCGATCAAAACGAAAGCATCTTTAACACTTGTACGTATATTGTACCACTTATCCTTGGTGGAAATTATACAAGTTTTCAATATTGAAAGAAGTCTTTATTAATTGAGACACTGACTCCTTCATTTTTAAACATTGTCCGAATATATATTTTTAAAACTAAAAGACTTAAGCAATAAACATTTTGTCAGAACCACTAGTAAATTATGTTATTTCTAATATTTTTTTCTTCAGAAGTTTAGTTTGCATGTTTATTACTGCACATAATTCATTAAAATAGAATTTGTAAAGTACAAGTTGCTATCAAAATGCACTTCAGACGCATATGCTCGCGGGCGCGAACTGGAATCATTATCTAGGCTGCACTCGAAGCATTTTGAGGACACATCATCAATTAAGTATATTTAACGAATGTTACAGTATCCACTGTAGTTGTCCGCTAGTAGAAAAAATAGTTTTATCAGTAATTATCCGTGTATTGCTATTATATCAATAAGGAGAGTCTGGCTGGTGTGTGCGAGTGGAGGCGGGGCCAATTTGCATATTCATAGATCCACGTATAGTAAATGAGGCAATAGAGTTACATTCAAGCTGTCATAAGGCGTAAGAAAATTATTTTCACAAGAAAAACATTTAATGTAATTTCGATGATGAAGGATTAGTTTTAAGGGATTTTTTTTTACTACAGACTAATACTATTATTGTATTTTTGTTTCCTTCTGGAAAGCACACTGAACATTATGTTAATACTGAATATACATTAAATAAAGCCTAAATTATATATAGCATATATACTATAGCTATATAACTATAGCGTATACGCCTTTGCTTATATTGTGTTTTACTGCTATGTTTTTTTTTTTAATTCTGTTGTTACTTGCAAAAAGGTAATATAATACTAAACACAGTCACAACAATACAATAGGCTACGAGTAAGTATAGTGGAAGATTTACTTAAAGCTCAAACTTTCTATGATTTCTATGATACTGTGTTCTAAATGCTTAATTGACTAAATGCATTTACATACTGCAATCTTTTATTTTAATTATTTAATTTAATTAAGAAGTGAATTTACTCATACTAAATATAACACTAGTATAAAATGAATCGTTATAATTACAATGTAAGCATTTCCCCTCTTTTTTTTTTTACTGGAAAATGGCACCTATGGTATTCTAATTCTTTATACTTTTACTAAAGCTTTAAAGGCGTATTAGTGACTGACACTGTATATCACACTGCTTGCAATGACTAACTTTAGCTGGAAGAGGGCAGCCTTTAACTTTGCTGTAAACATAGGCAGTTGGTTTGGAGATGGTGTGTTGACTCTTGAATACCTCTAGAGGTCTCTAAAGAGCCTACTAAGAAACTGTTTAGAGAAAAAAAAAAAAGTCTAATAGCGCCGAAACAACATTAAATCATGGCGATATTATATCATGATATAAATATTGAGGCTGTAAATTGCAGTGTGCATTAATTAATTCAATGCATCGAATTAAGTGCTTTAAAAAAATAAAAGGTTATTTTTTCTTTTATGCATATTTGAAAAAATTGCATGGATGCCACCAAAAGATTTTCGCCTTGTTATTTTATATTTATTTATTTTGAAAGTGTGCCATGGATATACCACATCATAAACACATGTGCATTAAAGTACCGCACAGTATAAATTCAGACAGATAGAAAAATGAGTGACAAAGCAAACAACTCAGCACGTCCAAGTTCAGCAGCAATCCACATGAGTCAGAACTGGATAATAAGCCAGCATCATACTGGAAGAAAGGCACTTTGTGCTAATGACAGTTTGTAATGCATGCTAATGATGGCAAGTATTGTTAAAGCGTAGCTCTTGCGTCTCAATCCATGATGAGGAAGAAAGAGAGTGGCATAGCCTACCATAGGGCTTGCAATGTCACGTTTTTTGCAGCATGCCAGTCCTTCTTCTACTCTGCTGACCAAAGTTCAATCTGTCACATTGTCTCAGTCTCCAGGGGAGGCTACTGCCAGTCGTTTACAGCTCACAATTTATTACACTATTAACCTTTATTGCCATTCCAGCACCAGCGTCCACTTCTTCATACAACGAAGCAAGGCCAACAGAGTCTGAATCATAAAAACTATCTGTCATCTTTTACAGTGCGCGTGTATACAGCATGTGCATGTGTGTTTCGGAGTTCGCGCTTAACACACACTGTATGCATCAAGTCTCATCACTGGTGATATACGATGTGAAAACTACACTTAAAAGCTAAAAAGAAGCAAGACATTTTGAAGCTTCGAATCAATTGAACCGATCGCTTTGTCAAATGTCACTGTTGCGTTCAAAACCAATTAAGCGCCACCGAATCCGACTGAACGCCAGTTACAGTTCACTTCCAGGAATAAAAAAAAATCCTCATAATTTACTCACCCCCATGGCATCCAAGAAATTCATGTCATTCTTTCTTTGGTCGAAAAGAAATTAAGGTTATTGAGGAAAACATTTCAGGATTTTTCTCGACATCTTTTTTCTGAGTAACTGATGAGCGCCGCCATGATGGATTCTAACTTCCGTTTGGGTGATCTCCATAGACGTTTTTCCTGAACACGGAAGTAAGTCCGACTCTTAACTGAAAGAATGCTTTGCATTTCCGTTCTGCATTGTTTCTAGTCAAATTAGGGTATATTCCGAGCTAATAACTGATGTTAAACCTATTAAAATGTTTTTAAAAAGCACATGGCTCTATAGCGCCATCACTTGGCAATGACCGTCATTTGTCAGTGCCTCACTTTAATGAGTGTGTAGGTGTCACGAAGCAGCGGACGTTAGATACATTAAAAACAGACGGACCCTATTTGAATGGGTTCCTATGGAAACCGGAACAGAAAAGCATTCAATCTGACGTTAGAATTCGTAATGGCGACGCTCATCGTTTACTAAGGAAAAGGTTTATAGAAATCCATGTTACAACGGAGTAACAATTTATACTATAAATTACTGAAACTTTATATATAACTAAATATAAAAATGTGTTCTGCTAATGTTGTCAAAACAAATGAAAAAACATGCGGAACCTGCTAAATCATTTAGGCATATATTTATAGGCTATAGGACTTTGATAAACTAATAGGCAGTAAAGATACATGAGCAGTATTAATTAATATATTACCCTAATATTTTACCTACCTGACCAGAAATGATAACAAACACGAATGTTGTCAAGATTCTTGCCAAGGAAATCCAGGTTCAGTTCGGCTAACCATAACACCTTTTTTTGACAGTTTTTTGCACTCTTCTCCTTGATTTGTTATAACCTTCGGCAATCTATAATGTTTTCATGGTCCAACCAATTAGTAAAGCCTAAAACATGACAATAATTGATAATCTTCAGCAGCAATAATCAGCAACATTCGCGAGTTCCGTTCCGTTCAGTGTCACCAATATGGCTGATTTATTGTGCGTTGTGAAATATACAGTGGACTTCTAGGGTGGTCAATTTTCTACTCCAGCTTCAAAATTGTCAGACATTGTTGTTTTACCCCTTTTTGTAAAGGGTGTTTGACTTTCTTGGCATGTTCGCTTTGTAAACACTGGGTTGGTATTTCCGCCTATGTCATGTGTAATACGTAAGCTTGAGCTAGTTCAAGACAAACATTTTGTGGTTAAAAAGTATATAAATGTTAACTTTTGCTTTATGACCCTTACTCCTCGGCTGTGATCATATATAGCCCTTTTGAAGCTGCAATGAAACTGCAGTTCGAATCTTCAACCTGTTGGCCATCATTGCAGTCCACTATGGAGAAAAGTCCTGATTGTTTTCCTCAAAAACCTTAATTTCTTTTCAACTGAAGAAAGAAAGACATGAACATCTTGGATAACACAGGGCTAAGTATCTGGAAATTTTTATTCTGGAAGTGAACTAATCACTACTATCACCTATCGCTACTTTTTTGGTATAGGCCAGTGGTTCTTATTTCTGGCCTAGAGTTTAGCTCTAACCTTGATCAAACTCACCTGCCTGTAACTTTTTAGTGATCCTAAAGTCCTTAATAAACTTGTTCAGGTGTTTTCTTAGGGTTGGAGCTGAACGCTGCAGGAAAATGTATCTCGCAGGCCAGAGTTGAGAACCCCTGGTATAGGCTGTATTCTGGTTCACAAAGTAGATGCGTTTACACATGCGCATATGCGCTCACCCAGCGTGTTCGGTAGGTTAGACCTCATTAAGAATTTCTCCTGGCTGTAAGAGCTAATTAACCTAATTTGAGCAGCACCAGCACATACACAGATGAACCCAAGGGCCTGCTTTGCGTTTTTCAAATTAAGAGGGCTTCACTTTTCCCTGTGTCTGCATGGAGTCATTAGGGGAAGGGTTTGTGGAAAAAAGAAACCGAACAGCAAGTCAGTCATATCAAAGCACATCCCTAATTCACTCGAATCTCGGCGAACACGACAAATTGAATCTGCTGCACACGCTTAATATGAATAATTTTTCAATTCTTTAACTCTGAGGTCCAATCTGCTGCTGAATAATAAATGGTGACACACAGGCTAGTTTAACATTAACACTCATTAGCAAATGGCAAAAATCATTAAAGCAAAGCCATGATAACCTGTTATGCTTAATAGGGAATCATTTGGTGAGGTGACATGGAAGATTATGCAAAATTTATTTTTACATCGTGGCTAGAATGTTTTAATGCATCGGATTTCACGAAAAAAAAGGAGGTGTAGATGGAGGAGATTCTCCACCCCTCCCCAGTTGTCCACTGTGCCATACTGCAGATGTCACAAAGCCACCAGACACCCGCCATCAATCTTTTTTTTATGTTGTGCCTCGTTGTTTCTATGGCATCCTCTATTTCCTTTTAATTGTTTTATGTATAAATACTATTAGAGTAGTTTTTGTGCACAAAGTAAACAAAAATAACGGCAATTCCATCTTAAATGCACGTTCAAGAGTACCAGGATGCATGCGTGTGGTAACGGTTGAACCACTGATGTCTCATGGATTTTTTTTTAACAATGCCCTCACTACCTTTCTGGGCCTTGAACATGTTAGTTGCATTGCTGTCTATGCAGGGTCAGAAAGCTCTTGGATTTCATCAGAAATATCTTCATTTGTGTTCCGAAGATGAACAAAGGTGACAGAATCTTCATTTTTAGGTGAACTTTCCCTTTAAGTCAGACTACGTAACAAGTGCTTCCAGAAAACGTTTTAATGCTGCTTTTGCAACAGGGCTCTCAAGGAGAGCTGAGAAGCTAAACAGAATCCGGGGAGAGTGGAGAAGCACAGACATAATAGATGGATCACATGCTATTTATACAGGCTGGCTCGGAAAACTGAGCGTGAGAGGAGAGAAAATGAAGGGGAGTGAAGGAGGAAGAGAACATGTTGACTCGCGCTAATCTGTTTCATCTCTCTGTACACTCCCTGTGTGTTCTTCTCTTAAGCTGAGAAGAAAACCACACAGACTAATTTTCAATATGAAGATCAAATCCTTACAATCACCTGTTCAATATTGGGCCATGCTGAGTCCAAATCCCCAATATCCCTTCGGCCAATTGGAAGCTTGCGCTGTAAATACCCTGACTGACAAATTTTGCAGTGTTAGCATAACAGAAAAGAGCTGTTTAGTCACGATGTTAGTTTGTAGGCCAACCTGGGAAGGCTAATTCACTTTGGGAATTTCGAATGGTTTTGGATTTATGAGTAAAACAAGGTCTGTGGCACTTTCTCTACTTTGATTATGTGAACGTTTAGTACAATGAATTTCAGATGTTACTGTTTAGTTTGTGTTTTCACAACCAAATAAGATCTTAAAAGGATAGTTCACCCAGGAATGAAAATTCTGTCATTAATCTGTCACTAATTACTCGTTCCAAAGCCGTAAACCGTTCATCTTCATAACACAAATTAAGATATTTTGGATGAAATCTGGTAGCTTCCTGACCCTGCATAGACAGCAATGCAACTGACATGTTCAAGTTAGTGTGTACGTCGTTAAAATAGTCCATGTGGTTCAACCATAATTTTATGAAGCTACGACAATACTGTTTGTGCTCAAAGAAAAAAAAAAATTACTTCATTCATCAATTTCTTCTCTTCTGTACAGGTCTTCAATGCACATTCAGGAGTACTCACGAAAGTAAGTAGTTATTTTTGCTTGTTTGTTTTTTCTTGTTAAGATGAACATCCAATCAGCATCTCTCTCACCAACTGTCGGATGCCAAATCAACATGCTCACTCAGCGAAAAAGTCTTAGCCTCCAGCCTCAGAGTCCTGGACTCCGCCTCGGCCCTCCGACCCTGCGGCTCCACCCCGACTCTCAGTTCCCTCGTCTCCACCGTCGCCTGACGGTCCTCAAGCGCCGCCGGGCTCCATCGTCCCTCCGGCTCCGCCTTGGTCGGTCATCCCTTCGCCTCATGACTCCACCGGCTGTGCCTCGTCGCTCCGTCCCACCGGCTCGGTTGGGCTCTGCCTCAGTCCTCTGTCACTCCGGCTCCACCGTGGATCTCTGGATCTCCGCCTTAGTCGCCAGAGCTTTGGGCTCCACTTTGGCCCAGATCTTCGGCTCTCCGCCTCTGTCTCTACCGCCACCTGCTCCGCATCCATCGGTCAGCTCCCTGGAGTCGTCAGCCCTTCCTCCACTATGGCTCCACCGCGGGTCACCATCATGGCTGCAGCCTGGGTCTCACCTGGTTCCTCCTGCTCCGGATCCCACCTGTCTCCTTCTTGGCTCCTCCCTCCGTCATCACCTTTCTGGACTGTTCTGTTTCCTCCTTGGCTCCTTCCTTCGTCATCACCACCCTGGACTGTTCTGTTTCCTCCTTGGCTCCTCCCTCCATCTGATCCACCCTGTAATCCGCTGATCGTCCTCCCTTCCGGAAGTCTGTCCTCCGCCGAAGCCTCCTCCATAGACTTTGTGTTTAGTTTTTTCTTTTTGTCGGCGCGAGGTCGCACCTACTGAAAGGGGGATGTAATGTCACGCCCCATGGACTGTATGTTTGGTTTTTCCCATTGTTTCCCCCCGTTGGACTGTCTGTATTTGGTTTTTCCCTATGCCCATATTTGGTTTTCCTGTCAATTAGCATCATTCCCATCACCTGTCTGTGTAATTAGCACCCCTTTATCAATTTGGTTCAGTTGATGTCTCTTTGTCCGGCTAGAAGGTTACCTACTGTGTGCGTGTGTGTGTTCTAGTCATCCCTGACTGTTTGTTACCCTGCCTGAGGATTTATTAAAGACTTTGCATTTACTTATACGTCGTTTTTGTGCATTCCTACATGCTTAGTGACAGATTACACATTAACTAACTAAATAACTGAGTTTTATCTAATCTCATGGCGAAAACGTACCTGTGGGAACTCTTTTGCAAGACGCAAAATGTATACCAATAAGTACATATCACAGCCGTTTCCAACAGAAATGAACACTAAAGGTGGTAAAACAGCAAGTGCTTGTAATCATTTTCATACACAGTTATGATTACAGCTTCATATGTTTTCACTCTCTGGACGTAACAAGTTTGCTTGGTAGCTCAGGTCTTGCTTGGTAGCATTGGACTTAGGATGTGGAAATCGTTGGGTACGAATCTCGTGAAAAACATGACTCACGATGAAAGAGCTAAAAGACGACAGATCGGAAAACAAGCTAAAACAGCATGCTTGCGATTGCGTTTTTACGTCACATTCACTTTTGTTCATACTATCAGGTAGGTTTAAGTGTAGTGCAGATGGTATGTTATTTTAAAGCGTCACGGAGCATTAGAGTTATAGCGCCACTTGACGGACATTTCAAGTCAGAATTGCGGTGACACCTACAAAAGCAACGTCACATAAAACGTACCATATGTACTTTTATCTGTTCCGGGGGAATTAACACTCTTTTAGCTCCACTCAATGGACATTTCACTTCGAATATGTCACAAAACATACATGGTGGTACGTTTTTTGTGTCTTGCAAAAAATGTTCCCACAGATATGCCTTCGTCATGAGATTAGGTTGAGGTTTTACACATTAATTTTTCACCCAGGCTGTCTCTCAAAGAAATAATCTGTTCTCCTGGTCTTCCTTTTTTAATAGAAATCTAATGACACATGAACGGGAAACCTGCAGCGAGAACGCCAGAACAAAAGGTGCTGTCTCTAGTGTTTTCTCAGCAGAACACATCCACCCGCACTGTTTTCTTGTAGTGATGTTGTGACCAGCACAGGCCAGGATGCACCTGCGTGTGGAAGCTGAGGTCGTTTAGGACACGAAGATCTTTTCCCCAGACCATCACTGCCATCGGCTCCCTATTTATACCCTCATTCTCTTTCACACACACAACAGTCGCACACCCACAGGGAAGGAAGCACATCAAGGAAGTCTCGCTTTTCTTTCTTTTTCTTTTTTTTTTTTTAACACCCGTCTCCCAAGGCCTCTCAGTGGTGGATGAGCTCTCGCCCTCCAATTTACACCCTGGTAAGTTAAGGAAATAGCCAGTGGCCCATGTCTACATAGCATATTGAGAATCACACTGGGAGGAAGTCAGTACAATACCCATTTCCAAGTATTCCAACAATCGCCTGCTAATGATGAAGGACATAAAACATAAACAACCAGTGATTCCCAAGCCGTTTCGTAAGTTTTTGTACACAAACGCAGACACTTCGGGCCATTCTCTCAAGGCTGGAACACACAGAACAGTCTGTTCCTATTAGTTAAACATGTTTGTTAGTGATTTAAGACCAGATTGGGGGGGAAACGGAGGATAGGGAGGATCAATGTCCTGGCTTAAACCGCAGCCCCTCGTTCGCCGTCTCCATGCTTTGATCGGGGCGCTATCTCTGTACCTATGCTCTCCGATCTGCGTTATTCAATTACATTTGAGCTCATTCCAAATGTGAAAGAGAGAAGCCAAGAAAAAAAGTCAATTTTTATGCCGGAGCGTAAGGACAGTGCCTTGCCGTCTAACATTGATTTCCAATACGACAGTCCTAACATGTCTAGATACACTAAAACGGGGCAAGATTAGTCCAAATCACCCTATCACACTATTTGAAGCAAGGGATCAGTAAAAGCATTCTCCATTATCTATAAAAAAGGAGCCACTTAAAGTTTGTTGACCTTAATGGAAGAATGAAATAGCAGTATGGAGTTTCTTAACATTTGTATGCACTTAAGATTAGATCTGAGGTGGATTACTAAAGTATTTTGTAGGTGTTGGATTTTGCTGTATTTGGCCGAGCAGTTGTTTGAGTGGCTCGCCAATGTATTAGATTATGCTAATACATAAAATAAGTAGGCTTGTTCAAGATAACATAACAGAGTTCTTGTGGGGAGAATAATTTCTTGAAGGCAGTAGTGTGGTATGCATTGCGGGACTCTTGTGAATGGCATCACAGGTTATGTTTTCTTTGCACACGAAAGGTATTCTTGTAGCTTCATAAAAATTAAGGTTGAACCACTAATATCACATGGACAGTTTTAACAATGTCCTTACTACCTTTCTGGGCAATGAACATAGTAGTTGTGTTGCTGTCTATGCAGGGTCAGAAAGCTCTCAGATTTCATAAAAAAAGATGAAGATGAACAAAAGTCTTACAGGTTTGTAACAACATGACGGTGATTACTTAAAGACAGAATTTTCATTTCTAGGTGAATTATTCCTTTGAAAAATATTAAGAAATACCAACCTTAAACTTTTACATTGAGTTGCATACGTAACAAAATTTTAAAAATTGCATTAGCAAATACCGTAGACAAAGTATAGTATACAGTTGAGGTCAAAAGTTTACATACACCTTGCAGAATCTGCAAAATGTTAATAATTTTACCAAAATAAAAGGGATCATACAAAATACATGTTATTTTTTATTTAGTACTGACCTGTAAGAATTATATTCTGCCTAGACCAAACTTCCACTTCAAGTAGACTATTCTTTCTCTACAAAGAGCTTAATTATCATAGAGATAATTCTTTCCAATCTCAATAATATGTAAATATTATTTTCTGAGTGTTACTTTGTCACTTATAGCGTGGGAGCGGCAGTAGGCCATCAAGAACCATCTGCTGACCAAAAGGGTATATGAATAGAATTGCTATGGATTCTAGATAATCTTATCACCTCAACGCTTAGTTGTTCCTACCTGAAAGACTACCAAAGATGTGGGAACGGAAGGCTATCGCTTTCATTGTTATCCGCAATTTACATTTAAGACAAAACTTCATTTACATGTTGAGCGGGAAGATGAACGTAACACAGTATAAAATGTTTGAGCTTAGGATGCTCGGGGTTCATTCTGACTTCGCTAAATCTGTAGTGCTGCCTGTACTTTGTTAGTACCAAGCTGTAATAAACGTTATTCTTCATCAAGATCTTCAACGTCCTCATTACTTTTTCTTATAGACCTGAATAAGATAATTCACACAAACGACGTTTAGTCCACAAAAGAAAATAATAGTTGAATTTATAAAAACCGACCCTGTTCAAAAGTTTACATACACTTGATTCTTAATACTGTGTTGTTACCTGAATGATCCACAGCTGAGTTTTTTGAGTTACAGTTGTTCAGGAGTCCCTTGTTTGTCCTGAACAGGTAAACTCCCCGCTGTTCTTCAGAAAAATCTTTCAGGTCCCAAAAATTTTTAGTATTTGGTATTTGAATTCCTTCCAACAATGACTATATGATTTTGAGATCCATCTTTTCACACTGAGGACAAGTTATTTAGGCAGAATAACAAAAATGTCTCAAAAATCTTCATTCTGTTCAAAAGTTTACACCCCCAGCTCTTAATGCATACTTTTCCTTCTGGAGCATCAGGGAGTGTTTGAATCTTCTGTAATAGTTGCATATGAGCCCCTTAGTTGTCCTCAGTGTAAAAAGATGGATCTCAAAATCATACCTTTCCATTATTGGAAAGGGTTCAAATACACAAAAATGCTGAAAAAACAAATAATTTGTGAAACCTGAAGGACTTTTCTGAAGAACAGTGGGCAGTTCAGAACAAACAAGGAACTCATGAACTACTATCACTAAACAAAAAGACTATTTTTTTCTCTTGTGGACTATATGTAAATGTATTTGATGTGAACTATCTTATTCAGGTCAGTACTGTACTAAATGAAAAATAACATGCAGTTGTATGACCCCTCTTATTTTGGTAAAATAATTAACATTTTGCAGACTCTGCAAGGTGTATGTAAACTTTTGACCTCAACTGTATGTATTACAAATTCTGACTATTCTCTTATTTCATATAAATTCTTACTATTTTGCATTAGACAGTTGAAAATGTAAAGTTTTTTTTAGGTGAATGACTGAGTGATTAAGAACACAAGGGAGGTCTGGATTACCGAAAGCACCTGCGGTTAGTCACTGTTTAAAAACCTCCCACGAACCTGAGCAGAGCGTGAGAAGAGTGATCCAATTCTTCACAGATTTAGGTTAGATAATACTTTTCAGCCTCAGACTGTGATAGAGTGGGAGTCAGACAGGAGAGAGCGAGAAACGAGGGAACTCTCAGCGGAACGTTAGCCGAGGAAAAGAAGTGGTGTTATGTAAATAGGCCCTTCTGTGCTCAAGAACGCACTTATTTTTATTCAATGAAAGCGCTGAAACACATCCGGGCATATTCTGTCTCAGAGAGAAAAAAAAAACTATCAACGACATCCTTCTCATTCACTTGGCTTTTATTCACATTTCAAATATGCTAACGCTAGCAAGATCTTTACATTCCACCGTGTGCCTCGGAAAAACCAGACGTCCATCTGAGCGTTCAGACAGAATAATAATCATAATAATATTAATAATAATAATAAAAGCAGCATCCCAGTTTAAAATAGAAAGCCATATGTGACGAGTGTATGATAGTGTTCGATATCTATGTGCTCGCTCGCACATCTTCAGTTCATTAAAAAGGAACTAGAACCTGATAAATAAAATTAAAAGATAGCCAAACATCTTGATAAAATCATCATCATCAACTGAAATCTCACACTGACAATAAAATCAGATAGAAAAGTGACTCAAGCCCACAGAGAACAAAAAGGAGTGAAATCCGTATATGATTGTTGGTCGTATTCGTGCGTCCTCGGGGAATACACATCCGTCCCGGGAAAAAAAGGGAAAATGGTTGCTGTCAGTCATGTAACCGTCTCCTGGTGGTCCTGTGCAAAGGTACTGGCACCTTCCAGGGTTTGTTTCTTCCGCTGTGGCGTATTTTGACTCGGAAGGCGGCTGCAGGTCGGTCTCCTGTGTCCGATGACTGTGCTCTGCAGGCTTTACACCCAGGGAAAGAGGAACGATTATTACTGTGGGCTTTCAAAGGCATCCCAAGGTTAATGTGCTTTCTGAAACGCCACTTCCCGTCGTATTCTCCAGGGCGAGACGTACACCTGGAGGCGCTGCAGGTCTGTCGAGCTGCCGCCGCTCTAGCCCTGCGTCACACTGTCCCTCGAGCTTCTTCCAAAGCCATCAATAATTTAAACAACTCATAAAGAGGGAAATAAAAACTGAAAAACAAACAAACGAAAAAAACCTAACTTAAGATTCCACCAGTGAGCCACAATGTAAACATTTTCCCTCTGCGGCCTGATGGTGGCGCTATAGTAGCGCCTCAGGCTTCCTCTCTGTGTCCGTGTGTGCGTCTCTATGTGAGGGCCCGTGCTCGCTCTCACTGGTACTGGAGGTAATTCTTCAGAGACTGGGGCAAAGGCAATGTCTCAATCTCCTGTAGACGTTCTCGTCCAAGAGCCAGCCGTGCTGCACGTCGACACAGGTCCATCAGAGGGAGAGGCTCCGCTGGAGAGAGACAAAGAAAAGCATTTGTTAGAACTGGATTCAAAAAGGGAAAATTTAAATGCACACAGCCTGAAGGCAACATAATCGTCTGTTGAGACCCTCAATGTTTTGGCTAAAAGATGTCAAATTGTCCCATCATTGGTGTTCCAAGATTCAAAAATGACACAAATGCACCATAAAAGTATCATAACAGTGGTCTATAAAAGTCAAACAATAGTGTGAATCAGGAATCAGTCTAATTTTTGAACAAATTATGTAGACAGATTCTGCGAATAAGCTCAGTTGATTCATTGACAAGATCACTAAAGAAAAGTACATACTGTAGTACTGTATGTATAAGGATATATTGTGAACAAATCATTCTTCTGAATTTTCAATGAATCAATTGATCTGGTCCACAGAATTGGTCTGAATGATTCTTCCACAAGTTGGACCAACTTCACTTATTATTCAGATTCAGATTCACTGAAAAGATTCATTTAATAAGTTCCTTCAAAAAGGATGCAAAACCACCATAACTCAACTCAAAAAATTGTTTTGTTAACAAATTGGACCAATTCCTGAACAAATCATTCATGCCAATTCCATGAGCCAAATGTAATTTCTTTCATGAATTGGATTAATATGTGAACAAATCGTTCATTCCAATTCCATGAACCAAACTTAATTTTTTTTATTGAGACAAATGAAATGAATTGAAATGAATTTATGAATTGGACCAATTTGTGAACAAATCGTTCAGAGTGATTCAATGAACCAGATCAATTGATTCACTTAAAAAAATGATGCAAAATCACCATCTAAAACAAAAATGTGATTTGTTAACAAATTGGACCAATTCCTGAACAAATCATACCAATTCCATAAACCAAATAAAAAAATTAATTAAGAAAAAAAAAATATTTTGTTCATGAAAAAAGTTATTCAGAGCTATTTTATGAACAAGATTAGCTGATTCAATAAAAAGAATCATTTAAAAGTTTACTTCAAAAAGGATGCAAAATCACCATGAACATAGATCTAACTCGAACATGTTAATGATCTACGTCTGAACAAATCATTCATACCAATTCCATGAACCAAATTGAATTTCTTATCATGAATTGGACCAATTTGTGAACAAATCATTTAGAGTGATTTCATGAACCAGATCAACTGATTAATTTAAAAGATTGCTTCAAAAATGATGCAAAATCACTATAAACATAGATCTAACTCAACAATTTGATTCAATTGAACCAATTCCTGAACAAATCATTCATACCAATTCCATGAACCAAATAATTTTTTTTAATCAAGAAAACAAAACAAACAAACAAAAAAAAAAACTTAAAACAATGGTTTGTTCATGAATTGGACCAATTTGTCAACAAATCGTTCCATGAACCAGATAAATTGATTCACTGGATAAAACAAAAATAAAAATAAGACTTAAAAGAAAAGAATGATTTGTTTGAATTGGACTAACTTTTGAACAATTCATTCAGAGTGGTTTCATGAGCCAGATCAGCTGATTCATAAAAAGATTCATTTTAAATTTCCTTCAAAAAGGATGTGAAATCACCATAAACTTAGGTCTAACGCAAAAAGTTGATTTGTTAAACAAACTGGATCTACATCTGAACAAATCATTCATACCAATTCCATGAACCAAATTTAATTTCTTATCATGAATTGGACTAATTTGTAAACAAATCATTTAGAGTGATTCAATGAACCAGATCAACTGATTCATCAACAGATTCCTTCAAAAATAATGCAAAATCACATAGATCTAACTCAACAATTTGATTCGACCAATTGGACCAATTCCTGAACAAATCATTCATACCAATTACATGAACCAACTTATTTTTTTCAATCAAGAAAAAAAAACCTTAAAACAATGAACAAGAAATGATTTACAAACTGGACTCCCTAACTTTTCCCATACCAGATACAATTTTTCAATAATAACAACTTCAAAACTACTTCTTAGATGTAAAATGTCTCACACAAAAGTGCCTTTAAAAGTTATAGTCATATGAACTGCTTTTTGAAAGTTTAAAGCACGGAAAACAGAAAAAAGACTGGTGCAATTCTTTAACATTTGTCCATTCGTATTTCACAGAAAAATGACAGGTTTGGAACAACATGAAGGTGAGTAAATGGTGACTGGATTTTCATTTTACGGTAAGCTGTTCCTTTAAAAGCCCCAGTGTGTGATCCAGTGTTTATGTGTGTATGTGTTTGGGCATCTTGCTCCTGTACATAAGCTGACAGGGCAGTTCAATAATAGATGGATCTTGCCACTGGAGCTCAGTATCCATCAACAGAGCTGCTGGCTCACAGAGGAGTCTGCCGCCACCCATCTGCTTTGAGTCAGCCGCTGCCCCAGCCAAGATTTCATACCGACAAACACAAAAACAGCCCTGGCTCCATCTGGACAAGATGCCACATCTCCTCTGCTGACCATCAGGTCTTTATCAGGACCTGGGCTGATATGACTAATCAGATCAAAAGGACGTTCACTCCTGCCGGCCAATCAGAGTAAGAGACTGTGACAGACTAATGCTTAGTAGTAAGTATGTGGGGATAACAATCAAAAGAGGAATAGTTATACAGCTGCACTGGCACAATGCAAGCACCCACATTGAATATTTATAGCTGTGATGGAGTCCCACACAGAACATGTCGTGAGTTATGTCTTCCTCCATCCTGGCAGCTGAACTGAAGGCATAAGCATGGTAGTGCCCTCACATAATGCACAATTTCACCACAACAAGGAGTTCAAATTAAACAATGGATCTCTATGGAGCCCTTCGCAGAGTGAAATGATTTAATGGCACAACGCAATGGTTTTTCAAGCTTAAGTTGTTGTTCGTCAAAGCGAAATTTCATGTTGCACTCAGTGAGCGTGAATACTTTTAATGTGCATTTCCTGTGCCTCCAGCGTCTCCAAACAGAATTGCAAAAATGTTTTTCCCAAAAATACCCATCAACACTGACAACATCTAAAAAGTACTTAAAGTTAATATTTAAAGACTGCACTGTTACATCTTTAGCAAATCTCTAAATAAATATAATTTTTTTTATACTGTGCATTATAATTTTATGTTTAAATTCACTTCTCTAATAATAATTATTATTATACATATTATTTTACAATAAATAAATGTTTTAATTTTTCATTAATTAAATTAATTAATGTTGTGTAATGACTGATAAACTGTAATGATAATAATAATAATAATAATAATAATAATAATAATTATTATTATTATTATTATTATCATTATCATTATTATGCAATTATACATAATTTACTATTAAATACAATTATTTAATGTCATTTCTAAGGACTACAATTATTATTAATAAAAATCAATGATTTAATTAATATGAATAAATGTTTTTAAATATTTTATAATAATTATATGTGTAATTTCTTAATGTTGTTGTATAATGGCTAATAAACTATAATAATAATAATAATAATAATAATTACTATTGTTATTAATAATATTATACAATTATTCATTTTTATTGTACAATGAACAAATGTTTTATTTATATATATATATATATATATATATATATATATAAGAATAATAATTCTGTGTAATTCATTAATGTTGTATAATGACTGATAAACTGTAATAATAATAATAATAATAATAATAATAATAATAATTGTTATTATTATCATACAATGACTAAATGTTTTAATTAAAAAAATGGTTTATATTAATAATTCTGTGTAATTTATTAATGTTGTTGTATAATGACTGATAAACTATAATAACAAAAACAATAATGATGATGATTATTATTATAATTATTACTATTAAATAAAATGAACTGTCTTTATACCAAAATATCATTTTCTAAGGACTACAATTATTATTATTATTTTTATATTTTATGATAATTCTGTGTATTTTTTAATGTTGTTATATATTGACTGATAAACTGCAATAATAATAATCATTATTATTATTAATATTATTATTATTATTATTATTGTTATTAAATAAAATAAAAAAAACTGTCATTAAACCAAAGTATAATTTTCTAAGGCCTACAATCAATTTTAGTATAAAAAACATTATTAAATGTTTCATTTTTTAAATATTTTATAACAATAATAATTATGTGTAATGACTGATAATCTATAATAATAATAATAATAATAATAATAATAATAATAATAATAATAATAATTTTGATTATTATAATTATTATAAAATATAATAAATACTTTTCTAAAATGATTTGTGTCATTATACACAAATATTTCATGTGTCTGAATGAAATTAAAAATCAAGTATTTGAGAGAACAGTACAATATTAATATTCCATCTTCAACAGTGTTGCCACCACAATAATGATGTGGTATTCAGTAGCTAATGAATGATCTAATTAAATCAAAGCAGACCAAATTTTATTTTCTGATAGCGGTAAAACACTCACTTCCTTCTAAATATATTTAGTAAGAGTCCAGCATGTCTCATAAAGAGGCAGATGGCAAGTGTAGACGAGATCCAGCTGTACCCAGTGGGCGGGTGCGGGATGGGGATGAGAGAGAGGTGACTGACAGTCAGGGTCATAAGTGACAGATGGATCAAAGCACGGACATAGTGCTCTGCTGCAGTAAAACGGAATAATTTTTCATTTCCAGCCCACATACGAACACGCAAAGGCCTGCGAGCTCAAGGTTAGTCTGAAGACTGTAATTATGCCAGTGAAATACACAACACACACGGTGACCTGTCACTCGCTGTGATCCTCAGGCTGCTCCCCGTCGCTACTCAATCACATTAAAGCACTGCCTACATGCCGCATATATGACAACAAATCATGTTGATGCCAGTTATACACAATAAATGTGATTACATGGCTCGGATATGTCAATGTGATTGCATTGTGCGTGTTATCATACTCTCAGAACAACCTAATAAAATGGCTAATAAAACTACAGAACTACATGCCGGGAGATTTCGGTTTTCTTCCCACACAGAAGCAGTCGTATTGATCTCTACATGACACACGCACGGCTCAAACACATAAATCTATATAACTACAGTATATGGATAAACTGTAGTACAAAAAAATAGGAAAATTATAAATGGGTTAGGGAAAAATCTAGAAGGTCTGAAAGCACCAGTGAATTTACATATTTCTAATGTAGATAATTGTTATTTACAAATCATTTTGCATAATTTAAGTAAAACGTTGAAATGGACAACCTGATATAATTACAGAGTGCACGTAAGATGCAAACAAATGACACTTGATAGAAAGCACTAAGGAAAAATATAATAAAAAGTGATTTAAAGTCATCTATACAGTCAGGAAGTCAGATTGTCACTAACAGAATTGGTTTCGTTCCCCCTATTTTTTACATAAAGGTCACATGAAAGATGTATGGAAAAGTTTGGCCTTTATAATTGTTATAGATTTTACGGTTTCAATCTTTAAATATATACATTTCAATCATAAAAATGATTGACAGACAGACAGTTAGACAGACAGACGATAGACAGACGATAGATGGTTAGACAGACACACGATAGTTAGTTGATAGACAGACGCAGACAAAGACACGATAGACAGATAGTCAGACGATAGTTAGATAGACGATAGTTAAACAGACAGACGACAGTTCGATAGTTCAATCGATAGATAGAGAGACAAACACAGACAAGGACATGACAGACAGACAGACAGACAGCCAGACGATAGTTGATAGTTAAATAGACAGACAGACAGACAGACAGATAGCCAGACGATAGTTGATAGTTAAATAGACAGACAGACAGACAGACAGACAGACAGACAGATAGCCAGACGATAGTTGATAGTTAAATAGACAGACAGACAGACAGACAGACAGACAGACAGACAGATAGATAGATAGATAGATAGATAGATAGATAGATAGATAGATAGATAGATAGATAGATAGATAGATAGATAGATAGATAGATAGATAGATAGATAGATAGATAGACAGACAGACAGACAGACAGACAGACAGACAGACAGACAGACAGACAGACAGACAGACAGACAATAGTTATTTGATAGTTAGACAGATAGACAGATAGACAGACAGACATACAGATAGACAGACAAGATAGATAGACAGACAGACAGACAGACAGACAGACAGACAGATAGACAGACAGACAGATAGATAGATAGATAGATAGATAGATAGATAGATAGATAGATAGATAGATAGATAGATAGATAGATAGATAGATAGATAGATAGATAGATAGATAGATAGATAGATAGACAGACAGACAGACAGACAGACAGACAGACAGACAGACAGACAGACAGACAGGCAGACAGGCAGACAGATAGGCAGACAGATAGGCAGACGATAGATAGACAGACAAGATTGACAGATAGATAGACAGACAGACAGACAGACAGACAGACAGATGATAGATAGATAGATAGATAGATAGATAGATAGACAGACAGACAGACAGACAGACAGACAGACAGACAGACAGACAGACAGACAGACACACACACACACACGATAGATGCCTATTAACCGTTGACATTGTTATTAGACTAATAAACTGTTCAGAGTGTGAAAAGTGTTTTAAAAAGTTCAACTTCTAAAAGTAAAGGAACAAAAATGCCCACAGCTGGAGAAACATGCATTCATTATTCAGTCATTACACTAAAACTACTGTGAGCTATGGCTCTCCGATGACTGCATCCATGCAAACCATTCCGTTTCTCTACTTGCACTAATAAAACACAATATGTGACACATGGGAGCCCTTTTTCCAACTTCCATGTTTAACAAATCATCAAGCTCCAGCACTTGCCAAGCTCTTGCACGTCTCTGACTCCTCCATTAGGCTCTTAATAAATGAGTTCTGCTGCAGAAGAAGAGAGAGAACTGCATCTATTTCAGTCCGACACAGTTTTATGATCATTATTACTGTTCCAAAAAGCAATTTCTTGTGCTTGCAAGACAAGCAATGGGATTCGTACGGTAAATATCAAAGCATCACATTTTGTAAAATCCAATTAATTCACTCTTCGTACTCAGCGGGGGTGCTGCAGCCTCACAAAGGGGGGTCTGACACTTTCTACGACCTGGAAAAGAAGGGGGCGGTGGCACGTGGAACCTTCTGGAAAAGCTCTGCGCCAGGCTACGGAAAGCAGCCTGAGAGAAAATGTTAGTGGAGATCAAACCCAGCGGTGTAATTCGATTAAATCATTGTGAACTGATTAATGTCTACGGCTGATTAATTGAAAGATTTGAGGTGGTCATGTCGAGCGGCCTGTGATCCTCCCACAGAACGAGTGAGTGCACAAGCGATCATTACAGCATAACACCCAAAACCAACAGCAGCTCCGCCTGGATGAACTCTCTCTGATGTGGGTTTTGCGGTGCCACTCGAACATCGACTCCAATAATCATTCCACCCTGAGCGATTCTTCATTAGCGTGAGATCTGGGATTTTTTATGAAAGCAAACCGATCAAAAAACGCAATGATGATGCTCAACCATAAATGATCCACTTAGCTAAATCAGCCGTAACACCCAGGTAATTAGGTGTAGATGTACTCAGAGCTTAGTTCATCGTGTACTCCCAACCTCGCATTAAAACACGCTGTTGTGGCTGCGGTCATGATGGAGACTTTACTGCCCTTGAACGTGGTGACTCATAAAACTCACGTTCATTAATAATTCAGTTATGTAACAAAGGATTTTACTATACTTAGCCGGATCAAGTAGGCTACTTGACTAAGCCTAATGCTAGTGATACTTCAGAACATGAAGTTTAACAGCGAACAACAGGAAACTGCATGTTTCCAAGAAATGCGCACGTGCCTGTTTGTGGTTTTGTGCCGTACAGCATGTAATCTGTCTTACAGCCGAGAGTGGAACAAACAAACCTGCTGAAACGTGTTGAACACAGGCACTGAGTCATGAATGTGAAGCAGTACCATTTTTCTACTAGAAATGCAGTATGCAGTATAGCTCCTTCTTGACTCTTTATTTGATGTGACTGTGAAAGATGATACCTGGAAACCACTTACTAAATTAAAACACACAATGTAGAATTGTAACAACAACAATGTAGAATGTGATGCTTGGAACAGACTATAGAGTACTTGTGCTGTACTTGTATATATTTACTGTATTAATGGAATAACTGAACAACCGATGAACTGGATGAACAACTGAAGGCCAATGCAATGCAAATATTTCAATTACAAACAATAGGACAAATACAATGTAAGAAAAATAAAACAGAAATAAACAGTTCTTATTTTTTCAGATAGTTAAGAGTTTAAAAAAGGAATGTAATAATCAAATATAAAAATAAAACACTGCATAGTCTTCAATGTATGAATTGGCTGATTATTGGCACAGATATTAAGCATTTTTATGGTTATCGGTATCAGTAATTTTCAAAACGATTTGCTGATACAATAATTCAAAAGCATTTAAACAAAAGCGGCTTTTTTTGTTAGAGTCCTTGTTATTGTTAATTTTCACATTATTATTTTTTTTTTTTTACACCAGACATATATATATATCGGTTCAAAATATCGGTTATAGGTTTACTTGATATGTAATAAAAAACACTTTTCAGTTGACCCCTACTGTTTTTACACAATTACTTGTTAAAATAAAGTGTATTTGTGTGTGTTTTTTTTTTTTTTTTCATTTTTACACCAGACATATATATCAGTCCAAAATGTCAGTTAAAAATATTGGTTATTGGTCTACTTGATCTGTAATAATCGGCCCTGAAAAACATAACATAGGTTGATTCCTACTGTTGTTACATGAATACTTGTAAAAAAAATATGTATTTTTAAAATCACTAGACATATATCGTTTTAAAATACAGGTTATCGGTCTAGTTGATCTGTAAAAAAAAAAAAAAAAAAAAAAAAACATATCGGTCAACCCCTACTTTTGTTACATGAATACTTGTTTTACAAAAAAAAAAAAAACGATATAAATTGGTTCAAAATATCGGTTATCGGTCTAATTGATCTGTAATAAAAAACACATATCGATCGACCCCTACTGTTACACGAATGCTTGAATACATGAAAAAAAAGTGCATTTTAACATTATTTGTCATTTTTGCACCAAACATATACAGTATATCAGTTTAAAATATTGGTTACCGGTCTACTTGATCTGTAATAATCGGTATCGGCATTGGTTCAGAAAACACATATTGGTTGACCCCTACTGTTGTCGCATGAATACTTAAAAAAAGTGTATTTTGACATTATTTTGACAGCTGAAGTGCAATAATTTCAGGTGTTTATCAGAAAATGCAAGTACTGCATTATGATTTTTTGACTTCGAAGCACGTTTCACTTTCATATTCATGGATGTTTCTTCATTGCTATGATGAGTCAATAACGTTCAGCATACCAGAGCTTCACAATTATATTTATATACCACGATACACCCAATATAGCAAAATTTCTATCAATACACACTTTGTATTGTCAGATGAATTGAAAATGATATCAGCCATGATTTTAAATATCTCTATCCTATGTTCTGTCAGAAAAGACATTTTGAAAGAAAACTGAATTAAAAATAAAACATTTTTGCGATAATAACTACACGCAGGATGAGGTCATAAGTTCATTAGTCTATGGTCCCAGAAGCTGTAATTTTCCACTGGAAGTACTCTTAGAAAGGTCAGTGGTGATGCAGTGTTTATGAGATGCTGTGGGCCAGTCTTTTAAAGCGCTGTCTCATTCTCTCTGACTGCCTATGTCCACAGTTTCTCCCCTGAGGCGGTGATCTGTGCACAGATACACACAGTGAGGTCAGCACGCCTGACCCCTGCAGCTTCAAAAGATCTGAAATCTCTATGGGCATGGTAGACAGCCAAAAGAACAAATATCTCAAACGCGTTGATGGACGCACACAAAGCAAAGAAGCCAACATTTGCGCAGAAGCCACCTGACGACTGAGCTATTATGTTTCAATTAGTTGAATCAATCGACCAGTTCACTGCATGCAGTGATGGTGCTGTAGGGAATTTCTATCAGCACACAGAAATGAAAATGTTTCAGACATTCCCTCAGAGAGCTGCAGACCAGAATCTTCCGGAAGATAAGAATGTCAACATTTTACACAGCAAGAAATACTCAAAAATAACAGCCGCTCGGAGACCGGGTTTGGCCATTTTTTTTTGCACTTTTTCTACAGAAATGTAATTTTGAAATGAAAAATGAAAATGTTGCCAGCATTTTGTTGACCCTAATGCTGTTTTAAACCTATATGACTTGCTTCAATGTTGGTTTGGACCCCACTGACTTTCACTGTATGGGCTGAAACAGTTGCAACATTTTTAAAAATACATTCCAGTTAATTGGAATATTCACTTTTGGGTGAACTATCCCTTTTACTATCCCCTGCCAAGTGTTAAAATGTCCTTGTGAATCTGTTATTGCATTAGGTATTTTTTTACTATTCACAATGTTTCATAAAGCCATTAGAGGCCATCAAGTCTACTCTGATCCATTTCAGCCATTGCGGATCCCCATCTACATGCAGAATGGCCGCTGAGTTTTCACACAGTCAGCAAAATGGACTGCAGCCGAATATTGATCGTGGCAGATGCCAGACGCCCATCCCTAGCCTCATTCCCTGGATCCGTCCGGCGGAATTCACCGCTCAACACAGCTGGACTTTGAATGAGATTAAAGCCAGTGAACGGCCGGAGAGTGGACGCAGCAGGGTTTGGGGAGGCCAGGTAAACAGCTTTGTCATGATGACAGGGGTTTGCAGAGGGCATGGCGCATGGGAAGGGAAACTCAGCAGTTTTGTAATAGAAAGATTTATCATAGACTAGACTTGTGTCCAGAAACAGGCTCAGACGGATGACAGAGCCTCCTTTTTGAAAGCCCGATACAATATCCAGACAGGATGTAATAGAGCCAGACTTAGAAAACTGACAGGGCATTTTTATGAAATGTGTAATATGTGTTTCAGTCAGTATTGAATGCCTGTTTAGTTTAAAACTGCAACTTTAATCAAAAACACACAGTGTAAACAATACAAAGCAACTGAGATATACATAAACACACAGAGGCATATGTGTAGGAGCCAGATACACACCATCCGCCCACAGATTCCCAACAGCACTCAGGCAAAGTTGGAAGCACAAGTTTATATTTCCCAGCAGCCTTTGAGCAGCAGAGACTCAGATATAGAGATCCAAATGCGTTCTGAATGTTTCAGTGACTAATCCTCAATGCTTTGTATGCACATAATGAAAAGTAAGACATTGAAAATTATTTGGAGCTAATTTAAAAAAAGACAGTTCAGTTCAGAGTTTAAAATCCTGTCATCATTTACTCGTCTTCACATTGTCTCAAACCATTATGACTGACTTTCTTCTGAGGAACACCAAAGGAGATGTTTATGGTGGATAGTGGATGGAGACCAGAAGCTGTCAAACTCAAAGGACAAAAAGGCAACATAAAGGCATCATAATATTGTTTGTGCAATATATTCAAAGTCTTCTAAAGCACTATGATGGCTTTCTGTGAGGAACAGACATAGATGTTGTTACTCATCTAATCTAAATCTTGTCTTTAAAAGAAACCCTGGGTATTAAGACTTGTATGGCTTAATATAATGTAAATTATGTCTCTTACTGAAATATGCAGAAAAAAAAAACAGATTTACGTTAGTTTAAAAAAATGTGTCACTCAGTGAATTGGTTGCACTATGTGAGCTATTGGCGCTACCTGTTGCTATTTTTACTGCAACACAACTCAAAATAATAGACTGAAGTGATGCCCACAGCTATTGAAAGAGCTTACAGGTGGCGATGGATATAAGTGTGGTCTACTAAAAGCCTCAAAGGCATCAGAACTAAAGTGGAGTGAACAAAGACGTGAATCTTTAGAAAGCTTTATTTGTCCACAGGCATTTTTCCATTCTGTTCTCCTCTTATTATCGCTAAGAAAGCAGTGAAGACTTACATTGCTTCTCTTGCTGCCCTTCGACTGAAAATGACAACCAAAAGCCACACAATGTGGCATCATATCAGTATTTTATTTTCTGAGTTGTGTATTCTGAGTTGTGTTGCTGTAAAAATAGCAACAGGTTGCAGCAACAGCTCACAGAGCGCAACCATTTCACATTGTTGAAATAATGGCGGCCACATAGTCCAAAATATGTTTAATACGATGTGGATTTTTTTAAATAATGTAAATCTTTCATGGGTTTTTGACTACATATTTCAGTAAGAGACATCATTTATATTATATTAAGCCATGTAACCCTTGTTCCCTAAAGGAGGGAACTTACTAAAAGGGAACCCAGGGATCTCTTTAAATATAGCTTAACAGCTTTGGTCACAGTTAATGTCCATTTTATGTAAAAGAGCATCTTGGACAATCTATCAAATTTCTTTTTTTGTATTCCTCAGAAGAAATGACTAATTCAGGCTTCAAAAGAAGCGAGGATAAGTAAATAATAGCAGAATTTTCATTATTGGTTTGTGTATTCTACTTTGTTCCTAGCATAACTTCAAAAAAGCAATAATAAAGGGTACAATTAAACAGTAATGCATCAAACAGACCTGGTCACACTGCCTAATGAAGGACAAATTAGCACCAAGGCCCATGACAGCCGTTAACTTCAGATATACCAGATCAGCAAACCGTTAATATGCCCCAGCAGGAGAATTGACTTTTAGACACTCAGATAATAGTCAATTTAAGACATAAATGAGTCACTACGTGCTAATATCTGCCACAGGTAATGAATCACGGGGCGCAGCGGGAATAGCGGGCGTCCTTCTCTCTGTGGACCTGTGGCTATAAATGAACAGAACCAGAAGCAAATTCAAAGCTTCCCACTTTCATTATTCTAAATCAGGAAACTCTGAATGATTCAGATATTAATTCTGCACCTTACTCATTAGCATTACAATTTTATTGCTTCCTTCCAGAGAGGGGTGGGCTAACTTAAAATAGCCTTTCCCTCTGAGCAACAAAGGTGAGTATTGAACACCTACTGTGAGAGTTTAGATAGGATAATAGAGAGATTCGTGTTTCCTTGCTTTGGGATTGTGTTTGACTATACGGATCAAAACGAGTCACCTTCAGCGGATTTTGAGTGTGTGATTTCCCTGTGGGACAAAAATATATGGTGGGCATTTAAAAGCCAGAAATTTTCCAGTTACAATATAAAAGTTCAATTTGTTGGAAAATGATGACTGCATAATAATCATCAGGCCATCCTTATTGTTGTGCTTTGAACCATCACCGCTATTAATAACAGACCACAATGGACCATTACTGTTTCCTGTTCTTTTTTATGCCACGTTTGAGTGTTTCTTTCTGCTCGATTAACCTTGGTAAACAATGTACATCAAATACCAAGGGAGAAAATCTTTAAAGCATTAAATTCAGATCAATACCGAAATAACTAAAGTTCTGGGTGGATTCTTCCACTTTGTACTGAACGCTTGACTTGCTCGCTTTCCTAAACACCGCAAGCAATAATCGCACAATACCAATGACTTTGGATCATGAGAGAATGGGCAGCGCTTCGTAGAATCATGCATTATGCAGCACTAATGCAAGTTTTATGTGGCCGGTACACATGAAGGCCCATGTGAGCCTCAGTGCAGTAATGGCTCCAGCTGAGATGGACAGCAAGGAGAGCGATACGGTCACCCTAGCCTTCATACGCCTCATTTCCTGAGGCATACTGTACATACAAGCAATTACATCTGACATCTGTACTGTTCAAATACTGTTTTTTATAAGGATCAATAAAAGTTTAAAACTCAAATAGCAAGCATGCTTTGAAAAAATTGGTAAACACTTGAAAAATGAAGGAAATGACGCACCTTTAGAAGTGTGAGTTGTGCACTAAGATTATTGGTATTTCAAAATTGCCTATGGAACATTTATAAGTATCATAATCTGAAGTGCTATTTAGAAATAAAGCCTTTTAAAATTACAACGAAGACCAAAGTTTTATTGTTTTATGCTTTGCATAAACAGAAAAACAACCATAACATCACATCATACAATCATATGCATACTCTTGACTCAAATGATGTTCTAAAACATAATTATGCTGCTTTTTAAGATAATTAAGAATCTTAGATTTAATGGAATTAAGACAGAACTGTATATATCCTATGAGAAGGAAATTCGCATATGATCTACTGTGGAAAAATATCAGATTGATAAACTTTAATTTAATTCCATAAAGTTTTAATGAAAATAGTTTTGCTGTAAATGATTGCCCAAAATCTGATATGCATTTTTATGCTTAAGAAAGTATCACAGTAACTGAAACTTTTACAAATAGTTTTCATCAACTGAAATAAAGCTTAAAAAACAGATTATAACTTAAAATGTAAATTTAAATGCAAATTGGAGAGTAAAATTGAAGCTAAAACTAAAATAAAGTTAAACAAAATAAAAAACTTCAAATAGGATTACTAAAAATTAATCAAAAATTCAAATGAACACTAAAAATGTAACAATAAAGGTTAATTGAAATATTAATCAATACTACAATAGTATATAAATAATACTAAAATAACACTGGTGTACAGTTGCTGCCTATGTAGAGAGCTCTAAATCGCTCACAGTTTCCATGATGCTTAGGTTGTTCCCTTAAAAGTCAACTGTCTATCTAGGCAGCTTTCAAGTTTTGAAACAGACCTTATGTCTGGTGCATAAAGTACACGGATGCATTAGACCAAATAACGCAGCAATCAGCAAAAGCCCGCTGGGCACTGGCAGAGAAGGTCTGTGCAATATTAGACATAATAAATGAAGCAGCATACCTATACAAAACTCAGACAAGCTGTCAAGCATTTACCACCCTGACATTTAGCGGCATTCACCGTGACAAATGGCTTAGACTTTAAATCTTTGAAAGAGGTGTTACCACACTAGTGGGGCTCTGTAGATGCAGCTGTTATCTGTGACCTTGCTAAAGTAATGCACCTATTTTGATGATTTACGAGAAATGTATACTTTACAAGGGTATAAAGTGAGGGAGTATCCAGTAAAGGGAAGCTTCATTAAGGCCCTGTTTACACCTTCATTCAAAAAATGCTGCCATTTTCTCACCCTCAAATGGTAAACAGTTGACCGTAGCTACTAACTTCCATAGTATAGAAAAAATACTCAGCTTTTTCATTACCAACATTCATTTTTGGGTGGACTACCCCTTTAGAAATACAGTGCAAAATATGACATTGGTAGGTGGTCCTTTACTGCATGTATCAGAATCCATTAGTTCACCCTACACCACCTATGACCATTTTGGACCCTGTTTATACCTGTATTCAGTGCTGACCACTCATGATCTGATCATCCGAGACAGATGTTAATACCAGATGTTAACAGTCTGGGGAAATATCTAGGAAACTGCGCTGAAACACAGAGTCATGACACAAAACAGGACAGTGTGTGTGTTAATATGCAACTATAAAGTGTATTTCTGTGGGAGGTGAGGAACACAAGGAGTGTGTGACCGTAAGAGGATTATATTTTGCTTCATATTTGAGTTTCCTGTTGGAACAACACAAAGACGTGAAACTCAAGACACTCTGCACCAACATATACCCCAAAAATAATACATTTGTCAGTATACACTGAGAAACAGAAAACTCTAAAATCAAGTCAAGTCCTGATGTGAACAATATAGGAAAGGAACAACCAAAATAACTATTACAAAGAGTTTTTATTAACTGAAATAAAACTGAAATTAAGAAAATATACAATGTACACTACCAGTCAAAAGTTTTTGAACAGTAAGATTTTTTAGTAAGTTGTAGGAACATTTTAGTACTTAAAGTGTACATATTAGAACCTAATAGGTACAAAAGTGTACCATTTGAAAAGGTACCACCCCAGTGACAGCTTTTGTACCTTTATTTCTGAGTGTGTAAGAAAACACAAAACAGTCTAGAGCTGTAGTCTATTTAAGCGCAAATGTATGCGTCTTATTCACAAAGCACACGAAATCCGTTTTTGCGAGAACTGCTATATGCAAATTGCATTCAGTACCAAATTTCAGGGAATGTTTGTACCTTTTAACCAATTTGCATAATTCCTCTGTGCTAAAACAATGCAGACCATATGTCCAAATAAACCCTAGTGAATTGTGAAACTGAATTCCTCCCTCTGAGCTGAAGACACTGACTTTCGAATTATACATAAAGGTTAAATGTCTCGCTTTCACACACACACGCGCACACACACACACAGCTGGAGGGTAAAGCAACATCTCAGCACTGCAAAAAAGCAGCACTCCTTTAAAGTTCATCATACAGTAGAAAAAAAACTAGAAGTGAGAGCAGTGCATGCTGGGAAGTAACTGCCATGTGTCTTGGCTCAGAGCTACAGCCCACAGATATTCCTTCCTTATTCCTCTCATATCCTCTTTTCATCTGTTCTCTCCTCAGCTCAAACCAACAAGATTTTTTCCCTCCTAAAGATGTGAGTCATTCAAACTCAGTTGCCATCGGTCCTCCGCCAGGCCTCTGTTTACAGATCATTTCACTCTTTGTCTTTCACGTGGTGTGCAGATCCTCCTCTGGGGTGTGTTTAAATAAGTTACCGCAGTACTGAGAGGCAAGTGACTATAAAGAAACAAGGAAGTGAGGAGAGGAACAAAAAACAACGCTAAAATGCATTTTTAATATCACAACAATGCCACGAGACCATTGCAGCATGACTGGAAATCATTTACCAGCTACGATTAGACAACTCATAGAACAGACGTACGCGTTAAATTGGTCATAAAAACACAACACTGCAGTAAAACACAACATTTATAGTTCTTGGTAGTAGTTTTTGCAAACAAATATTGTCGTTCCAAGCAGGAAATCAGGAACTTACGTTCCTTAACACCAATGACTTCAGCAATAAAGCACAATTACATCCAGACAAACAGAGTAAAAAGTGTTGTTAGAAAGCTAAGACATTGGTACAGTGTGATTTGGATTAAAATTAATATTTCAATAGTTTTTAGATTTTTTTCAGCACATTTCTTGTGAATATTTCATAATATACTTTTACAGGAGTTTCAAATGCTCACAGATGCTTCAGAAGGAAAAACGATGCATTAAGAGCTGGGGGTGAAAACTTTTGGAATTTGAAGATCAGATCATTTTAAACTTATTTTGTCTTCTGGGGAAAATATAAGTATCTTCTGTAGCTTCTGAAGGGCAGTACCAAATGAAATAAAATATGATATTTAGGTAAAATAAGAAAAATGTACACATCCTCATTCCATTCAAAAGTTTTCACCCCTGGCTCTTAATGCATCGTTTTTCCTTCTGAAGCATCAATGAACATCTGACCCTTCTATAAAAGTTGCATACAGTATGACTCTCTAAGTTGTCCTCAGTGTGAAAAGATGGATCTCAAAATCATACAGTCATTGTTGGAAAGGGTTCAAATACACAAAAATGCTAAAAAAAAAAAACAGAATCTGTGGGACCTGAAGGACTTTTCTGAAGAACAGCAGGCAGTTAAACTGTTCAGGACAAACAAGATGAACAACTATTACTAAAAAAACAACAACAAAAACAGCTGTGGATCATTTAGGTAACAACTCAGTATTAAGAATCAAGTGTATGTAAACTTTTAAACAGGGTAATTTTTATAAATTCAACTATTATTTTCTCTTGTGGACTATGTAAACATCTTTTATGTGAAATATCGTATTCAGGTCAGTACTAAATAAAAACTGAATTTTGTATAATCCCTCTTATTTTGGTAAAATAATTAACATTTTACAAATTCTGCAAGGTGTATCTAAATTTTTGACTTCAGCTGTAGATAGATTTAGAAAGTTTGAAAAGTGTCACTCAAGTTAAAAAGAAACTTGTAAAAGCTTACAAATTGTTTACTTTTGTTAAGGTTAGTAATTCTATTAATAATTAATTGATAATAAAAGCCACACAGAGTAAGTAAATAAACACTCAATTACAATTACAGGGCAAAGGACAACAGCAACGGGTCATGTTTTGCACAAACGTTAAAATTCACAACCCTGATGTAATGCAGTAAATTGCATTTAATATTACTGTTGTTGAATGTCCTTGCTGTGAAGGTAAAATATTCTCACTGTGAGATTACACACACAGGACCTTGCTAACAAAAACATGAGCAGAATACATTCCTGTGTAAATTCCTTACAAATCCATTTTTACATAAACTGTCCCACTCAATTGAATATAACAGTTTACCCAAAAACTATCATATTTGCTGTCTTGGTGTGTCATCATGAATAAGGCCCAGTGTTTATTTAGTTTGACTGAAGAGAGTGAAGTCATCTCAGTCACGTTTTGCCACATTTCGTACTCGTGGCCTTGATATCAGTCACGTGACTTTACAACCAAAACAACCAGCTCCAGTCACTTTCTTAAAAACACAACATTCCAATGACAACACAATACTCAGCCTGCACTGTAAAAAGTTTCACCAGTTTCAACTTAAAAACTTAAGTTTAGCAGCTGCCTTACAATTTTAAGTTAAATCTACTTAAGTCATTTCAACTTACAAGTTAAAACAACTCATTTTTATTGTAATAAGTTAAAATGACTTGTAGTTTTAAGCTGATTTAACTTAAAATTTTAAGGCAGCTGCCGAACTTAGGTTTTTAAGTTGAATCTGGTGAAAACTTTTTACAGTGTGTCCTGCTTTGTGTCACAATATAATACTAAATGTAAATACTATAAAAACTTTCTTTAGTTTATAACTTCCTTACATATACTGTATACATAGCTATAAATAACTCAAAGCTGAGAGGAACTAAAAGCTTATCTGTAACTGTGAAACCAGAAGTAGGAGGAGACTTCTGGTCACTCCCTTCTCATGTAAATAACCAGATCATTGACAAACCTGCACACACTGTACACCACTGACAATCAGTCAGATGGACTCAGACTGAATCACAGGTGTAAGGAGAAACACTTCTATTAATGGACAACGTGAATGCAAAAAATAATGGTAAGACTTTAACATTAATCTGTCATGTTTTTAAAATAGCTTTTCTTTGTAAACATGCACATTTTTTGCAAGTGTCTCACGCTTTTAGTGCTCTGTTTGCTGTTCAACATTGAGAAAAATGTTTTTTGTCTACTCAAAATCTAATTTACCTACCGACACCAACACAGGCAATGACCAAGTTGCCCCTCCTCTGCGGCTGCTAATCGTGGGCCAAAAGCGGACAGGAAAGAGTTCAGTGGGCAACACGATCCTGGGTAAGGATGTATTTAATACATGGGGTGGAACAAACAGTGCAGTAGCACATGGAGAATCTGAGAGGCGACAGCTGATGCTCGTGGATGCCTGTGGATGGGGCACGGACGAGAACCTGGTCCCCAAACAGGAGAAACTGGAGCTATTTAACGCCCTCTCACTGTGTGAACCCGGACCCCACATTCTCCTCCTGGTCGTTCCCTTACTGTACTTTAGCCCCTCCGAGAAAGCGGCCCTACAGAAGCGCATGGAGATCCTCACAGAGGGTGTGTGGCGCCACACCATGGTTGTGTTCACCCTCGGGGACCATCTGCGTGACTCCAGCATACAGGATCATATCCAGACAGCCGGGAGGGGTCTCCAGTGGCTAATGGAGAAGTGCAGGTACAGGTACCATGTTCTTAACAATAAGACGCCTCAGGACAGACAGCAGGTTTCTGGTTTGCTAGACCGTGCGGAAGACATGCTGAAGGAGAACGGGGGATGGCACTTCTCGCTGCACATGTACAGCAGGCTGGAGGAGGAATGGAGCCGAAGAGAGAGGGAAATGCAAGAGAGGAAACTAGAGAGACAAGATGGAGGGGGGGAAAACAGTCGAGGACTGGCTGTCTGCATGTGAACGATACTGTGGTGAAATTAGTTTACCACAGCTAACCGCTGCCAAAGAAAGTTGCACGGCATTGCTGCAGAATGAACTCAAAGTGAACTTCTGAACTGTAAATATGTTTAATCAACAAAGATTTTTGCTTGAAATATATGTCTGTCTTGCTTTCTGCAACTGCTCACCATTTCTCTTCATTTACTTCTCATTTCACAAAAATCAGCTTTTTGATTGAAAGTTTTTTTTTAAGTGGTCCAGCAGTGTGATAAAAGATTAAAAGCACAAATATTTAATCAATGTGATTTATCAATGAATGTTTATAAATCTATTGTTGTTTTTATTTTTACTATTATTTATCAAAATTATTTGTGACCCTGGACCACAAAACCAGTGGACCTACAATAGCCAAAAATACATTGTACATTAATTTGTAAATACCAAAAATCATTAGGATATTAAATAAAGATCACGTTCCATGCAGATATTTATTAAATTTCCTACTGTAAATATATTAAATGTAATTTTTGATTAGCAATATGCATTGCTAAGAACTTCATTTGGACATTTTCAAGGCGATTTTATCAATATTTAGATTTTTTGGCACCCTCAGATTTCAGATTTCTAAATATTATTGTCTATCCTAACAAACCCATCAATGGACAGATTATTTATTCTGCTTTCAGATGATGTATAAATCAAAATTGACCCTTATGACCAGGGTGGTAACACTTTACATTGAGGTCCATTAGTTGGGTCCATTGATATTTGTTACATGTTAATTAAAAAAAAAAAAAATACAGTTGTTAATTGTTAGTTCATATTAACATGGAACCACTAAATAATATTAAGAGATAGAACTTCTGATTACCTACTGTAAAGTGTTACCAATTATTTCATACCAACTTATCTACATTTTCACTTAAAAAAAAAAACTGTACCTGAACCTGTATTTATATATCAACTCATTGTGTTTAAATAAAAAATATATTGTAAATATTTTGCTCCTTTGCACACAATTTATGGTAATTGTTACACAATATAATCATGGACACTTATTGTAAAAAGCAAATTCGAAGATGATACTTTACAACATCTTACATAATGATGCAGATTACAAAACAACGGAATGTGGGGCAAAAGTAGAATACAAGTGACTCATTTCTTCCAATGATTTTTTTTTTATGACAATCTAAAATAAACTGTGAATGTCTTAAACAAGACGTTATGTATTATTTGCTTGTTAGAACACTTCCAATTCAATTTACTTATCCATTGACATTTTACTTGAATTTAAGCTTTTTTGCTTGCATTCCACAGGACAGCATTAAGAAACAGAAGCTACACCACAAGCCTTAGTGCTGAAATCTCAATTTTTTGCTCAAATCTGATTTTTTTTTTTTGTGATCTGATTTTTAACATTTTTGTTTTAAATGTGGCCAAAATTAGATTTCCAGTGTGAATGGATTATGGTTCTGGACTGATTTGTATGTGCAAAAGAACAATTTGAACAGGGTTGATACTAATGCAGAATCGTGACTAATGTTGACTAATGATCTAGAGTGACGTAAAAGTCACATGAATTCTGACATGACTGTTTAGACTGAGGTTGCATTGCAAATCATCTGACCTGTATTGGATTTAGTACCACATATGAAGTGGCACAAATCGGAATTGAAAAGACCAGATTCCATATGGTCTTTGTTTTTGACACTGTCATGAGAAAAACTGATCTGATGTTCACACTGTGAGCCTTAATGCTCAATTCCAATTTTTTCTCAGATCCGATTTTTTTGTACAGCTGTTCCCATTTTTGTTTTAAATGTGGACAATATCAGATTTCCAGTGTGAACAGATTATGGTTCTGGACTGACCCGCATATGCAAAAGAACAATACGAACAGGGTTGCCAGGTTTTCACAACAAAATCCACCCAATTGCTTCTCAAAATGAGCTCAAAACTAGCCCAATCGCGTTCCTGGGGGTTAATATAGCATTAGTGGGGTCACTTCAACCCACGGAGTTGAAAAACAACCTATGGCAACAGTAAAAAAGTGGCCCAATTCCACAGGAAAACTGAGTTGTCACTAATACTTATGAATTCTGACACATCACTGTACTTCCACTGACTACCTTTTACAACTGTCTTGATAACCTTGGGTATGTAAAATCTTTGAAGTGACTACCATGACCGCAGAATCATGATGAATGTTGATCTAGAGTGACGTAAAAGTCACATAATTTCTGATATGAGCATTCAGACTATGGTCACATTACAAAACCTCTGACTTGTATTGGATTTAGTACCACATATGAAGTGCCACAAATCGGAATTGAAAAGACCAGTTTCCTTGTGGTTTGTGCTGTTCACACTGTCATAAGAAAAACAGATTTGAGTCACATGTGAACAGACAAATTGAATTTGGGGCACATTTGCTTGCAGTGTGAACGTAGCCAGAGAAGAGACAGGGACTAGACTAGAACTAGACTGGAACAAAATGCAGGCCAGAAAGGCTAAATTCACACTGCGAGCTTTAGTGCTCAATTCAGATCCAATTTTTTGTATAGCTGTTCACATAAACTTAAATTTAAATGTGCCTAATATCAGATTTCCAGTGTGAACAGATCATAATTTGACCCGTATGCGCAATAGAACGATACAAAAAGGGTTCACAGGTTTTTACAACAAAATCCCCCTTAATTGCTACTCATAACTACTCCAAAACTAGCTCAAACAAGATCCGGGGGGTAAATATCGCGTTAGTGAAGTCCCACAAAGTTAAAAAGTAGCCCAATTCTGTTCACACTGTGGTCGCATTTCAAAACATCTCACCTGTATCGGATTTAGTACCACATGTGTGACCCTGGACCACAAAACCAGTCATAAGGTTAAATTTTACAAAACTGAGATGTATATATCACATCTATTGATATATGGTTTTTTAAGATAGGACAATATTTGTCTGAGATACATCTATTTGAAAATCTGCAATCTGAGGGTGCAAAAAAATCAAAATATTGAGAAAATCACCTTTAAAGTTGTCCAAATTAAGTTCTTAACAATGCAAATTACTAATCAAAAATTACATTTTGATATATTTATAGTAGGAATTTTACAAAAAAATCTTCATGGAACATGATCTTTACTTAATTTCCTAATGATTTTTGGCATAAAAGAAAAATCAATAATTTTGACCCATACAATGTATTTTTGGCTATTGCTACAAACATACCCCAGCGACTTAAGACTGTTTTTTTGGTCCAGGGTCACATATGGAAGTGGTACAAACTGGAATTGAAAAGATCAGATTCCATGTGGCTTGTGCTGTTCACACTGTCATGAGAAAAACAGATCTGAGTAAAATCTGAGCAAACAAAATCAGATTTGGGCTACATTTTTTCCGTAGTGTGAACATAGCCAAAGATATGGTGTCCTAATGAGCACAATTGCTCACACCTTTGTTAGGATGTGAAAGTCATGATTCATTCGATTAATTCAATTTGCCACTCAATGTCTCTTATCTAGTCCCTGTTACTCTCTGCGTGCAAGCACTCCTATCTCTCACCTTTACCCCTCTTCGACTACACTTCTTCATATCATCATATCAGAAGTCTCCCCACCCCTTGCGTATTAATACTCTTTAAAGTGACTGATGGCCATGCCATCACAGCACTGAGCCCCGAGCAGTCGCTTTAATTGATATGCAATTTGCACGTCATCTTAATCTGAGGAGGTGAGTTTCTTTAATGTGCTACTCAGGATGAGGCATTTCATTTAACAGATCAAAGCTGGAGAGTGAGCGAAACATTAGAGGCCCTGCTTTCAAAGTGAAATTCTCTCTCGTCGTCACACGGTGTCAAACATCATCTCGTTACGCTTGGGTAAACAAGCCTGAGTGGAATGATGAGAGAAACATCGAAAGCATCGAGCTGCAGTCACCTCTTGTCTCGAGCGCACAAGCGTCCCGCCGCCACAGAATCTACCAGTCAGTCTCATTTGCATATGCTGATAGTTGCTAATTTATGTGTGCGAATGTAATGCTCCCGCTGGCGAGCATGTTGTACTGTATGGGGACAGTGGAGAGACGTGCTAGCAGGGAGGAAGAGTCTCTGTGGATGGACTGTCTTGATTTCAAGGCTCTCTTACAGACACTCTGCCCGTTAAACCAGGTGATCTACTGACATCTTTTCCACCTGCACGTCACTGACCTTGAACAACAGAACCGCCAGACCTAGTTACCACATGTACCACACAGCCAGAGTGAACTGCCGTGAAAACGGCCCAAAAAAGCCTAAAATTAATGGCTCCAAATTTTTCTCCATATAGTGGACTTCTATGGTGGTCAGTGGTTTGAAGGTTCAAATTGCAGTTTCAATGCAGCTTCAAAGAGCTCTGCATTCATTTAAAATAAAATGTCTATACTTTTTATTGTTTTAAAAAAAATGATTGATCGATTCCCTAGACAAGAACCTTATTACTTGGCTGGGATTGTGTAGAGCCCTTTGAAGCTGCATTGAAACTGCAATGTGGACCTTCAAACTGTTGGCCACCATTGAAGTCCACTATATGGAAAAAAATCCTGGAATGTTTTCCTCAAAACCTTAATTTCTTTGCGACTGAAGAAAAAAAAAATTAACATCTTGGATGACATGGAGGTGAGTAAATTATCAGGAAATTGTTATACTAGAAGTGAACTTCTCTTTTAAAATCAGTCTTAGCTGATTCTCTTAGCCTGGCTCACCAAGCTGGTCTAAAGTTATTATAGCTAGTCCCAGAAAGTCTCTTAAACCACTCTGAAACCAGTCAAAAGCCCAGCCAAGGTGGGAGACCAGCTATGACTAACAAACCAGCTTACGCTGGTCTTTCTTCAGCAGGGTATAGTCAAACTTGACTGGGAGCAAGGATAAATGATGACACTGCATAGGTAGGTGAAGGAAGATAATGAAGCCATCATTACAAAAAGCCCTCTCTCTTAGCATTTGAACCTTTGCCATACCCCTCCACGGCACCAGCCCCGCTCAAGAGCACTTTCCAGTTGGCAGCTTTTCTCACACTGTGGTCCAGCTAATCAACAGGTTCAGTTCTGGGATGATTATAAGGGCTTCTGTGCACTTGACAATGCAGATAAATTGCTGTTACTACAGCTTGTACCTATGCAAAGCAAACAGAATGCGTACACAATGTACAAAAAGGGTTGGAGGAACGGGTAATGGATGTACAGAGAAGTTCCAATGGATTTTAGATCATATAGCACGAGAGAAGTGAGGAGGCAGAGAGAGAATCGATAGATCAGAGAGCAAAAAGTAAAGCAGTGAGAAAGAATATGGACGCTCAATGTTTAAAGTAGTCTTTGTCTAGTTTAAAGGAGTAGTTCACTTCCAGAACAAAAATGTACAGATATGTACTCACCCCATTGTCATCCAAGATGTTCATGCCTTTCTTACTTCAATCGTAAAGAAATTATGTTATTTGAGGAAACATTTCAGGAATTATCTCCATATAGTGGACTTTAATGGAGCCCGCAAGTTTGACCATCCAAAATGCAGTTTTAATGCAGCTTCTAAAAGATCTTAGCCAAGGAATAAGGGTCTTATCTAGCGAAACTATCTGTCATTTTCTAAAAAATAAATAACATTTATGTACTTTTTAACCTGGATTACACAGAGTATGCATGTGCATGGCAGAACTAGACAAGACAAACATTTGAGGTTAAAAAGTATTAATTAGTTTTGTTTTTTTGTTTTTTTTAGAAAATGACCAAACTTTTCACTAGATAAGACCCTTATTCTTCGGCTGGGATCATTTAGAACCCTTTGAAGCTGCATTGAAACTACATTTTGGACTTTCAAACTCGAGGGCAACATTCGAAGTCCACTATATGGAGAACAAAAAACACAATTTCTTTACGACTGAACCAAAGAAAGGCATGAACATCTTGGATGACAATGGGGTGAATACGTTATCAATACATCTTTACTACTTCAAAGCTAATATTGCATTTTTTTTATGTAAAATAACATCTTTTTCATAATTTGCAGACACCCCTAAGTGCGAGTCATCAAATGTCACATGGACTATTTTAACAATGTGCTTACTACCTTTCTGGGCCTTGAATGTGTCTGTTGCATTTCTGTCTATGCAGTTTCAGAAAGCTCTCAGATTTCATCCAAAATATCTTAATTTGTGTTCTGAAGATGAACAAGGTCTTACGGGTTTGGAACAACATAAGGATGAGTAATTAATGACAGAACTTCTACCTTTAAATTACATTCTTGTTTACAGGATTTAAAGATATTTTAACTAGAAAATAAGATGAAAAAAAAAACATTAAAAAGGTTTAATGTCATTGGGTGCTTAAACATACACAGTTTCTTAATAAATGAGGAAGATGCAAAAAAGGATCAAAGGCAGAGCTGAGCTGAATTGCATCGATTCATCTGTAGGATTTATCCATGCAACATGTTGCCAGCTAGGTCACCTTGAGCTTCTATACACAGCCTTTGACCAGAGTCAGCATCCAAAACCAGCCACAGAATAGCAACCAGCTATAGTGTAGGTGTAAGACTTTGAAAATAAAGATTTGTCCTTAAAGACAAGTCCTGCTAATAATTGAACACATCTACATGTCAATGTAGATTGATTGCCATTCTCTTCAAAGCTATTTTTTTAGCAAAGACACTGTTCTTCCACCTTGGAAAGATAAACTGCTCATTAAGTAAACCACTAAACAGCGTCCAAAATTTCTTCTTCTTTCGTTCTTAAAGACTGCCACACACATACAGGGAGACGCACGGTAAGCGCAATGGAAGTCAAGGCCTGTGCTTAAAGCTCTGTGGATAATACTGCTTAATATAATCCAAACATCTACATGTCTGCGGTCACCCCATTCTCTCATTTGTGTGGTCAGGCTTACTGTTGGATAAGTGTAAGGATGAGAAACAGCCAGATCTGATGAGCTGGAGTCAGTCAGGAACCAGCAGGTGGGCTTATTAACAGAGCCCACTGCCTCCACAGCTCAATCACTGAACATACTGTCTCTCTTTACTTTGTCTTCCCTCAATCTCTGCTCTGCCTTTGTCTCTGTCAGTGACTGAATGATGTCTGTTTCCACGGAAACTCCTTCAGGCAATTAGCTGTGCAAATATCGCAGAGCGGTGCAGAAAGGACAGAACGTGTTGAAAAATGGGGAGAAGAAGGAACAAAACAAAAATCAAAGAGTAAAACGTCAATCCGTTCCACTAGCGGGCAGCGCTGCTTTTTGTGTTGCATGGTTGCAATGGATGTTAGCGGTCACAGGCTATATTAACAACAGCACGTGATTGATAAGGTTATTGCTAGCGTTTGGTGGTGTAATAAAAACAGGCTGTCATTTTTTGGGTTTGATCCAGAAACAGTTGCAACAGTGCAGCTGCATATGCCAACTATATACTAAACAAACAGCTTCTGTCTATCATTTGTGTTTTCACAAAATAAGCCTTCAAGGAGATTACCCAAGATGCTTAGTAAGCCAACGGTGGAGTTTTTGTGTGTGCGCACAGGCGGATAAGTCACAAAATGCACGGTCAGCAATTGTGAAGGTAAGTCTCATTTCGACATATTATGAGCCTGAAGTATTGAGCCAACCTTAGGTGCTCTATCATTCAGTAATGATATGCTTTAATAACACACTTCTTATATCTGTCACATTTCCAGGGCAGGAAAAAAAAAAGATATCAAGTCACCACGACAGGCAGCTTGCCAGCTTGGTCTGTGAAAAAAGCACTCAACAGTTTCCTAACATCTCCTGTGCTTCTCTCATTGCATTACAGAGGCATTCTGTGCATGTGCTTAACCTCCCCTTGACTTCACTATGTATGTGTGTGTGTGTGTGTGTGTGTGTGTGTGTGTGTGTGTGTGTGTGTGATTGTTGTACTGTAAGGATGAATGTAACAGCTGTGGGTGAGGCTGCGGCCTTATGGCGTTAGCTGAAACTTGATCCAGCAAACTAATCCTCTAATGACTGGCTCTCAATTAACACGGAGCCAAGCTGTTTGTCCTGAAAAGAGTAAAGACCACTTCTCTGTCCTCTCTTTACCTCTTTATCCATCTGTTTGTTCCCTCCCTACTTATGCCAGGTGCACTCCATTCATGCTCAGGACCAGATGGAATTGTTGATAGATGATTACAGAACTGTCTAAGAAGGACATCATATTTTTTTTCTTGGAACAGTCATTTACAGTCTAAGACACTTGCCACTAAATATTTAACTAAAAAAAACACACTAATATTAATGTACTTTCTAACTAACTAACATATACTGACATTCAACTACAACCTAAACTAACTGATACAGTTACTACTGTTACTGATACTGACAGTAATTTACATTCTTAGACACTCTGTATTAACTAAAACTAATTAACCAACTAACTAACATTAATTTACATCCCAAAAGCCCTGTAATTAACTAACTAAAATTAAGAGATTTTGAGTCATTTATATTCTAAGACAATTGGCACTGATAAACTAGCTAACTAACAAACATATACCGACATTCATTTACAACCTAAACTAACGGATACTGACAGTAATTTACATTGTTAGACATTGCATTAACTAACTGACTGACATAAATATATATTAAAAAGTCCTGTAAATAACTAAAACTAACAGATACTGAGTCATTAACATTCAAAGATAACTGACACTAATAAACTAGCTAACATAGTGACATTAATTTACAATCTAAACTGATACTGACAACATTCTTAGACACTCTGCCTTTACTAACAAATAACTTACAAATAACTAACTACATACTAGCATTAATTTACATACCAAAAGTCCTGTAATTAACTAACTAAAACTAACAGATACTAAGTCATTAACATTTGAAGACAACTGGCACTAATAAACTAGCTAACTAACAAACATACAAACTACTGACTTACTAACAACTAACTAATATATACTGACATTCATTTACAATCTAAACTGATACTGAGCGTAATTTACATTCGTAGACACTCTGTATTAACTAACACTGACTAACTAACTAATTAACAAACGACTAACTAACAACATACTAACATTAATTTTCATACCAAAAGTCCTATAATTAACTAACTAAAACTAACAGATACTAAGTCATTAACATTTGAAGATAATTGGCACTAATAAACTAGCTAACTAACAAACAAACAAACAAACATACTAACTACCAACTTAATAACAGCTAACTAACTACCATACTGACATTCATTTACAATCCAAACTGATACTGAGCTTAATTTACATTCGTAGACACTCTGTATTAACTAACACTAACTAACTAACTAACTAACTAACTAACTACTAACTAACAACATACTAACATTAATTTTCATACCAAAAGTCCTATAATTAACTAACTGATACTAAGGAAAGGAAGTGAAGTGAGGCCAAGTATGGTGACCCATACTAGGAATTTGTGCTCTGCATTTAACCCATCCAAGTGCACACACACAGTAGTGAACACACTCACACACCCGGAGCAGTGGGCAGCCATTGTTGCGGCACCCGGGGAGCAGTTGGGGGATCGGTGCCTTGCTCAAGGGACTCAGCTCAGTCATGGTATTGAGGGTGGAGAGAGTGCTGTACATTCACCCCACCTACAATCCCTGCCGGACCTGAGACTCGAACCTGCAACCTTTGGGTTACAAGTCTGACTCTCTAACCATTAGGCCACGGCTGCCCCAAAGTCATTAACATTTGATGACAACTGGCACTAATAAACTAGCTAACTAACAAACATACTAACTACTTACTTACTAACTACTAAAATATACTGACATTCATTTACAATCTAAACTGATACTGAGCGTACTTTATTTCCGTAGACACTCTGTATTAACTAACTAACTAACTAACTAACTAACTAACTAACTAGCTAACTAACAAACATACTAACTACTTACTTACTAACTACTAAAATATACTGACATTCATTTACAATCTAAACTGATACTGAGCGTACTTTATTTCCGTAGACACTCTGTATTAACTAACTAACTAACTAACTAACTAACTAACTAACTAACTAACTAACTAACTAACTAACTAACTAACTAACTAACTAACTAACTAACTAACTGACTAACACTAACTAACTAACCAACCACTAACTAACAACATACTAACATTATTTACATAACAAAGATCATTTACATTTTAAGACACTTGGCACTAGTAAACTAACTAATTAACTTACTAGCATTAATTTACAATCTAAACTGATACTGACATTAATTTATATTCTTAGACACTCTGCACTAACTAACTAACCAACCAACTAACTAACTAACTAACTAACTAACTAACTAACTAACTAACTAACTAACTAACTAACTAACTAACTAACTAACTAACTAACTAAATAACTAACTAACTAACTAAATAACTAACTAACTAACATTAATTTAATTCCAAAAGTCCTGTAACTAAAACAGATACTGAGTCCTTTGCATTCTTGACAATTTATCCAATTTTCTTCAATCTAAGAGCCTTGGAACTAACAAACAAGCCAAAATAACTATCTAATTAGCTAAGAGATACTGACATCCATTTACATATTTACATTTTAAGACACTTGGAACACCATTATACTAACTTTTTCTTTTTTCCTTTTACCTTTTTTTCATCATGTACAAACACAGAGTGTCATCCATTTATGTTAAATACCTAACTCCACTAATAAGCCAATTGTAATGAATTTTCCATTTCAACATTTGTCATATTAAATAAATGTAATCACAACAGTTTCATGCAAACAGAAGTTTTTGTTTAAACATTAAACAAGCTGTACTAGGCGTGACGGTATTCGTTGAAATACACCGGAGTACAATGTAATCGCCATGTACGGAATGAGAAAACAATGAACATAATAACCATTCAGTGCCAAGGTCTATATCAAAGTACAATAGCAGTATCATCTGCTATCATAGCAATAGACTGGATAATAGAGTTGAATTTATGACAGGATGCCCACACATCTGAAACATCCGGGGCATTTTTGGTACTTCAAAATCTTTTATTTATTTATTGCCTGGTTTACAGCTGTTTATAATGTCAGATTCACAGTGCATCCTTAAGTTCAGTTCATGTGTGACACAGCAGGTGTCCCCATCCCGCTGCTGACTGACAGATGCTGATGGGCCAATTAAAAGGCATGACAGCATTGCTCTGACTCCCTTATCCAAATGCTAATTTCCCACAAGCCTCTGGATTAACACACGAAATCTGAGCCAGCTGCTGTCATCCACTGATTAGAGACAGAAGAGGAGAATAAACACAAATTCAAACACACTTGTGTATTTCTGGGCTGCATTCAAATTTGCATGCTATCCATCTTAAACAATAAGCAAGATTAGACTTAATGTCCTGACTCATAGTACATTGAATCCAAATGTTTGACGAATTTCTGGACAAATATTGATCACAATCTATTATTATTTTCTGGTAAATATCTTGACTATGGTGGTCCAGCACTAAACCTGTCTGTACCAGCATGGAAATACAGATTTAAGCTGTTTTTTAGCAGGGTTTGACAGCCTTCCTCTGTAGAAGCGTTCAGTGTAGGTGTTTTAAGAGACTCAGACATCAAAGGGAAGAATATAATACAGCTTAGCAAACATAGCTTAGGTCTTAAGGAACAGATGTGGCCCAAACAGCACTACTGAGTCACACACCCCCACACACACACACTCCCAGGAGAGCCTGAGAGAACGGTAATCTCTCCGATAAGATGCAGACGACCCTGCCAACTTATTAGGCAAGTGCCTCAGGCCAGCAACACCATGCAGCGCTAACCTACTGACCCATATAGCAGCCATCTCCAGTTAGCTAACACATCTTACACAGACAGAAAGACATCATTCTGTCATACTGACGATTTAAAGGGATAGTTCACCCAAAAATTAAAACCCTGTCACCCTCATTTCAAACATGTAAGACCTTTGTTTGTCTTCAGAACACAAATTAAGGTATTTTTGATGATATCCAAAAGCTTTCTGACCCTGCATAAACAGCTACGCAACTACAACAATCAACTTAATAAAGGCCCATAAAGATGTGACATCAGTGGTTTAACCTTAATCTTAGCTACCAGAATAATTTTTGCACACAAAGCAAACAAAAATAACGACTTTATTCAACAATTTCTGCTTTTCAGTGTCGATCTTCACAGCGTGTTACTACATGGGCAAGCATATTGAAAGAGACACTTGGACACATTGTGTTTACATGACAGTTGGCCTTTGTGTCTTTTCTTGTTCGTTTCGATCTCAGACTCAGTGTAATTATCTATGTAGCACTCGTTCGACATTCTCTGTATACCTGCCCTCGTCTTGTCCTCTCTCTCTCTCTCTGATGCTAAGACTGAGAGAGCATACTATTGGAGTGGGAATGTGGATCAGACACTATTGTGTGATGAATCATAGCTAGAGCTAATTGGTGTTTTAATCCCTGACAATACAGGGCACAGTGACAGCAGTCTTCTGCCAGTCAGAGAGCAAACGACAGAGAAAGAGAGAGAGAGCACAGAGAGAGATAGAAGCTCTCCGCCATCTCTCAATTATATCTACTCTGTGTTACACATTCACAACAGGGCGGCGCATGTCAATTTCCTGCTCATTTCTTGCTTGGACGCTGGCAATTAGTGCAAGTTTATATACAGTCAATCAGTTCATATTCCTCATTACTGATGGCATGAAAGCACTGGATGCGAACAGACCGGCTGGCTGACCTCATAATCACAAAGACTTATGGGTCGCAGACATAGCAGTGAACGATGGAGCATGTAATATGGCGAACAGTGTCACTGTCTGGTCACAACACTAGGCACCCTCACACCACTGTGGTGGGAGTGCTGGGTTGTGTCTTTTGACGACGTGCAATACTTTTTTCAAACTTTGTTTCATTTTTGCCTTTATTTTGATTGCAGTGCCTTGTAAAAGTATTCATTCATACCCATTAAATTTTACACATTTTTACACATTTTTTTTTTACATCAATCAACATTCCATTCACCATAATAACAAAAAACAGCAACAAAATAAAATAAAATAATGTAAATTATTCCACTGCATAAGTATTCATACCCTTATTGGGACAGTTGAAATTTAGCTCAGGAGCATTCATATTTCTTACTTCGAAAGAAGTTAACCTGTGGCAAATTCAATTGAATGGGTCTGATTTGGAAAGGGACATGCGTCTTAATGAAAGTCTAACAGATGAAAATGCATTTCAGAGTAAAAACTAAGCCCTGATGTCAAAATACTGCCTTTAGAGCTCAGAAACAGGACTGCATCAGCTACACATCTGGGGAAGCGTTCAAAAAAATCTGCTGCGTTGAAGGTTCACAGAAGCATGTAGTGTCCATTATCCTAATGGAAGAAGTTAGAAACAACCAGGACACTTTCTAGAGCTGGTCTCCTGGCCTAACTAAGCAATTGATGGAGAAGGACTTTATGGCGCTTTTCCACTACACAGTACCAGCTCGCCTCGCCTCGACTCGACTCGGCTCGGCTCGACTCGACTCAGCTCTGTTTGGTTTTCCACTGTGTAAAAGTTGTACCTGTACCTCTACAATAGTACCTGGTTTGTCATAGCGACGCTGCAGGAAACTGCCGTGACGTAATCTTCTACGCGACACACACCCGCTGTCTGCACCTCCTCGTTTGACCACGGAGTATTCTTCCGAGTTGCCATAATATGTAATGGATTGGATATGTCACGCAATCTCTGGCCAAACTTTTTAAAAATGGTGGGGTTATTCTGGATACTATTGCTGGCGCGTGCAATGACGACGCAGTGAATAGTGACGATTCTCTCTGACCAATCAGCAGTCTGCTGTGTTTTCACGTCACATTTAGTATCGCCTCAGCTCGCTTGGAACCTCGCCGGAGGTGGTACGAAAAAAAGTACCTGGAAGCCGGTACAGGTACAACTTTTACACAGTGGAAAACCAAACAGAGCCGAGTCGAGTCGAGCCAAGGCGAGCTGAGGCGAGCTGGTACTGTGTAGTGGAAAAGCGCCATTAGTTAGTAGTGACCAAGAAGCTGTAAGTCACTCTAGTTGAGCTCCATGATCATATATGTAGATGGGAAAAACGTATAGAAGGACAAACATTACTGCAACACTCCACCAATCTGGTCTTTGTGGTGGTGTGGCAAGACTCAATTCTCTCCTCAGTAAAGACAGCGCATGAAGTACCCTCAGACTGTGAGAAACAAGATTTTTGATAAACCTGATTTTCAAGCATCATGTTTGAAGGAAACCAGGCACTGCTTATTACCTGCATAGTACCATCCCAACAGTAAAGTGTGGTTGTAGTAGCCTCATGTTGTGGGGCTGTTTTTCAGTGGCAGAGACTGAAGGAAAGCTCAATGCACCAAAATATTGAGATAGCCTTAATGAAAACCCAGTCCAGAGCATTTAGAACCTTAGACTGGGTAGAAGGTTTACCTTCCAACAGGACAAAGGCTTAGACAACTCTGTGAATGTCCTTAATTGGCCCAGCCAGAGACCTGGCTTGAACCCAATCAAATATTTCTGGAGAAACCTGAAAATGTGCATCTGCCCCATCCAACCTGACAGAGCTTCAGAGGTGAAAAGGTGAGGAGAAAAAGGGCAGATTATTGGCAAATGTTGATGTGCAAAGCTTGTCGCATCATACCAAAAAGACTTGAGGCTGTAAAGGTGCTTCAGCTAAGTACTGAGTTAAGGATATGATTACTTTTGCAATGTACTTATTTCAGTTTTTTTATTTTTAATAGATTTACGAAGTTGTGACAATTCTGTTTTTACTTTATCAATATGGTGTATGAAGTGTAGACTGATGTGGACAAAGTCATTTAAAGCAGTTTAACATAAGGCAGCAATATAAAAGTAAAAAAAATGAAGGGGTATGAATACTTTCGCAAGGCACTGTAGGACAGTAAGTCTTGACAGGAAGTAGGAGAGTAAGTTCTACTTTCAATAGAACTTGAATTCAGAATGGTGCACAAACCTACAGCCTATAACAACAAGACATGACACAGCTGTCAATAAAGTCAATCTACGTCTATAAATCAACAACAGTGGATATCTTAATAACAAAAACGTGTCTCTTACAGTAATTCACCACCACTAAAATATTAATGCTAAAGCAGAAATTGAAGGGAAAAAACTACATAAACTAATCATCCAGTCACACAGATGGACTAGTCAGCCATCCTGACCCATCCCGAGCATGTGTACCCACTGTGCGCAGTGGTGAGGCTTGTTCAGGGCCTGCCTGCTGCTTTTCATTTGCAGTGCGATGAATCATAGCGGCGGTGATAAACACTATTCCACTGCCGTGCAGATAACTTCTCAGGGTGCTGTCACTCACACACATGCGGTACGCAGCAGAACAGACAGACGTGGGCTCCACAGAGGCAGAGACGCATCTTACTTCTCACAGTCTCCTCGCGCTCTCTCTCTCTCTCTCTCACACACACATAACCTGCACTCGCCTGCTCAGAATTTGTATGCACACACCCATAATCAGACACAAATAACATCTTTTTCCCACACTCACACTCGTCTGAGTTCCTGTTCTCACACATATTGAGTTTTCAGGCTTCCCTCACAGATACTCAAGTATTCTCGAAGAGTTCCTCTCACTCACATATAGCTTATTCTCACCCATATGGGTGTTATAAATGTGGCCTTTCGAATCTTAGTGAGCTGCCTACTGTTTTTCTGACCATGACGGTCATGTCGTCTTATAACCTAGAGCAGTGGTTCTCAATCCTGGTCCTGGGGGACCCCTGCTCTGCACATTTTGCATTTCTCCCTTTTTTAACACACCTGTTGAGATCATCAGCTCATTAGGAGAGAGATACAAACACTGAACTAACAAGCTGATGATTTCAATCAGGTTTGTTAAATAAGGGAGACATGCAAAATGTGCAGACCAGGGGTCCCCCAGGACAAGGATTGAGAACCACTGACCTAGAGAGCTGTATACCTAGAAAGAATTTTTAGACAATACACAGCAGAGATATCAATGAAGTCTATGAAGCCCAAAGGTACTTTGATTAAGCTCACTAAGTTTTTAAACACCATGCATATGATCCCCAAAAATGCAGTCACACAATTTTTGAAACATCAAGCAGTCCCAATTAGGAAGCTATTTAGACTGCCAATAGGGGCTTTCGTACTATGTAGTTCCAGGAATGTGTCATGGGTTTCGTGATAACGATGGAATGTAAACGCACAATTCACGCAACTGAAAGAGCTTGAAAATCTGACTAAATCTTCTATGACAACTTGCAGTGTTAGATATCGTCTAGGCTGAGAAAAGAAGTTTGCATAAACAGAGCAAGGCATCGATGAATAGTCATCTTCTCACCATAGCCCCCGCCCACTGGCGTTCAGTAGCTTAATAACTGAACTTGATTATGCTGAATGCGAGTGTCATGTCACGTTGCATCAAAAGCAAATAGAAATTACAACCACTGCCGCTATCTTGTCTACACTGGATACAATACAAATATAGATGTATACATTTGCTTATTGACATAATCCACATGCTTGAGTCTGTCGTCAACAAGACAAATGGAATGATATTTTATGACATTTAGTCTAAATAGCTAGTTCACATCTATGTACAGATATCAAAAGGATCCCAGCATAAGAAACAAGTGGATATCTTATTTTTAATGGCATCCCAGATCATGTCTGAGGATTTTTTGACCTTCAGAGCATGTTGTTTTGTAAATGAGCCACAGTGTCATGGAGAGTTCACAAATTTGTTTAAAGATGAAGTGGTACTAGGTCTGACTGCAGCTGCATCACAAACTGTAAGTAAATGATTTCTTAATGCTTTGTCTGGAAAAGACCATTTTTTTATCATGTTGTCAAAACACTCACATGCAGTAGTGAGGGAGCACTGACACTGTTGTCTATGCAATGACGTTTGCCAATTATATCAGTGGCCGATTACTGAGAAGCCTTAAAGGAACCGCCCCTTAAATCAGGTCATTTTAGACAGAGGGTCAGAATGAGGGTAAACCTCAAGGAACTTCTTAAAATTATAAAAAATCCATGCCATGACCCCTTATTTTTTCTATTTCTCTTCTGGTCCTTAGAAATGATTTGCTATAAAGTGAGGGGAAATAAAATACATGTTTATAGTGTTTATAATGTGTGTATGTGTTTATTTTAATTTAATGGTATTTTACATTATTTCTGAAAGTAATAAAATGTGATTTATACCCCGATGCAACTTAGCTGTTTTTTCCACAACAATGCAATTTTGACCCGGTGTGACTTATTTTCCAGAAAATACAGCAGGCAGCTCACTAGGTCATGAGACACTGTGCTTAGTCTGCCTGGAAACTGCTTGGTTGGCAGTTTACCTTTTGTTTTTGTTTTTTGAGAAACCATGTCTATGAAGCTCAGAAACGCTGTGAAAAGGTGTGTGGACTACAAGGTCTTATGCTAAACGCATAAATGTTAACCTCAAACATGCTGTCCAAGTAGGCAGCTTAAAAGATTTTGAAACTGTTTATTATTCTTTTATGTTAAGAAATGATATCCAAGGAGGCAGCTCACTCGATATTAACACAGTCTCTTTCTCTCTCTAGTGTTTACATTATCTGTTTCTATCTCTCAGAATCTCTTACCCCGGACGCCTTAAACTCATAAGTATCTATTCCAAGACCTATTTACCACAGAGGATTCTGATTCAGTCAGACAGCTCTGAGTGCGTGTATAATGAAACTAGTTTGCTATTGTGCACTGAGATACGTAATAAGTCAGTGTTGGAAGCATGCTTGCATATATATTAAAATTAAGCCTGAGGTTTAGACTGTGCAGCACATATCTAAAAATGTCACAGCTTACATTTTTCCCGACCTCATCTTTCTTACTGCATTCATTACCCATGTTTCCCCCTTCTCTCGCTATTGCAGTCTCTTGCGCTCCACGAGGAAAGGTGCTTAACAGCCTCCTGCACGTGACTTAAAACGTGCAAAACACCTAAAACGTGTATATAAACCCACAATCCTCAGAGCAAATCTTACCACTACTTTGGAAACCGTGAGCTTCCAAGTGCAGCTCAGTGATCCGGTCCAAAGATGGCTTTGCCAAACACCTCTCAAGATTCACAGAATTCTCTCTCTCTCTTTTTCAAGCATTGCTTCGCTCATTTCATACAATTTTCCAGCAAATAAAGACATGCTTACTAGAAGCTTTGAAAAGATTTCAAACGGTCTTAGGACCACTTACTGAGTTGCTCTTTCTATCTGAAAGGGAGAAAGAGGGCTCTTTCAACTTCAGACGATGGAGCTTTGAGAGTGTCCCACTCTGCTCTCTGTCCCCTGATACGGAAACACACCAGGGAGGAGAAGAGTCTGTAGAGAGACACCGAGGCCAAAGCGACCTAATCCATACAAACAGGGCTGAAATGACACTGATAGGATTCTGCTTATAGGCTTACTGCGTTGCTTATTAAATTAATACTTTGAAGTCATGTACAATGACAAGTTTTATAAAGGGATATCATGCTTTTATTCCTTCCACATTGACAATTCAATCATAGGAGTGAAATGCCTAGAGGGAAAGAGGTGTTTCATTTGTTCTGAAAGTGAAAGTGATTAAAAAATGAATAACTGGGAATTTAGTAATCATGATCATCATTCATTTTAATTGTTTATTAAGCATTAGTGGCTTTTATCATACAGCTGTTGCTGCTTTTTATAAAAGCAAGCTATTCAGTGGTGTGCATTGATGTGTTTTTACCATGGTAATGCAAAGCCTTTTGATGTGGCTTAATGCTTAAATTATTATTCTCCTTTAATAAAGGAAACATTCATTATTTTATTATCATTTATTAACCCTCATGCCATTCCAACCATACAGACCTACTTTCTTCTGTGAAACATAAAAGATGCTATTTTTAAAAACGTTTTTTCATACACGCTGTATGGTGGGAGTCAATAAGCTTCAATTTCATTTGGACCAATAAGTCTTTCAAAATATCTTCTTATGCATTGCATGGAAAAAAATGAATTCATACGGGTTTGGAACATCATGAAGCAGAGTAAGCTAAAAATACAACAATCATCTACAGGTATGGATGTTTGAACATGGAGTGACTTTTTAAAGAGAAACGAGAAATCGAACTAAATCTACCAGATGACTCTCTGAAACTCTCTTCTGTAAGTTGTAAGGAGAAAAAAACACCTTGAGGTTGTGCTATCAAAGCTCAGATGGTTACAAAAACATGCCTCTGGCTTTAAAATGCTGTTTCACACAAACTCTCTGGCTTATACACGCACAGCGTCTGCCTGGCAGGAGCGGATTAGAAAAAAAGTGTTTCCAAAACACATGCTGATGATGGGTGAAGGAGAGTTTCAAGCCTTTACAAACACAGAGGCTCAGTGTTTAGCCTTGTGAATCGCGTGATAGCTCTGAGTGCTTGAAACTAATACATAATCACTTGCACGATGAACACAATATGCAACCATATATGCACCAAACGTGTTTCCTCTGAATATCAAACCGAGAGCCTCTCTTCAGTAACCGTGAAGCTATGCCATTTGTAGAAAACAGCTAAGGTAACCAGCAACGTTTTGAGCCTTCCTGCCTCCACTCCCATTGCGTGTTTCATTGTTCCTCACATTAATAATTAATACATGCCTGCAGCAATGCCCAAGCACCCTGAGGGACATTGTGAGTGAAGAACCAGACTCCAGCTCTTTACATTGAGGTCTTGAACCAACAGGACAGAAGACAAGACGCAGTATTTAGGCTCCCATATATTTGCTAAGTACACCTGTATGTTAAAATACCAACAATTCTACATCTCATGCAATGTTGACCTAGAACACAGTGTTGTTGTAGCTGGACTAGTAATGCATGACACTAGCAAGGTCAAGATTTTGGTTGCCACACAACTATAGTGATAAAATGCATAACTTGAATGGACTAAACTGAAAAAAAAAACATCCTAAACTAGCCTGAGCTGGTTTGCTGGTCTTCTAGCCTGGTCTTTTGGCTGATTTTAAAAGGACTTTGGCCACTTTCCAGCTGGTAAACTGGAAGCTGTCCATCCGGCTAAACACCAGCTTGAGTAAACTGGCTAGACCAGAGGTGTCTAATCCTGCTCCTGGAGGGCCACTGTACTGCAAAGTTTAGCTCCAATCCAAACTGAACACACATGAAGCAGCTGATCAAGGTCTTCAGGATTACTAGAGATGTCCAGGAAAGTGTGCTGGCCAGTTTGAAGCTCCAGGAGCCAGACTGGATGTCCCTAAGCCTGACCAGGTTGGAAGACTAGTTAAAAACTAGCTTGACTATGCTGGGAGACCAGCAAACCAGGATGGTTAAAGATTTTTTTCAGCAGGGTAAATGTAATGCAAATTGTATGCAGAACGACACCATGAGCTTATACCCTGAAACTATTTGGAGATGTCAAAACTTCTCCAGGGCCCTAAAACCCCCTCAGACCCCAGAGGGTTCATGTCTTACTCATGTATAAACTAGTTATGGAATCGAATAAGCAATCATCAGGTTTCTTAGCCTTAACCACTACACCAACCCAATTCGAGCAAGTTTACAAAACCACCAAGCTAAAACCTCCAATTCAAGCAAGTATCAAACAATTATTCAGATGTACCTCTGGAGAAAGTATATGAGTGTACTTACGATCTAGGCCATTGATGTAGCGCATGGTGATCTCACAGTGGCCCCACACCGCACTGACAATGGGGTACAGCTTTTTGCCCTTAAGGCCTCTGAATGCCACTCCGAGGTACTGTCCATCCACCATGAAGCTCAATGTGCCCTCATCCATGTCCAGCACCACCATCAAGGCATCTGGGAGCACAAAGGCCTCCTCTGGCTCCAGGAAGCTTGGGTATGTTGGTGCGGAAGAGGCCGGCCGGTTCTTACTGTTATGGTAGAGCTTGTTACGTCCCAGGTCCCAGCCCCAGGACTCGCCATCACTGCCAACTAAAGAAGTGTAGCCCACTGAGTGCAACGGGGCATCTGCCGTGGACACGCCCACCACCGCATGTGTGCCCCGTTGCCTAGCAGGCCAATGGATTCTCCAAACGTGGAGTCCTCGTGTGTATCCCACCCGTCCACGAATGCCATCGGTACTCTGGGCAACAGGGTGCCGATGGAAGGTGAGTTTGTCATCGTCCTTGATGAAGATATTAAGTGAGCGGTCGTCTGGGTTCCAGGCATGTCGGAGCTGCTGCTCGTTTGGAGCTGGGGGCATGTCCAGAAGTAGATCCAACCGGGCTGGCTTGAAGAAATCTGGCCCTCTCAGTTCCCTCCTCAGGGGCCTGTAGGACGGCTCCCCGCGCACGTCTACGGACTTGATGCTCCCCGAGATCTTCTGGCCCATGGCTTGGCTGGTTGGAAAGGGGAAGGGAGGAGGGGAGAGGGAAGGGGTGGTGCAACACAGGGGCTGGGTTTCCGGAATCCGCCGTTACCTCATCAAAGCACCAAGACGTCAGCTTGAGGCCCCCAAACTCGTGTCAGCAGTGGCGAAAGAGCCAACCTTACTGAAGCCCTAGGAGAAAACACACCAACATACAACGTCATTAAAACAGCAATACCACACAGATCAAAGAGTCGCGGGCTGGTTTTATGAGTGCATCTAGAACTAATCTCAAAGGTGCTGAGGATAAAAATGGGAACAGAAAAAAGGAAGAACAGAAATAAGAAGACAAGAAGATAAGCAGAAGGAGAGGATGATGGCTAACCGCAGCCTGACAGACTGTGAGAGACTGCCATGGGGAAGGATGTAATAATGAGTGCCGCAGGTGAGAACGAGACACCTTCTGTATGACATACAGAAACACTGAACATGCACATATTCACACATGACAAGACATGTCATCTCTAGCTCAAAAACAGCCTAGCTTATGTCAACACGGAGCGATACAGACCCACACATATTGCATTTAAAAAATCTTATAAATGGTATCATTCAAAAGAGCTATAGCCACTTCAAACAAACTGTTTGAAACTCTGACATTTCAAGAGACTCAATCAATTAACAGATGTATTTTAATAAGGTACGTTTTGAAAAAAAAAATGCAATAAATAAATTAATAGACAAGAATGTTGAAGAAAATTGGAGCTGTTCTTGTTTATGCAAATCCTGCTGCCACAAGGTGTGGGTGACTACCACAGAATTGCTAGGATATCCTAAGTAATTTTTACAGGAGGATTTTGCAGTTGCTAGGGTCTTCTGCACGGTTTCTAAGGTGTTGCTTGGTGGTTGCTAAGGTGTTCTGCATGATTTCAAGCAGGCTTAAGTCAAAAGAGCCCAGAATCTCTAAATATTGCTTTGGAGTTCAGTGTCTCCACCAGTGTAAGATTGTTTTGATCATTAGTCTGATTGCCTAAAAATGTAATTATCAGTCTCTGCTGATTAAAATGCAAATTTTCAGGCATCATTGGTGTTCGTAATAGAAATGGCAGGGGATAAGTTAGGTGCCGAATATATGCCTTAAAACCTATGTGGTCTTATGACGAAAACATACGTACCAATATGTACATATCTCTGCAGTTTACAACAGAGATGAACACTAGAGGTGGTAAAACAGCAAGCAATTTTAATCGATTTCATACACAGTTATGGTTAGGGGTGCAACGGATCGTAGATGATCCGTGATCTGTATGGACCAGCCCCTACGGTTCGGCACGCATGTGATTCGCGGATTAACTGTTAAATTTATCCATCATAGAGTAAAAGTTTAGAATTGGCAAGTTTTGTCTTGCCAATTTACCCATTCAAATAATTTTAAACCATTGCAGCAAAAAAGAACACGCGCGCTGTTTTTTTGTTTTGTTTTGTTTGTTTTTACTGCTGCCGCACACACCAGAAGCGAGCACGCGCACAAAGAGAGAGAGAGAGAGAGAGAGAGAGAGAGAGAGAGAGCGAGAGAGAGAGAGAGAGGCGATTCACATTCCTCTTTAACTTCTCTTGAACGGAAACATACATACAAAGTTATGTTTAAATACAAGTTGTTTTATTCTGGTAAACACAGTTGGTTATGTCTTGAGTGAACCGAAACAGCTGAGAAAGAGATGCGTGCCAGTATTAGGTACGCGCATTAGGCCTTAAAGAGACAGCATCCTATAAATACCTGCAGTGAGAAGCACAAGTTATTTTACAATGAATTATTAAATTTCTGCACCTGAATACTAGTATTATTGATTTTATTAGTAACTTTATGTTGTATTCATCTACACTTGTCATTTGTGTGATAGTTCTTTGTTACTGACTTTATTAGTTCAGCTAGTTTTTGCTGTGGATTAGAAGTACTTAAAGTAAGCATTCAGTAATTAATAAACAACAAACTTTTTTGTTTTGTTTGTTTTTTGCTGATCCGAAAAATGATCCGATCCGTGACTCAAAATCCGTGATATGATCCGAACCGTGAGTTTTGTGATCCGTTGCACCACTAGTTATGGTTATGTTTCAATTTCTGAATGTAACAAGAATGCACAGTAGATTAACCGCCATGGGATTAGATTTAGGATGCGGAATCCTTGGGTACAAATAACATCAAAACAAGCTAAAACAGCATGCTTGCGATTGCGTTTTTACATCACATTTGCTTTTGTTCATACTATCGGTTAGGTTTACCTTTGTTATTTTAAAACGTCTTTGAGCATTAGCATTATAGCACCACTCAACAGACATTTCAAGTCAGAACTGCGGTGACAACCAATGTCACATAAAACACACCATATGTACGTTCATCTGTTCTGGGGGAAAAACTAACACTTTTTAGAGACACCCAATGGACATTTCACATTGAATATGTCACGAAATGTACATGGCGGTACGTATTTCATGTCTTGCAAAAAAGTTCCCACTCCCAGAGGTACGTTATTGTCATGAGACCAGATTGCTTAATATACCTCAATAACCCTAAGTATGAGAAAAAATGGAAGCCAAAATACAGCATTATTTTTTTCTAGGATCCTGTGGGAAAGTGTGAGAGAAGGATAAAGAGAGAACAAAGGAGAGAGATTCAGTTTGCATCAGCCTCAGTGTTACAAAAATACCTCCACATTAAAAGCCCATTTCAGAGTGTGCTGGAGATGCGATACCGATGTATGAAACGCTAGCAGGAACTTCCTGCTACCGTAAGTGATGCCTAGTCTTTTCCTGGAATAAGAAAGAGCTCCTTCGTGGGATGAGACTACAAAAAAGACAGTTAGGGAACGTTTACATAAACTGTGTTATTCCCCCAATAGCACACGTACATCTCAGAGATGTCTATTTGATGTCTGCATTTACATCTGAAGTATTTTTTAGATCTACTGGACTTTTCCTATCAGATGACAAATAGACATCTATTAGATGTCTTTAAGATGATTTAGAATGTATGTAAAACTGACATCTTACAGACCACTCCAGATCAAGTGAACTTTAACAAACATCTTGCAGATATACATGTTCTATATGTGAAATAGCTGACCGTTGCAAAGCATCAAACAGTTTCTTCAGCACCATAAGTGCAGTGTTTCTAAGATGTCAAGAGGTTTAACATTTAAAAAAACATAAACAGCAAATGAGCTGTGGTATTTAGCTGTTTTATTTTAATATCAACATTTACTTCCCTACAAAAAAAGACATAAAATGTAAATAAATCAGTGAATAGTTTATCCAGTTCACTCAAAAATGATAATTCTGTCATTAATTACTCACCCTCATGTCGTTCCAAACCCGTAAGACCTTCGTTCATATTCAGAACACAAATTAAGAGATTTTTTATAAAATCCTCCAGAAGGTCTTCATCAAAAACATCTCAATTTGTGTTTAGAACTAATTACTTGGAGTAATTGATGACAGAATTTTCATTTTTGGGTGAACTATTCCTTTAAAATATGAGCCTTTTAAACAATCAGACTTCATAAACTGAATAAGAGATGGATGACTGTGTTTAATTATTAGCTTACTACTGTAGCTTGTTAGGCATGATACATTGTGACACAAAACAGTGTTGTTTCATGTTTGAGTACAGAGTACAGCTCATTATTTGACAAGATTTGATCATTTAAAAGCAGCTCAGCTACGCTACTAATTTATGTAGTTAAGTTGGAAGTGTCGCTTTTTCTAGTTTCTTCACAGCAGTGCTGGATAACACATTTGCTCTCTGTCAGATGAGAACGTAGGTCACCAACACAAAAGAAAAAGGTCACACATACTGTACATGCACACAAGCACACCTCAGACAGTCTCAACACATTAAGGGCACAGAGAAGGAGAGACAGGAAAAGAGAGAGCTGAATTCAGACAGGAAGGAGGGTAGCCAGACGGCTAGACAGTCAGAGCCCGGAATCCTGGGTAAGTGTTACCAATATTAAAGGAAAAATAAATGAGGTCATGAAAGAAGTAGGATAGAATGTGAATGTGTGCGTGTGTGAGAGAGAGAATGAATGAGAAAGAGAGAGAGGTTGCTGCCCTAACATGCCACTCACAGCTATCATAACGTGTGCTAGGAGTCGAGGTGTTAGGTTTTCCGTATCGTATTTCAGAGCTGGAGAGGCTCCCGCGGCAGGGCACAAAGGGTTTCACAGTCTTGCTGCCGTGCTGAGGCACAGTAATGCGTTTCACTCAGGTTGTGCTTGGTTCAGAGCGTGCACGTCAGTTTAACTAACATTCCCTCACTCAAACCGCTGTAGTCACTAATAACTGTAATAAACACCGACGCAAACATAATTACGCTGTTAGTCTGGGAGTTGTAGACAGACTTTTAAACACTGTTCTCACATTAGGTAATTACATGAAGGCTTGTAAAACAAGGCCTGAGAAAAAAAAGAAACGTCTGAGGAAAAAACTAAATACACTGATGAGACGACAAAAAGCTTTTTGTGGATCAATTCATTCCATTAAGCACTGCATTGAGCCTGAAAATGTATAAAACTGAAAATGCATTAGGATCTTTCGAAAATGTCCACTTTACGCCCACTATTATCACATATTTCATATACCTCCTGTATCAACTATCACCCAAAATAGCCTGACTTTTAACTTCAACTGTGTTGACAGCTTACAGTAAAGATGAATGAAGGAATAAACAGATGGACAGACAGACAGACAGACAGACAGATAGATGAAATAAGTACATTGCATAATTATTCATACCTTTAAAGGATAACTATTGCCAAAATGCAACTTGGGCTGTTTTTTTTTTTTTTACTGTAAATGAGACAAACTTATATCTAAAAGCATAATTACGACAAACGAGCCGTTTTTGAGATTGACCGTGATTTCGTTTTGTGGTCAATGGCCGGTGAATGGGAGTTCTAGGGGCATAACTTTGAGCGCATCAAAATCAACATTTTTACAACACTAAGAAGGCTCGACACACCATGAAACTTTGCTCGAAGTATCGCCTGGGTCTCTACACATGAACTCGAGCATTGAGAACATTGTTTGTGTACACAGAGTTTACTAAAAAGAAAGTTTTTGAACAACTCACTTTCACTGTTTGAGTTTCCGCTCGCGGCCGTCTTGCCAGTCAAGAGGTGTCGATCTCCGAATGCGAGGATGGATAGCTCCTAAAGCATATTTCCATATAAATGCATGGCTAATTCGTTGTTTTGTCGCAAGTGAAAACAATATTAACCTTATAGTTGTAAAAAGAGCCTCATATAAGCCTAATATTTCGTCCTATGGAGTCCATTCATTCGCATTCGGAGATCGACACTTCTTGACTGGCAAGACGGCCGCGAGCGGAAACCCAAACAGTGTAAATGAGTTGTTCAAAACCTTTCTTTTTAGTAAACTCTGTGTACACAAACAATGTTCTCAATGCTCGAGTTCATGTGTAGAGACCCAGGCGATACTTCGAGCAAAGTTTCATGGTGTGTCGAGCCTTCTTAGTGTTGTAAAAATATCGAGTTTGATGCGCTCAAATTTATGCCCCTAGTATTCCCATTCACCGACCATTGACCACAAAAAGAAATCACGGTCAATCTCAAAAACGGCTCGGTTGTCGTAATTGTGCTTTTAGATATATGTTTGTCTCGTTTACAGTAAAAAAAAAACAGCCCAGGTTGCATTTTGGCAATAGTTATCCTTTAACTTAGTATTTAGCTGAAACACCTTTAAAGTCTCAAGTCTTTTTGGGTGTGATGTAACAAGATTTGCACATCAAAATTTGGCAATTATCTGCCATTCTTTGCCTCACCTCTTCACCTCTCAAGCTCTGTTAGCTTGGATGGGGTCTGGCAGACATTTCAGGTTTCCCCAGAAATGTTTGATTGGGTTCAAGCCCAGGCTCTGGCTGGGCCACTCAAGGACATTCACAGAGTTGTCTATAAACCACTCTTGCTGTGTGCTTAGGGTCCTGTTGGAAGGTGAACCTTTTGCCCAGTCTGAGGTTCTGAATGCTCTGGACTGGGTTTTCATTAAGGCTATCTATATATTTTGCTATGTTGAGCTTTCCTCCTACTCTGAGTCCCTCAGTCCCTGCTGCTGAAAAACAGCCCCACAGCATGATGGTGCTACCATCACACTTTATTTTTGGGATAGTACTGTGCAGGTGATGAGCAGTGCCTGGTTTCCTTCAAACATAATGCTTGGAATTGACGTTCATCAGACCAGAGAATCTTGTTTCTCTCAGTCTGAGAGTTTGTTAAGTTCTTTGTTGCAAAAAGTGGGTTTGCATGTGTCTTCATTGAGGAGAGGATTGAGTTTGGCCACCGCCATAAAGACTGGATTGGTGGAGTGTTGCAGTGAAGTTTGTCCTTTTGCAAGTTTTTCCCATCTTCATATATGAAGCTCAACTAGATTGACCATCAGTTTCTTGGTCACCAGTCTAACCATGGCTCTTCTCCATTAATTGCTCAGTTTGGCCAGGAAGCCAGTTCTAGGAAAAGTTCTAGTTGTTCCAAACTTCTTCTAATAAGAATAATGGAGGCTACATTCTTCTGTGAACCTTCAATGCAGCAGAATTATTTCCTAACTCTTAACCCAGATCTGTACCTTGATGAAATCCTGTCTCTAAGCTCTACAGACAGTTCTTTTGACCTCAGGGCTTGGTTTTTGCTCTGATATGCATTTTCAGCTGTTAGACCTTTTATTACCATCTGTGTGCCTTTCCAAATTACACCCATTCAGTTGAATTTGCCACTCAAAGTGTAGTAACATCTACAAGCAATATGAATGCTCCTGAGCTAAATTTCAACTGTCCTAGATAAGAGTATGAATACTTATGCAATGAAATAATTTCAGTTTTTTCTTTTTAATAAATTTGAGATTGTTAAGATGTTAAAACCCTTTTTTGCTTTGCTATTAAGGTGTATAGAGTGTAGACTGATGTGGCAAAAAAGTAATTTAAAGCAGTTAAACATAAGGCAGCAACATGAAAAAAAATTAAGTGTTATGAATACTTTCGCAAGGCACTGAAGATAGATAGAGGGATAGATAGATAGACCACTGAGAACAATATAGAACAGATAAAGTAGATAGATAGACAGACCGACAGTCAGGCAGCTGGTGTGTTTCAATGTGTGACAGCAGAGTGACTGAGTCACGCTGTAAGACAGTGACCGCATGGCATGACTGTACCGTGCCTTTGGGGGTTACACTGCTGATATAAAACGCCAGCGTCAAGCTGAGAAGTGAAAAAAATGTCCACTACATCAATTACACTCGCTCTCCTCAGGGGTAATGATCCCGAACCATATGAGACACGACTAATGTAACTATAACAACCTCATTCTAATGGACCACTGATGTGCTGTCTCCATCTGCTAAGCCATGCGAGACAAGACTACATATAAAAGCGGTCTGCCAGGGCCGTACGTCTCCGCATGGGAAAATGCCCATTTGTGCTGACTTATCTATTAGAAAAACAAAAGCACTCAGCTGGCGAGCGTGTCGCTGGGATGGGGCTGCTATGGCTATAAGTCAAAGAAAAGCGAAGTAGAAGTCAAAACAACCCTGGTGTAATTGTGCCCTGTGGCTCCTCTGCAGCGTGATGTCTTCAATCAAGCCAAATGTGTCTTTTTTCTGTGCTTGGGTTATTGAAATAAAGCAGTTGAAGACTAAACTGCCACATTTTGTCGGATTTCTTTTTTGACACGGTCTTTAATCTGCAACATTTTTGGGTAATAAACATCTTCCTCAATTTGCCATTCCACACTCAAGGCTCTATTTGTTTAGCTTGTGCCATCATAAAGATAGCGTTCTTTGTTTTCAGGCCTGCGTAATTGAATTTTCCGCCGCTGTGTTGCGTGTTTGGCGAACGCCCCAGGACTCAAGAGCTTGTAGCTGTTCTGCATGACTGGAGGAATGATAATATCGCAGACCCCAGGCTGCCCGCCTAAAGGCCTGAATGCTACAACAGTTAGGCCTATCCATGCAATCTGATTGGCTGAAAGGCATGCGTTGAGACTTGGAGGACATTTACAGTTGGAATAAAACCGCATGAAAAGTGTAAATATACCCATTTGTAACGCTGGACCACAAAACCAGTCATTACAGTTATTTTTTGTCAAAATTTAGATTTATACATAATTTGAAAGCTGAATAAATAAGCTTTTTGATGTATGGTTTGTTAGGATAAGGCAAAATCTGGAATCTGAGGGTGCAAAAATTCAAAATATTGAGAAAATGGCCTTTGAAGTTGTCCAAATGAAGTTCTCAGCAATACATATTACTAATTGAAAATTAAGTTTTGATATATTTGTGGTAGAAAATTGACACAATATTTTCATGGAACATGATTTTTACTTAATATCCCAATGACTTTTGGCATAAAAGAAAAATCAATTTCAGGATTTTTCTCCATATAGTGGACTTCAATGGTGCCCACAAGTTTGAACTTCCAAAACGCAGTTTAAAAGCAGCTTCAAAGAACTTTAAACAATCCCAGCTGAGGAAGACGGTCTTATCTAGCTAAACGATCAGTTATTTTCTAAAAAAAATTGACAATTTCTATACTTTTTAACCTCAAATGCTGTTCTTGTCTAGCTCTGCGTGAACTCTGTGCATTCCGGTTCATGACAGTTAGAGTATATTGAAAAACTCCCATCTTATTTTTGAAATCTTTATTTCGCTGTAGAGGTATAAGACTCTTCTTCCTCTGCTGGGATCATTTAGAACCATTTGAAGCTGCATTTAAACTGCATTTCAGATGTTCAAACTCGAGGGCACCATAGAAGTCCACTATAGACCATTTCAAGCGCTATTCGGCAGCTTAAGGAAGTGACGTCTTTGGTCTCAGGAAGTTTCCGGTTAATGATCCAGCGCATTGAAAACAATGGCGAGAAGCGCTTTATGAACAGTGGGATTGCGGTCATATATATACAATCCTCCTGTTTAAATGTGTAACTTAAAATTAGATTCTTGTCGTTCGGTGGTTGGATGCTTCCCCTGGGCCGGAACTAACATTATGAGATGCGTTTTACGGTATATTTCCGAGAAACGTACCCGAGTTGCTGCAATGAAGGAGAAGGCTGGAAAACAACAAGCAACTCTAGGATATACAGCGCACATTTCGATTCAGGCAAGTAAATGTCGTTTTTAATTAATCTGATTATATGTATATCTTTACGTTAACTCTTCAAGTATGATGTCGTATAATTTAAAGTAGCATTTTGTCATTGTTTACACATGCAGCTTGCATTTTGATTCGTGTGTAACGTTAATGAAAAAAGGCAAGTTTTTTTATTTCTGTTTTATTGCTAAGTGTTATGTGGGCTATAACTAAGTTCATATTAGTCGTCTAGTTATCTTGTCAGTTGACAAATGCAGTGAGTATCATGAAAGTAAACTTGAACGTGGTATTGAGTAACAGTTATCAGCAGTAGTTTACAAAATGTTAATGGTGAATATTTTTTCCATCACATAAGCTTTGGTAATGTTAATTCCAACATATACTGACGTATTAAGCAATAATAGCATTATCTTTTTTATATTGTGCATTATATTAAATAATTGTTTTTCTACTTTTATCCTTAGGAGAGCCATCATCTGTAGACACCCAAGGACAGCTGATCATCCTGCAGTGACTAACCAAATCTGACCATATGAACACCCAGATGTGTTTGAGAACTTGAGTGTAGTATTCACTAATTCAGTGTAGTACTTAAAGCTACTGATGACCAGGCCGGATACAGACTGCTGCTTTTGACATTTGTTTCCCCTTTGTACTCCATTTCAGTTCAAATGTTGTTTCAGTTGTTGTTGTTTCATTTGTTGAAGCATTTTATGTTCATACAAATATGTACATATCAATACATGTGTTGGAAATAAAAACAGTTGAAAGTGAGAGAATGTTCTTTGTTTATATATAGTACTGGTCAAAAGTTTGGACAAAGTATTTTTTTTATGTTTTTGAAAGAAGTATTTTATGTTCATTAACATGATTAATTATTTAAATGATTTTTATTATAAAAAAATGTGTTATGAAAAGCTGGATTAACATCAGCCTTTACATTACACCAGTATTCAGTTTCACATGATATATATATATATATATATATATTTATATATAATGTGTGGGTGTGTCCAGTAAATATGTGCATAAAAACATATGAATGCTGTATGTAGTGTGTTTGTGCTGGCATTTATTAATCTGCAGATAAACAGGTTTATGCAAAACACGGTAGACAGCATTAAATTGCGTTGATCTTGTTTATTTGTGATCACATGATGACTCGGAGCATTCATACCGTCTTCTTGCACTGGTCCACAGCAACAAACTTGACCAAACTAAACACATTTTGAAATTAATTCAATACGTAATAATAGCATCGAGCGCTTAGTATAATAGCATATATTAAGCGTTGTATTGAAACGATATGTATTGTGAAAAGTAATGTACTGATGAAAACAAATATTTACAGACTGACCACGCAATGCAAGTGAATTAATCCCGAATAGATCTCCGGATATCTTAGGAACAAAACATGAAGTAAGTTGCACTGTCTTTCTTCAGACTGATGGCATCCATTGTACGAATAAATGTTCACAACATTTCCGTTCTCATCCATGTGATATGCTTTTAGCAATCTCCCGTGTACACGCACGCAGCATTGTTTAGATAATGAGCAGCTTTTTTTTTTACCTTAACTAGCGTTTTCGCTAGATTTTAAAAGAATGTGCTCGTATTGACAGATCGGAGAAATAGCGCTACCGGAAATGCTTCAGGACCAGAGATGCGCAGTAGGGCTCCAACGCGCTTGTTATTGTTTACGTCCTTGAAATGGTCTATATGGAGAAAAATCCTAAAATGTTTTCCACAAAAAACAATTTCTTTGCGACTGAAGAAAGAACACCTTGAATGACAAGGGGGTTAGTAAATTATCTGTACATTTTTGTTCTGGAAGTGAACTTCTCCTTTAAGACTGGTTTTGTGGTCAAGTGACTTAGCAAAACTGACAGAAACAACAGAAATGTGTGGATGGATGGACAAAAAATACTATGGAAGTCTATGGGACCCAAAACTGTTTGACTACCAACATTCTTTAAAAAAAATCTTTTTGTGCTCCAAAAAAGAAACAAAGTCATGGTTTGGAATGACATAACAGGCAGTAAATAATAAAAGGGTTTCAATTTTTTAGAGGACTATCTCTTTAAATAAGACACTTCTGAATCTGTGGAGCCACCCTGTGTGACGTGTGTCTGTGTGTTCACACTGTTTAGTCTACTGGCCATTGCTGTGTACATCCTCATCTGAATTTGTTTATGCTTCAGCACCCGTCAGGCCCACAGCAGGGCCTCTTTCTCGCACGCTCTGTGGCACACGGGGGTTGCGTTTCCCTTCAGGAGGGTGGGGGGTCTGTGATGAAGTGAGCGCCTGGTGCCTGGCCCCTCGCCTGCGTTACCCTGGTCACCAGAGACGTGATGGACACGCACACCTCTAGCCACCGGTGGCTTTGATGAGTAGGAACACATATTCGCCATCTGTTGTTTATCTTTGCATCCTCTCTCTCTCTAATTCATCGGGAACATCTCTCTTTCCTCTGCGGCTAGTGTCATTCATTTGCTCACACTTTCTGTCTCTTGTTTCTTAACTCACTCCCAGCTGGATAATCAAGTTAAAACCAGGTAGCTGGTCTAGACTGTTAATAAGCTAAGACTGTCAGACCTAAATCATCTTGGTCAACCTTGGTTGAGCTGGTAGACCACCTTAAAGGATTAGGTAAACCAAAAATGAACAGTTTTACTCATGTCATTCCAAACCTTTGTGACATTGTTTCTGTTGTGGAACACACAAGAAGATATTTTGATTTTGTTGTATGGGTCTTTTTTCATACCATTGCAATGAATGAGGGCTGGAACTTCCAAGCTTTAAAAAGAAAGCAAAAGCACCATAAATGTCTCTTACAAGTAGTTCACATGGATTGTATAAATTTATATTACAAATCTTCTGAATTAAACAGCTCTGTTGACGAACAGACCTGATATTTAAGTTGTTACTGATATTCTGAACAGCTGCTCTAGTTCTTCTTGGCAGTGTCTTGAGAGTTCATTATTAGATCTGTGAAAGAATTGTTCTGTTCAGTCTGGTCTTTTTTTTTAATGATTTGCTTGAATGATTTCTTTTAATGATTGACTGATGGAATCTTTACTGACTGAACAATCTGCTTGCAGCTCATTGGGGGGAATTTTTCAGGGAATTTTCAGTGAAAACCAACCAAAATTTTGTAAAGTTACTGTTTGGAAGTTTGGGGACAATACAATTATTTTTTTAAACAACAATCTTTAAAATGATTTATGCAGTGATGCCATAGACGAACCAGTTTCAGCGAACAGTTCTTAAATTAACCATTTTGAAGAAAACTTTAAAAATCTAAAGATCCTTTTTTTAGCTTTGCTACCACAGAAATAAATTCAACTTTAAACTATCAATAATATTTCACTATATTACTGTTTTACAGTATTTTTGAGTAAATAAATGCTTGAGCATGAAATAGAGACTGAACAAACTGAACTGAACAATCTCGTTGCAGCTCATTGCAGGGAATTTTTCAGGGGATTTTCACTGAATAACAACCTACATTTTGTGAAGTTATTATATGAGTTTTGAAGGTTTTTTTACTCTAACATTCAAAAGTTTGGGGGCAGCACAATTTTCTTTCTTTCTTTCTTAGTATTAGTATTTATATTTAACAAGGAAGCATTCAATTAATTAAAAGTGACAGTAAAGACATTCAAAATGTTGCAAAAGATTTCTATTTTTTTCTTTCAACACAGATATATATGTTTCTTGAGCACCAAATCAGCATATTAAAATGACAATTTTTGATTGACAGCGTGACATGAAAACTCAAGTAATGGCTGTTCAAAATTCTTGCCACCACAGAAATAAATTTAACTTTAAAACAGAAAACGGTTGTTCTAAACTGCAATAATATTCCACAAGATTACTGTTTTTACAGTACTTTTGAGCAAATATGTGCATGATCAAATTAAGAGTACATTAAAAGAAAATCTTTCAAACAAATCATATGGTTCACTTTTATGGTGCATTTGCAACATATTTGAAGCTTGAAAGCCTCATACTTTCCATCAGCGTTAACACTGCATTTTTGTCCATCTTTTCTCTCTGTCTTGTTTTTGTCCCCACCCCCCACCCTTATCAATCTCTCTGTCCCTCTCTCTTTGTCACTTACACAGACAGCAGGTCAGTAAAGCCGGTGTCCTGTGCTCTATCATCTAGGTGGTTCAGAGGGCACAGGACAGACAGCCGTATGGCCACATGTCCCCCCTGCCTCTGTCCACCTACACAGTCCTAATTAAACAGACCTTAGCCCATGGAGACACACCGCAAGCACACATGCACATGGTGCGAGAGAAATGCTCTCACAACAGGCATCTGTTGAAGCAGGCTGCACTGTTTTTCTGTTCCGAACATTTTGGAATAAAAAGAAGCCAACGGCCGGGTTTAGTAATAAAATTATGACCGTGTGTGTGTGTGTGAAAGAGAAAGTTCTCCGTACGACATGTCCTGATGGGCGAGATGTGTTCAGAAGCGACACACAAGCAGATGAATCCAGCGATAGCCCTTGGAGGCTGTCACATCAAAGTGAAACTAGAGACTACGAATACAGCCGAGACAGGATTAATGCGAACCTTACGACATCGCTGCTTTCAATTAGAAGTCAGATATCTGTTTACAACGTACGCACGGCTACTCGTAGCTGCAAAACCCCCTCGCACGACACTTTACTAATTTTAATTTAACTCACGCAGCCTAAAATACCAGTCACAGAGCATAAATATAAAATATTCTCAAACGAGAACAGAAAGGAAATGACAGCATATGAACAGCATGTGAAATCTGGTCACACAGTAACATCAGACGTGACAATGAGATAAGTAATTTTTCTGTCAACGCTAAGTGCGTTTACACGGACTTTAAAAGGACGATTTCAGTCAGACCAAAGCAATTCATTCTTTTAAAATGTCATGCAAATGCTTTAAAGTCAGAATAACAGACCTAGACGATAATATGTAAACAACACATAAACTTACTGAACTTCTTGTGACAATCACAGCCAATCAGAACATATGTGACCCTGGACCACAAAACCAGTCATAAGGTTAAATTTTACAAAACTGAGATGTATACATCATTTGAAAGCTCAATAAATAAGCTTTTTATTGGTGTATGGTTTGTTAGGATAGGGCAATATTTGGCTGAGATACATCTGGAATCTGAGGGTGCAAATAAATCAAAATAATGAGAAAATCACCTTTAAAGTTGTCCAAATTAAGTTCTTAGCAATGCATATTACTAATCAAAAATTACATTTCGATATGTTTACAGTAGGAATTGTACAAAAAATCTTCATGGAACATGATCTTTACTTAATTTTCTAATGATTTTTGACATAAAAGAAAAATCAATAATTTTGACCCATACAATGTATTTTTGGCTATTACTACAAAAATACCCCAGCGACTTAAGACTGGTTTTGTGGTCCAGGGTCACATATGCAGAGCAAGATTTTGGACCAATGAGTTCACAATGACACCCAGAGTTTAGGAATAGAAACCCCGACAAAATGTCCTGTCTTCGGTTGCAGTTGCCTCTGGATAGGTCACAAACTTAGATTAGCATGTAAGAGATTGCTTTAATCGTTTTTAGCTTGATGTCATTGAGCCTGGCTAGGACATAGTGTGAGAGACAAAAATATCTCATTCATACTTTACCAAAACAAAATGTGAAACCTTCCACAGACTTTAAGCTATGAAACATCCAAACCCTGTTAATGTATTCTAATTATCCCACTATAAATCCCTATTCAATTCTCTGTCTACACTTTTAAAAATAAAAGTTCCAAAAGGGTGTTTTTGCAGTGATGCCATTCAAGAATCTTTTTTGGTTCCCAAAAGAACCATTCACTGAACCGTTCCCAAAAGAACCATTTTGAAGAACCTTTTCTGCATTTGAAAGTTTGCATGGATGTTCAAGGTTCTTTGTAGAACCACTGATGCCAATAAAAAACTTTTAGGTGAGTAGCAAGTTTGTGTTATAAACTAACACAAAACAACTCCACTAAATAAACTTTGGCAGACTGTGAGAATTTGTCGCCAGAAAAGCTATTAAACATTCAAACCTCAAAACCGGTTTGAAAAAAAACTTTAGGGGTCAGTAAGATTTTTTAAGATTATTTATTCATGTATTTTACTTTAAGTTTACCCAAGTACAGTCAAACCAAAATTTATTCAGACACCTTCAACATTTCTCACATTATCACAGTTTATTCGCTGTCGTTTAGAAAATGGTAATACAATATGACAAGAACTTAGAGTTAAACTGTGTCCGAACAAATTTATCTTGATAATCACAAATTAATTTCAGTCAAATCAAAATTTATTCAGACACTTTCAAAATTTCTCACATTGTCACAGTTTTTTTGCTATAGTTTAGAAAAATGGTAAAATATGAGTTCTAGCATTAAACTGTATCAATACAAATTTATCTTGATAATGTCAGATTATTTTGATAGAAAGTTATGTAACATAACATGGTCAGGTCAAAGTGTCAAATCAAATTTTTGGTCCCAAATATTTTTTATCAGTTTTACTAATAGTCCACTGTATGAAGAATTTTGGGGTATTATATGTCACAGTTTACTTTCTTTTGCTATTTTCACTTACTTAAATGAACTATAGTGTCCTATATAATCCAAAATTATATCTGGTGTCAGAATTTTTGGTTTGACTGAATTTTTAGCTATTACGCCAGTTTTCAATGTCACATGATTCTTCATAAATTGTTCTAAAATGCTGATTTGGTTCTCAAGAAACATTTCTTATAATAATCAACACTGAAAAAAGTGTTACAGTCCTCAAAGCACTTCCAAATACCAAAAAAAGCTCTTCCTATACAAGATCCAGTCACATGTGACCCTGGATCACAAAACCAGTCATAAGGGTCAATTTTTTTGTACATCATTTGAAAGCTAAATTTAAATAAGGTTTCCATTGATGTATGGTTTGTTAGGATAGGACAATATTTGGCTGAGATAAAACTATTTGAAAATCTGGAATCTGAGGGTGCAAAAAATCTAAATATTGAGAAAATCTATTTTAAAGTTGTACAAAAGAAGTTCTTAGCAGTGTATATTACTAATCAAAAATTGATTTTTGATATATTTATTTACAAAATAAAAATTGTATTGATAATTTTGACCCATACAATGTATTTTTGGCTATTACTACAAATATACCAGTGCTAAATAAGACTGGTTTTGCGGTACAGGGTCACATATTTATTTCTGTCTAGCAAAACAAATCCATATTACAAACTGCCGCAAAGGAACTAAATGATAAATACCGCAGTATAACTCCATTTAATAAAACACTGTCGACTTTAACCATCTATTTGTCACCAGAAAGCCAATGAAACATCCCAAATCTCTTTATGAAAGAACCACGCTGAATCTGATTTTCATTAAATGTGACTTTTTTCTATACTTCCTGTTAATCTGTTCCAAATATCTCACAATATAATTTCCCATTCAATTTCCCTCTGCCTAGGAGCTCAGAAGTCTTGAGGCGTTGCAGCGAGAACATCAGATGCAGCTATGTGCAGGAAGAGTGTAAATATAAGACACAGCCATTGAAGTCCAGGCTTTCTGACAGCCCAAAAGCCATTTATCACTGTGACTAAAGTGTCCACCCCCAACCCAAAACCGGTAATCACACACTCACACACAAACACTCACACATACACGCACACACATACACACGCACACACACACACACACACACACACACACACACACACACACACACACACACACACACACACACACACACACACACACACACACACACACCTTGTGGCAGATGTGCGAGCCCACCTCCTGTCCTTTCAAACCCTTAAGCAGCATGGACACACACACACACACACAAATGCTTCTGGCACTAATCCAGTGGCCCTCTCCAAAGGAGGGACATTGAATGGTTAGGCAAATGGTTGTGTAGCTCTTCACACGGCTAACAGCTGAGCTCTAAGCTCTCCCAGAAGAGCCTCTCCCCACAGAGCAGCTCCAGTCAGCTCTTTCCAGCCCACTGCTCTCAGACAACACACTCAGTGATTAAAGCAGTCCCACTGCCCTCCTCGTCCCACACACACACACACCCTGTGCCCCCGTCCCACACCGCTCGCAACACACACTCACAAATACACAGGGACACATGTGCAGCACTCACAAAAAGACGCATGAAATCATCAAGGTTTTCGGACATGAACCAATATGATAAGCTTTTAGCAGTGTGGTAATACCATAGTATTTTAGGACATGTACCTTGATAATACCATATAAATATCACTGTATGTGAATATGGTAATCTTTCAGCACTATGAAACGTGACCCTAGACCACAAAACCAGTCAAAAGGGTCAATTTTTTGAAATTGAGATTTATACATCATCTGAAAGCTGAATAAATACACTTTCCATTGATGTATGGTTTGTTAGGATGGGACAGTATTTGAAAAAAATGGAATCTGATGGTGCCAAAAAATCCAAATATTAAGAAAATTGCCTTTAAAGTTGTCCAAATGAAGTTCTTAGGAATGCATATTACTAATCAAAAACGTTTCAAGAAACTTACAAAATATCTTCATGGAACATGATCTTTACTTAATATCCTAATGATTTTTGGCACAAAAGAAAAATCTATAATTCTGACCCATACAATGTATTTTTGACTATTGCTACAAATATACCTGTGCTACCTAAGACTGGTTTTGTGGTCCAGGGTCACATATATCAAATGGCATGGTATTGTTATGTTCTTTGGACATGGTACCACTGTCTATGAATATGGTAATATTTAAGCACTATGGAATATAACTATTAACATGGCATTATCATGTTATTAATGACTTATAACCATGTATTAGGGCACATACTATAAAATATATTAGTATTTCAGTTGTTTTTGTTAACTTACGCTTATATATAAGTTAAAAAATTATAAACAAAAAAACTGAAAAAAACTGAAATAAAGCTAAATAGTAATATTTAAAAATTATTTTAAAAGCACATAACAAAAATGAAACTGAGAATATAAAAATAAAATTATATAGTATGCATTTCAAAACACAAAAAGAAAGGTATTCCTATTGTATTTTAGGGCATTAAACCATGGTATTACCACTGTAATATCATGGTACTTTTATCTTTTTGTACTGCACTAGTATCCCCTACAAAAAAGTACTGTGTTGGTACCACGACATTCATGTACCATGGTTTTCCAAGTATGTTTTGGCACTTTTTTATAAGTGATTTATCAAAATAGTATTACCATGACGTTTTTGACACATACCATGATAACACCATGGTAAACTCTTTCAGTACTATCAAAGCTCCACAGTATTACCATGGCGTTTTAGCATCATGACTTTTGTTTTACAAGTAATCTAAAAAAGTACAACGATATGACATCTGGTATCAGCAATGTACCATGACACCACCACAGTACTTCTTTGTAAAAGATGCCCCACTGCCCTCAACACAAAAACACACACAGCCAGTTCCATAAACATTCCACCACTGGAAACACACAGCCACACGCGTGCAAACAGACACATGCAAATCCACAAGCCGCGTGTGCACACAAACACGAGGGACACAATGAAAAGCATTCAAATCTGCTCCCTGGGCTAAGAGTCAGCCAGCGCTGTGGGAACGCTTCCTCTGGACACCAAACCAGAGGAAAGAGAAAGACAAATGATAGCCGTGACGCGCAACGCGGGGAGGAGAAGATCCAGCCGTCCTCTAATCACCTTATCTGATCGCGCACGGCAGCTGAGAAAACATGAGCCGTGGGTTCAGGTGAAAATACTTCTCTTTCCGACCCACACAGGCACACTACCCTCAAGAGCAGGACCCGGGCGCCCAATGCAGCATTCGGGGTCTCGAACTCGCTCCCTGGAGCTCAGAAAGTATTAAATGTGTGGAAATCCCAGGTTTAGAAACATCACGGGCAGCTGTAACATCCAACACAAAGAAAAGACTGTATCCTTGCTGAGTATCCTTGCCAGGGTGGATCAAACCTCAATTAGAGGATCAAACCTCTATTAGAGGAATAAAAGACAACGGGGAATGCCAGAAAGCGTGAGCTAGAAAGAAAGAGTGCACTTGAGGTAACCCAAACAGCCTAAAGCAAGAAGGGAAGGAATGAAAGATCACAGGGTAGTTTCTTCTACACAAGTAAACACACATCAAGTTCTTCATTACACACAAAAACAAACACAAACGCACGCCGCTTACACCGACCCGGTTGCGATGGTCTCCCCGGCAGAACTCCCCTGTTGTCGCCCGCTCAGGGAAAAAACGAGGAAACCCGCTGGAGTAAAGGACGAAAGGAGCTCCTCTCTTTGTGAGAAGGAGCGCACACTAGTTCTTTCTCTTTTCTCTGTGTCTCCCTGCTGAGGAAGGAGAAAAGAAGCTTCTCCCCAGAGATGTAACCCCCCCACCCCCTCCCTGAGGTTAATCCCAGCCGTGGCAGCCTCCGTCCCACTCCGCACTCCTTACTCCGTCCTGGGTCACGGCTCCGGCTCCGAACTCCAGCTCGGTGGCCCGAAAGAGAGAGAAAGGAAAGGAGAGAGAGAAAGAGAGAGGACGATGAGAGAGAGATAGGACAGACGGCAGTGCGAGCAGCAGCGTGAGAGCTGCCTCATGATGAAAGGCGATCCGCTGATCTCATCAAGCAGGGACACCAGGCAAACAGAGAGAGAGGGAAGACACACCCCTTACCCCACCCCCGACTCATGCATCCTCCTCCCTACGGTCTTTCACACTTTCAGCTCAGCCAATCGGCCGAGAGCTACTCATAAACACGCATGCTTCGAGTCTCCAGCCTGTTACTTCCAGTGCTCGGGTATCTGTTTTGAAAGATAATCTGACTCCAGCTTGAGTGGCAACGACTTTATGAGGATTTAGCATTGCTATGCTAATGCCTGACATTAAATATTTAATATTAACATTGCTTAGGAAAAAACTGGACTAGTCTTCCCTGAGAAGGTTAGGAGAGCTTTTACAGATTTGCTTGAAAACACTGTAGAAATTATGGCACAAATTATATTAAATCTATTTTTTTTGGTAGCTCATGGGAATAGGAATGTGATTTATGTCTTTTTCTGGGTAAACGTGTTCTAAATAGCATAAAAGAAAATTAAATGAGTTCAATTAAAATAAATGAGTGAGAATCGGTAATGAATTTAATCACATACACTACCAGTCAAAAGTTTTTGAACAGTAAGATTTTTGATGTTTTTTGAAGTATTCTCTTTTGCTCATCAAGCCTGCATTTATTTGATCTAAAATACAGCAAAATCAGTAATATTGTGAAATATTTTGACTATTTAAAATGACTGCTTTCTATTTGAATACATTTTAAAATGTAATTTATTTCTGTGACCAAAGCTACATTTTCAGCATCATTACTCTAGTCTTCAGTCACACAATCCTTCAGAAATGATTCTAATATTCTGATTATTATCAATATTTAATACAGTTGAGTACATTTTTCAGGATTCTTTGATCAATAGAAAGAAAGACATTTATAATGTTACATTTCTATTTCAGATAAATGCTGTTCTTCTGAACTTTCCATTCATCAGACAAACCTGAAAAAATTCTACTCAGCTGTTTTCAACATAAAACGTTTTTCTGAGCAGCAAATCATAATATTAGAATGATTTCTGAAGGATCATGTGACTGGAGTAATGATACTAAAAATTCAGCTTCGAAATCTCAGGAATAAATTACATTTTAAAATATATTCAAACAGAAAACAGTTAGTAAAAATATTTCAAAATTCTACTGTTTTTGCTGTACTTTGGATCAAATAAATGCAGGCTTGGTGAGCAGAAGAGACTTCTTTAAAAACATTAAAAATCTTCATCTTCATCAAAAACTTTTGACTGGTAGTGTACTGGTATTTTATTTAAATAGCAAAGAACCATGGTATATATCAAATGGGATTTTGATGAGTATGCGCACATTTAGACAACAGATAATCTTACTGACTGTAAATAAACACAGCAAAAATACTAAATAAATATATTTCAATTAAAATTGAAAATCAATGTAAAAAAATACTAAATCAATAAACAAATATAAACTCACAAATATTGAAATCAAAAGTAAAATAAAAATTCAATAAAAATTAAATACTAATTAAACAAACTTCGGCTTTCTTTTTGGGATACTTGCTTTCCTCAAAAATATCAAAATGATAACCACACAATATGTAACATAAGTAGTCATTTACCATACACTTATTTACAATTAATAATTTATCAGATGCTTTTTTCCCAACAAAGCAACTTAAACCTAATAGCAATTCTAATCAACTGGATGTGCACTGCTGGACAAGCCTATGCTGGTCTGAATAACTCTTCTAGACATTTCGCAAACTAAACTTGATCTTTACCCACTGTGCAACGCTAACCCCCCATCTTTAGGTCAAACATTTAACAGGCACACTTCTCAGTCAAGCTCCAGATCTTGAATAAACACCATCTTCCTCTGTCCTGCAAGCCCTGTCAAACCCGAAACAAACTCAAATCCCTTTGAGACACCCTGAATGTACTCAGTCTTTCAGGGTGACGTGAGCTTCCTGACCATTTCCTCCAAGGCCACACACAAAACGAAAGGTCTGCGGCAGTAAAGAGAGAGCAAGTCGCTCATGCACTACCCCCTCTCACCTTCTAGCTGAAAACTCAATCAGCCTTTTCAAACATGCTGACCCCTCTCTAAGAAAGCTCAGTCTGAAAGAAGTGCAAGTTGCCATGAAAACATACACAGTCGTGTAGGATCAACTGCAGCAGACATACTTGGGGTCATTTACCTTTCCTCTAAATATACAAGCCAACGTGTTTAAAGGAGAAGTTAACTTCCAGAACAAAAATGTACAGATAATTTACTCAGCCCCTTGTCATCCAAGAAGTTTATGTCTTTCTTTCTTCAGTCGTTAATGTTTTTTGAGGAAAACATTTCAGGATTTCTCTCCATATAGTCGACTTCTATGGTGCCCGTGAGTTTGAATTTCCAAAATGCAGCTTCAAAGGGCTCTAAATGATCCCAGTCGAGGAAGAAGGGTGTTATCTAGCGAAATGATTGGTTATTTAATTATAATTTAATTTAACCTCAAATGTTCTTCTTGTTATTCCGGTTCAAGACAGTTAGGATAGGTCGAAAAACTCCCATCTAATTTTCTTCTCCAACTTTGATATCGACCTACATTGTTTTTTTTTGGGGGGGGGGGGGGGTTTGTAAAGGGTGTTTGATCTTCTTTGTACGTTCACTTTGTAAACACTTGGTCGGTACTTCTGCAGCCATGTAGTACCATTTTGAAGTTGGAAGAGAAAATGAGATGGGAGTTTTTTGACCTACTGTCAAAAACTGTTGAACTGTCTTGAACCGGAATACACAGAGTACACGCAGAGCTAGACAAGATGAGCATTTGAGGTTAAAAAGTATATAAATTGTCAATCGTTTCACTAGATAATACCCTTCTTCCTTGGCTGGGATTATTTAGAGCCCTTTGAAGCTGCATTTAAACTGCACTTTTGAAGTTCAAACTCGTGGGCACCATAGAAGTCCACTATGGAGAGAAATCCTGAAATGTTTTCCTCAAAAAACATAATTTCTTTACGACTAAAGAAAGAAAAACATGACCATTTTGGATGACATAGGGGGTGAGTAAATTATTTTTACATTTTCGTTCTGCTAGTGAACTTCTCCTCCAACAAAAACAAAAATCCAACGGTTTTAAGGTACAAACTGCAGCTTTAATGCAGCTTCAAAGGGCTCCACACAATCACAGCAGAGGAATAAGTGTCTTATATAGTGAAACGATCAGTCATTAAAAAAAAAAAAATTATATATATATACTTTTTAACCACAAATGCTTGTCTTGCACTAGCTCTGTCAAAGGTCAAAGGTTTTTTGTGTAAAGGGCATTTGACTTTCTTTGCACGTTCGCTTTGTAAACACAAGTCAAGCTAGTGCAAGACAAGCATTTGTGTTTTTTTTTTTAAGAAAATGACCAATCGTTTCACTAGATAAGACCCTTATTCCATGCCTGGGATCATGCAGAGCCCTTTGAAACTGCATTGAAACTGCAATTTGGACCTATTTGTTTTGTTGAAGACACCAGCCCACATTACTTCAACTTAATTTTTTAAATAATCATGTTCAAAAGCAGAATTCCTGGTGAAAAACTACATTACCCATAATTCTGCAGAAATCTCCACCAATCAGAGAATCAACTCCTAAACTACTTAAATATTGATATTTACATGCATTTACACTCATATGTTTATATTTATCCATTGTTTTAAATTTGATCACGTAATTCGCAATGCTTTCTGGAATGATATTGTAGTTCTTTCTATTTCTAAACTAAAGGCTAGTCTCAAATAAGGGCCAATCAATATAGCCCAAACTTTCTATTTTAAAAGTAAACACAGCAACGAAAACTGCACTCATCAAGAATCTTGCCTCGAGCCTCTGGTGCAATGGGGGATTTATTTGTGAAGTGTCGCTTCAAATTGCAGTTTCCATCCAAACTCCTACCCATTACTCCAGCTTTATCTTTCATTGTCTTTCTCCTCTCTCTTCTTTGACCCAGTGCAGTGGCTGGCTGTGTAAATTGCCTCCTCGTTTTCTGCTTCAGGGCGTTTTAACACTTTCGGGCCAGCATGTGGTGGGGGAACAGGAGAGATGGGAGGGATTTGTGTTAATCTATCGGACAATAGGGGACCCCCTTCCACAAAAAAGATAATGGCCCAACGGACCGGGAGGGGGGCTCCATCAGAGTGGGCTTTGTATAATAGAAGGGCTTTGGAGTGGGAGGGGGGCCAGGCACACCTCCCAGCGACACACGTGTCACAAACAAAGCCCCGCGATTGTCCGAGCACCAGTGCTGGAGGACAGAAGAGGTGAGGGGTGGAAAGGAGGGGACGAGAGGGGAGTCAAAAAGGATGCTCATCTGGCAGTTACAAAACTGCCCCCGGACAGATGGCAAACACGCAAGCGGAGTGAAACAAGAGAATGGGAATGAAAGAAAGAGTGAGGGTCGTGTGGTGACAGATATGATGACACATATTCATAAAGCAGACATTAACAAGCGTGCAAGCTTCAGATTACAATTACAGATCACACGTACAGCACACACGCACATAGACGGATGGATCCAGAGGAAGCAACTGTATCGCCCTTCTCTTTGTGTATGACACAATAGCCGCTTACATCAGTGTGTGGCGGCACATGGAAAACTCTGCCACCCCCCTCTATTCGGGCGCATGGTGTAAAGAGACCAGCTGGATCCACACTGATATCATTCACTGCACCAAACACACACCAAATCATCTGCACACAGAGACACACACACAAATGTTTTTTTCCAGGTTACAATGTTACATGTACAGTCAGAGTATGTAGCACTACATATAAATAGTTACAAGGAGAATATTTTTAATAGTACTCTTTATAACTATATGTGTAGCAATAACAAAAAATACATTGTATGGGTCAAAATTATCTAATTTTCTGGCCCAGGTGAGAAAAAGTTACACAAAAGCAACGTAACATTACATTCTATAAAAAGTAACTAACACAATAAGTTACTTTTTTTAGGGAGTAACAATATTGTAATGCATTACTTTCAAAAGTAGCTTTTCCCAACACTGCACACATACGTAGATGATGCCTGAAAAATGTAGTTTAATCATAAACTCTTACTGCTTAAATTCCTTTAAATTTAAGCTGTTAACGGAACAATTAAAAATGTATGTTCTGTACCTTTTTGTTTCCATCAGCAGTATTTCTATTGAACATGGTGTATTCTCTGTTGACATCAGCAGTCCCTTGCCACTCATTTAGAAATGATGAATGTCTGCTGGTCCTACAAAATATATATAATCAATATTGGTTCACCTCCAAATCGGAAGGCTTATTAGACATCAAATGTTCCACTGTTTTAATGAGGGATATACCTCGCTTTTTATGCAGACTTGAGTGCTTTTTCTTTATGAGCACTTTAGAGCTTCCATAGTAGTGGGGATTTTAAATTATCCCAGTGGCTCAAATCTTTTGAATCGTTATTAGTGAGTCACTGAATCATTCACTAAACCAGTTAGTTAAAAATGAGCCATTCATGAACAAAACATTTTTTAGAATATTTTAAAAACAAAAATAAATTTGAATCAAAAATCACTTTCTCCAGCAAAGTAACACTATATACAGTGCCTTGCAAAAGTATTCATACCCCTTCATTTTTTTCATGTATTGCTATGTTGCAACCTTAATGTTTAATATTTTTTTATCAATCCACACTCCATACACCATAATGACAATGCAGAAAACAGATTTGTGAAAACATTGCAAATTTATTAAAATTTAAAAAACTGAAATAAGTACACAGCACAAGTATTCATACACTTAACGCAGTACTTAGCTGAAGCACCATTACAGCCTCAAGCTTTTCTGGTATGATGCGACAAGCTTTGCACATCTGCATTTGACAGTTATCTGCCATGAGGCTGCTACCACCACACTGTACTCTTGAGATGGTACAATGCAGGTGATGAGCAGTGCCTGGTTTCCTTCAAACATGATGCTTGGTGTTGAGTTTCATCAGACCAGAGAATCTTGTTTCTCACCATCTGAGAGTTCTTTAGTTGCTTTTCTTTTGAAAAATCTAAGTGTGTGTTTCATGTGTCTTCACTGCCCTGCTGAAAAGAACAGCTAAAACCAGCCTAGGCTGCTTGGCTGGTTTTAGCTGGTCAACCAGCCTGGTTTTAGCTGGTCATGGCTGGTCAGCAGGCTGGTTTTAGAGGGATTTTGGCCACTTCCCGGCCTGGTCAGGCTGGTCTTAGCTGGTCAGGCTGGGAGACCACCAGCTAAAACCAGTCTGGCCAGGCTGGGAGACCAGCTAAAACCAGCTACTTCCAGCTTGAACCAGCTAAGACCAGCCAACCAGCCTAGGCTGGTTTTAGCTGTTTTTTTCAGCAGGGTTAAGTTTGGCCACACAGCCATAAAGACAAAAACATGTTCGTCATTCTGTAAGTTTTTCCCATCTTCATATATGATCATGGAGCTCAACTAGAGTGACCATCAGGTTCTCGGTCACCAGTCTAACCATGGCCCTTCTCCATCAATTGCTGTTTGTTAGGAGGCCAGCTCTAGAAAGAGTTCTGCTTGTTCTAAACTTCTTCCATTATGGATAAAGGAGGCTACATGCTTCTGTGAACCTTCAATGCAGCAGATTTTTTTCAGAACTCTTCCCCAGAAGTGTGGCTTGTTGTAATCCTGTCTCTGAGCTCTACAGTCAGTTCTTTTGACCTCAGGGCTTTTTGCTTTAATATGCATTTTCAGCTGTTAGACTTTTTATTGAGTGTATGTGCCTTTCCAAATCATACCCATTCAATTGAATTTGCCACAGTTTAACTCTACTCGAAGTGTAGTAACATCTACAAGTGATATGAATGCTTCTGAGCCAAATTTCAACTGTCCCAGAGTATGAATACTTATGCAATGAAATAATTTCAAATACATTTGCAAAGTTGTTACAAACCTGTTTTTTTGCATTGTCATTATGGTGTATGGAGTGTGGATTGATGTGGAAAAACAGTTATTTAAAGCAGTTTAACATATGGCTGCAACATAACAAAACATGAAAAAATGAATTCATGAATCAATCACTTAAAAGAAAGAAGGAACACCAGCTATTTTCTATTAAAGCTAACTTTTCTTTCAAAGTTTTTTTTTATCCTAGAACCACTTTACACAAAAATGTTCTAATGTGAAAGCCCTCACTAAAATATTTTAAATCGAACTGGATCTCGTACTAGGTGTCTGTGTAGAGGCTGTGCATTTCCCAATTTCCCAGAAATCCCACGGATACAGACATAAAGATTGCACATTTGTCCACAAAAAGGTTTGTGGCCAAAGCAAAAAATCAGACAGGATAAACATACCCACCATAGACAGCCAATAAGACAAACCACCATACAAAACATGCACCTAAAAACAGACTTCAAAACACACACTCCAGACAACAAACACAGGACATTCCAAATAAAACCTCTCAGGACACAATCACAGAAACCAATATGACAGACACACTCAAACCTCAGACACCACTCAAACACATGACATCACCCCCCACTTGCGAGAAGCGAGCTCATTTTTACACTGCTCGTATAAACACTGGTCTAAGAGATCTGGCAACAAGCGTCAATGCTCCATTTGATGTCTCTCTTAGCTTCGATCTGGGTGTGATGATTCTGCAGCTTCTCATCAATATGACGTCTGAATGTGCAGAGTACAGCGTCAGGCTATAAATTTGGGAAGGGAACAGACTCAATGCCTTAAGTGGTGGAGAAATGGCGCAGAGCTTAGACGGAAGGACGGCGGATAAAATAAATGATACATTTGGCACAACAACCCACCTCCCTGCCAAAATCTTTCAATCTCCTTCCTCTGTTCCTTATATTTCAGCCTCACTTTAATCTTCCATTTCAGGTACAGCTTCCTTCCCTCATGAGTGTGTTCAATTTCAATTTTAGAGCTACCATCTGAGGTCTTATACAACCCTCAAATGATGCCAAAATGATCATATTTATAAAACGAGGACAAATAAACGTCTCAATAGCATATGTACTATACTATAAATTCCTATTTGAATAAAATTATCACACAAAAGTGACAAAATACTTTTTGTTTCCACAAAATATTAAGCAGCAAAAGTCTTGATTGATAAAGATATATTTCTTGAGCATCAAATCAGCATATTAGAATGATTTTTAAAGGACCATGTGACACTGAAGACTGTATAGATTTTTTGTGAACACAATAACTATGACATCTCATTTGTGAACAAACTGAATGAATCAATCATCCTTTTCATGAATAAAGACTCACTGCTGACTGAACGGGAGGGGGTGTGTTGTTCGTTTAGTTCGCTGTGTGAGTCAATCTTGTTCACTATGAGGAGAGAAAGGAGGCAGAAGAATTATGAATATGTAAAACTGACTGATGACCTGCGCAATTAAAATGACGAAAGGACATAATTGAAACAGCTAATATTTAAGCTAATATTAGTCTCTTGTTTCATATTGTGTGATAAATGTCATGCCAGCAGTTAATGGAGGGAGGAAATTACAGATCTGCTTTGTTGTGAGAATGCTAATGACGCTAAATGCTCTTTCAGAAGTCCATTAGTAGACTTGAAAACGCACATTTGTAAAAATAAAAAGACTTGTTTCAGCCACCAAGAAATTAGCTGAGTGAACCCTGTGCTCAGATTCAATTCACTGTGATGAATCAAAAGTCACAACCTCTGTGGATCTTAGAGTTTACAGCATTTCTTCCATGGCATTTCATTTGAGGTCATGTCCTGTCTAATCTAAGTGTCTTTGTGTGTCATAATGTCCTTGTCCTTTTATTGAGGTCCACAACAGTGACAGTGGGGGTCTCTGTCTCTGTGACTGTTTGTGAGGTCAGGGGAGGGCTAAGAGGTCAGGGTTTAATCAGCCTAATGGCCTCTCGTTCATCTCTTTTCCCCCGAAGACCTCAAGCCCTGACCACTGTGACCCCCATGGCAGCTGTTGATCTGTGTGTGACCCTAAAACCACCCACAATAAGATGATCCACTCTGTACTATTGCCACCTTCACTGGCCCTAATACCTCAACAGACAGACATTTGGGTTAATTATGAGGATAAAACTTCTAAAGCCCTACATGCACTCAAGCAGAATGGATGGGATTGGGATACAGTAACAGTAGCTGTTTCCATCCAGGTTGCACATTTAATTTGTATGAATAAAGGATCACAAAAACAATTTGCAAATAAATCAGCACTTCCATCTAATGTATTCAAGAGAGCAAAAACATCACTTTCAGGGAAATTGCTGTAAATTAGAAATAAAAATTAAAGCAGTAGCCATTAGGGAATTCACCGTGGGTCTTGTATTTAAAAACATTATAAAATACTTTAGACACATTAAAGCCTGCAGAACATGCAAACATTTTGTCACAAATTCATGTTTTCTTGAGAATGGTGGCAGATGTCTGGAGTCAGAATGTGCCCAGACAATTATAGTAGGTGTTGTTAGCCAATGATTTTGGCCAATCAACAGTAGACAAACATGACCAGAACAATGTGTTTTCCTAGCTTTTTTTTTGAGTGAATTGAGTTACATGACTTGATGCAAAGTCACAAGACTTTTTAGATGAAGAATTTAGTAAATGTGTTTGCATTAGCTTTTTATATGCGTATTTTGAAGTATCACATTAGAATGAGTGATGGACCTGCCAAATTTTTAAAAAAAAGTTTTCATGCTTTCAACGCGAATAATTGGAGATGGAAACACATGTTGTTATGGTCCTTCCTAAATTCCTGAGCAAAGTCTGTCATCAAAGTTTTTCTGTATAATTTCCTCTCAGAACTGTCTTACATGACTTAGCTCCCGAACAGTGGACATCTACCTCTGAATTTAATGACCACAATAAATGTGTTTCGTCTGCTAGCTCTGAGGTGCAAGTAATTTATATATATATATATATATATATGAAAATTATTATACTCAGTGACTTTTTTTAGTGATATATAGTGCCATTTTATCAGGAAGTGACTCTCTTTGATTTGTTGAATGGAAATGGTACTTATAAGTACACACTCCATTTTTTTTTATTTTTTTTTTTGCTTTTTGTTGCTTTTTAAATTCTGAATAAATGCTTCTCTTTTGAACTTGCAACCAAAGAATACTGAAAATGGTTTCCACAAAATATTAAGCAGCAAAAGTGTTTTCAACATTGATAATAAGAATAAATCAGCATATTAGAATGATTTGTAAAAGATAATGTGACACTGAAGATTGGAGTAAAGGCTGCTGGTTATTTTTTTACTATGCTTTAAAGGAGACCTATTATGCTTTTTACGATATGTAATATAAGTCTCAGGAGTTCCCAGAATGTGTCTGTGAAGTTTCAGCTCAAATCATTTATTATTTTGAAAATAGGCATTTTGAATGGAAGCGAAAGCATGCTGTTTTCATGAATGACTCTTTAAATGCAAATGAGCTGCTGTTCCCCGCCCTCTTTTCCAGAATAGGGCTGTGCCTTTATAGCTCATAACTTAATTACTCTGCTTAAACAACATCTGTTTGGTTTTGATTATGTCTATCGCAATGAAATCATACGTTTTAAAGCAATATTAGTTTAAACTTCTGGTAAAGTATTTTCTGAGCGCACACATTCAAAGCACGCACACAATATGTGAGTACTAAACTAAGTTCTCTTTCATGTCTTATTATGCTTAAACTGTCTGTGGGTGGGACTCATCTGTGCAGCCAATGACAGAATAGCTAGCATTCTTTGCTCAAACTTTTGCCATGGCGTTAGAACTGGTACACCGTTGTCACTTGCAAATACAAAATCAAAAACTTGCAGATTATGGGGCAGTAAAATTATAATAATATCCCCTTACCATGTCACAAGGTAGAAAAAAATTGCAGAAAAAGGCTTACCAAAACAAAGTTACTGGTTTGTCCTTTTTCACATTTTCTGGGTTGGTAATGCACTGGGGACCCGATTACAGCACTTAAACAAAATATTGGATTTTAATGATATGTCACTTTTAAATGTATTTTCTTAAAAGGCATCTTAAGTTGACTACCTTTTGGAATATGTTTCATGTCAGAACCTCCGTAGGCAGCTCTCTATGTTTTGAAATGGTGCAGCTCTACAGTCGTGGCCAAAAGTTTTGAGAATGACACAAATATTAGTTTTCACAAAGTTTGCTGCTAAACTGCTTTTAAATCTTTGTTTCAGTTGTTTCTGTGATGTACTGAAATATAATTACAAGCGCTTCATACGTTTAAAAGGCTTTTATCGACAATTACATGACATTTATGCAAAGAGTCAGTATTTGCAGTGTTGGCCCTTCTTGTTCAGGACCTCTGCAATTGGACTGGGCATGCTCTCAATCAACTTCTGGGCCAAATCCTGACTGATAGCAACCCATTCTTTCATAATCACTTCTTGGAGTTTGTCAGAATTACTGGGTTTTTGTTTGTCCACCCACCTTTTGAGGATTGACCACAAGTTCTCAATGGGATTAAGATCTGGGGAGTTTCCAGGCCATGGTCCCAAAATTTCAACGTTTTGGTCCCCGAGCCACTTAGTTATCACTTTTGCCTTATGGCACGGTGCTCCATCGTGCTGGAAAATGCATTGTTCTTCACCAAACTGTTGTTGGATTGTTGGAAGAAGTTGCTGTTGGAGGGTGTTTTGGTACCATTCTTTATTCATGGCTGTGTTTTTGGGCAAAATTGTGAGTGAGCCCACTCCCTTGGATGAGAAGCAACCCCACACATGAATGGTCTAAGGATGCTTTACTGTTGGCATGACACAGGACTGATGGTAGCGCTCACATTTTCTTCTCCGGACAAGCCTTTTTCCAGATGCCCCAAACAATCGGAAAGAGGCTTCATCGGAGAATATGACTTTGCAGTCCTCAGCAGTCCATTCGCCATACTTTTTGCAGAAGATCAGTCTGTCCCTGATGTTTTTTTTTTGGAGAGAAGTGGCTTCTTTGCTGCCCTTCTTGACACCAGGCCATCTTCCAAAAGTCTTGGCCTCACTGTGCGTGCAGATGCGCTCACACCTGCCTGCTGCCATTCCTGAGCAAGCTCTGCACTGGTGGCACTCCGATCCCGCAGCTGAATCCTCTTTAGGAGACAATCCTGGCGCTTACTGGACTTTCTTGGATGCCCTGAAGCCTTCTTAACAATGCAGTGGAAAGTTTTTTTCGGGATTAAGTTCATTTTCATGGCAAAGAAGGACTATGCAATTCATCTGATCACTCATCATAACATTCTGGAGTATATGCAAATTGCTATTATAAAAACTTAAGCAGCAACTTTTCCAATTTCCAATATTTACGTAATTCTCAAAACTTTTGGCCACGACTGTATGCCCTCTTCGTAACCTTACAATAACATTAATATAACTTAAGAACAGAATCAAACCTTCTGTTCCAGTCAGGCATTGTTAGGAGCTTATCAGACCACTAAACAGAACCTGGCTAATTGGCTGAATGTGTGTTTGTGTTATTCCACTCTCCTTTCTTTTAGTATTACCACCACATAGGCTCTGTTCTGCTTAAGCCAAATAGCCGCCACGTGTTGTGGGTGTCATGTCGGGCCCTTGTAATTCAACCCTGGGCCCTGACATACAGAGAGTAGCGGATGGGATGGCTGATTCGCTAATTCTATCTGCTGCTACTTCTCTCTCGCTCTCTTTCTCTGAAATATTCAGAGACACACAGGCTCCTGTTACTTGCCTGGCCAGCAGACGAGGGCCTGCAGATCCACTTTCCGACCACAGCATCTCCAAGGGCAACAAGTACGAAGTGTGTGTCCGCATGTAAGAGAGAGCTCACATTTGTTTGCAATGGCATATGCATATGCAGAAGGTGTAGTTTCCTCTCCTCTCGCTCGCTTATAAGTGTGTGTGGACACTGTCAGACGTTCTCTGAGCCCTTTGCATTATTTATTGAGCTGCCCCAGGTCCGTATAATCAAAAGGCGCCCGATATGTTCAGCTTGCACTACAAGCGACCATTTTGAGGGACACATGACCTCATTTGGTCTCATCTGGCTTTTATAAAGTAATGCTCCTCAAAGGGCACAAAGGGACATACTTAAGGGTCTCCACACACACACAGTTGGGGAAAACTGCCTTCAAATATTACTCTAGACACAAGATAAATAAACTCTGACAAGATAAATAAACTCTCCCTAGACTGAGTTAGAGGGTGAGAAATTAGTATTCAATTCTGATTGGTTACCAATATAGCTCCACCCACTTAATTAAAAACTAATAAAACGAAGTTACACCAGAATTTAATACAGAGTCTCAACTTCTTAAAGGATTGGGTTACTTCTGAATTAAAATGTCTTCCTTATTTACTCACCTCCATGTCTTCAGTTAAAAGGAAAGTAAGGTTTTTGAGGAAAACATTCCAGGATTTTTCTCCATATAGTGGACTTCAATGGGGAACAATGGGCTGAAGGTCCAAATTGCAGTTTCAATGCAGCTTCAAAGGGCTCTACATGATCCCAGCTGAGGAATAAGCAGTGTTAATTTCGTTGACGAATAATTTGTCAACTACATTTTTTCACCGACGAAAACGAGACGATGACGAAACGAAAACTCATTTTGAATGACAAAAACTATGACAAAAATGTATTGACATTTTCGTCAATGAATAAAAACGGGACAAAAAGGTTAGGGAGGGACGATTTCGGAAGAGTTTCATTCAGAACGAATCTGCTGCGCGGTAAGGAGGTTTGATGCATACATATGAACTGTATATGATAGCCTATTGATCTATCCTGTGGGATAGATCGTAAACATAAGCTGGCATACCTCTGTTGCACGTCTCTCAAAACATTAAACAATGTCAATATCTGAGAGTAAGAGAAGAGCAGACAAACTGTATGGATAAATTTGACGACGCAAAAGAGAACTAAATTCGGTCCGGTTTTCTGAGGGCCTCTCAAACAGCACACAAGTAAGTTTCACGTTTCATGAAAGGAGAAATACACAAAAAATTATGTTGAATTACCCGTGTTGATGTTAATTCACGTAAACTCAGTCGGTTACATCTTAGGTGAACGTAAACAATTGGGAGACTATCTCAGTACATTGAATTCGTACGTTCGGTTTTTTAAAAGGACCACAGCGTAATTTAGTTGCTGTCTGTGGCATTGATGTTAATCAAACAACAAAAGAAAGACAGAAAAATCACTCATTGCTCTTGACTGAGTCACTTTAGTAGCCCTAATAAAGATTAATCTAAATTTATTTATATAAATAAATGTCTGCTTGAAAGAATGAAGAATGTGGTAAACAAGTTGTTATAAAGAATGCATAATTAGCCTATTTGTTCTTGTTTCTTTATGAGAAGTGGTTTTATTTTATTTTAATTTAAAAGCATATCACAGCAGTTAAATCTGTGTCTATCATGACAAAACCTTAATATGAAACCTACATGTTCACTAAATGCATTATACACTGTATCTAAACTAAAATCTTATGATATTTAGTCGACTAAAACTAGACTAAAAACAATTCAGATGACTAAAACATGACTAAAACTGAATGGCATTTTAGTCAAAAGACTATGACTAAAACTAAATTAAAATTTGCTGTCAAAATTAACACTGGGAAAAAGGAACTTTTTTGTAAAGGCCGAACGACTTTCTTTCCATGTTCACTTTGTAAACACTGTGCCTTTGCCTACTTCACATGTGACCTTCCCAATGTGATTACATATTGCGTGAAGTTGCAGAATTGCATAATTAGTGAAAGACGAGCATTTGTGGTTAAAAAGTGTTTAAAATTTTTTTTTAGAAAATGGCTAATCATTTAGCTAGATGAGACACTTATTCCTCGGCTGGGATTGTGTGAAGCCCTTTGAAGCATCATTGAAACTGCAATTTGGACCTTCAACCCACTGAAGTTGACAATTTGGAGAAAAATCCTGTTATGTCCTCCTTCAAAAGCCTTAATTTCTTTTTGACTGAAGAAAGAAAGACATGAACATCTAGGATCACATGGGGGTGAGTAAATCATCAGAACATTTTAATTCTGAAGTGAACTAATCCTTTAAGAGGCCACATCTAAAAACGAGTTTCTTTCAAGTCTTCACCTCTTTCTAATTAAAAAATAAGGAAATAAAAATCTGCACTCCCTCCAGAAATCTGTTGACCTCATGGCACTAAATACACAAAAGCATACCTCAATAGTGAAATGATCTTTCTAACTCTTTCAGAACAGCTGAATTCTTTTCTTCCTTCAGAAAACACTGGAAACATAGACAGCCATCATGGAGATCAAATGCTATTCAAAAATATTCTAATGAAAAGGCAAAAATATTAATGATGTGCAAAACCATAACAAGGCTGAACATTGAATACACACTAGCTTATTGGACACGATGAAGCACAAACGGCTTGATATAGATTGAGTTTGTCAATGTTAACGTTCCCTTTCAATAATCAATGTCGCTTTCATTGACAGTGTGAATGAATGCTCATTTGGGAATGGATGAAAGGTGACTGTCGCTCTAAACAGCATGGCTGGAGCATCTGTGTTGTCTGAGAAAGGCACATACTCCATCATGGTCAAAGGAATGCACATGTAAACAAACAAACACGGATCAGAGATCACCAAAGGTCACATGTCTTCGTCATGCAGGTCAGGTCTAAAAATGAAGAGAAAACATTTATGCAGAAATGTTAGCATTTTGCACCAGGGGTGATAGTAAGATTCCAGTGGTATACAAGTATAAACACATGCGTTTTAGAAATATTAATTGCTTTATGGGAGGAAGTGAGTTTGATGTTGCTAAATGAGTGTTGTTCATGTTAGGGATAGTTCACCCAAAAATGAAAATTCTGTCAAACCCGTAAGACCTTCATATATATTCAGGACACAAATTAAGATATGAAATCCGATAGCTCTCTGATCCTGCATAGACAGCAATGCAACTATTCAACAAAAAATTGTTGAACAAAGTCGTAATTTTTGTTTTCTTGTATCTTATGGGTCTTACAGATAACATGAGGGCAAGTAATTATTGACAGAATATTCATTTTTGGGTGAACTAAACCTTTAATTAAAACTATTAAAATTGTAAATAAAATAAATGATATATTATTATTTAAAATAAATAAAACATTTAAATAAATATTACAATAAAATAAAACACGAAACTTAAAAAAAAAAAAAAAAATTAAAAATAATAAACAAAAAGTTAAGAACATAAGAAATGTTGCCTTGGGAACTAAAAATAAAATAAGAAAAGTTAAAATAATTTCTAATAAAACCAAAACCGAAATAAATTAAATAAAGCTAAGTAGAGATATTTAAAAAAAAAAAAATGATACAAATGGCAAAATTACTAAAACACTAAAATTAAAAAGAAAACTAAATATATAAAAAAAATCTAATTCCAAATATGAATATATATGATGTTATTTAAATAATACAAAAATAACACTGTCTTTTAAAATAAAAATGAATAAAATTCCATCTCTTTTTTCAGAAGATCTGTAAGATATCAGTCTTTGACAAGAAATAGTTGAATAAAGTCGTTATTTTTGTTTTCTTTCATATCTTATGGGTCTTACAGGTTTGGAACGACATGAGGGTAATTATTGACATAATTTTCATTTTTGGGTGAACTAACCCAAATAAGACTATTAAAATTGTAAATAAAATAAACAAATAAACAAATATTAATATTAAAAAATATATAAATGTAAATAAATATTCAAATAAAATAAAACACAAACATTACGTGGAAAACTTCAAAAAAATAAAAATAATAAAAAAAGTTAAGAACTTAAGAAATGTTGCCTTGGGAACTAACAATAAAACAAGAAAAGTTAAAGTTAATCTAATAAAACCAAAACCGAAATACATTAAATAAAGCTAAATAGACATATTTTTAAAGAATGATACAAATGACAAAAGCACATTATAAAATGACTAAAACACTCAAATTAAATTAAAACTAAACATTAAAAAATGATTCCAAATATTACTATATTTACTATATTATTTAATATATTTTTTAATAAAAATAAATAAAATTGCATCTCTTTCTCAGAAGATCTATAAGATGTCAGTCTTCGACAAGAAATTGTTGAATAAAGCTGTTATTTTTGTTTTCTTTCATATCTTATGGGTCTTACAGGTTTGGAATGACATGAGGGTAAGTAATTATTGACAGAATTTTCATTTTTGGGTGAACTAACCCTTTAACTAAAACAATTAAAATTGTAAATAAAATAAATATTAAAATATTAATATTATATATAAATAAAATTACTAAAACACTCAAATTAAAACTAAACATAAAAAAAAGATTCCAAATATTACTATATTTATATAATGTTATCTAAATAATACTAAAATAACACTGTCTTATTTAATAAAAAAATTTTTGCATCTCTTTCTCAGAGGATCTATAAGATCTTTGACAAGAAATTGTTGAATAAAGTTGTTATTTTTGTTTTCTTATGGGTCTTAGGGGTTTGAAACGACATGAGGGTAATTATTGACAGAATTTTTATTTTTGGGTGAACTAACCCTTTAATTAAAACTATTAAAATTGTATATAAAATAAACAAATATTACTATAAAAAATATTTAAAATTTAATAAATATTACAATAAAATAAAACACAAACATTACGTCGAAAACTTAAAAATAAAAAATAAAACATACATTTAAAATAAAAATAAAACGTTAAGAACATAAGAAATGGGGACTAAAAATAAAATAAGAAAAGTTAAAGTTAAGGCATTTGTCACGTATCTGGTCTATCCTGTCATCATGAACTCTTGCACCACACTTCATGGACTTCATTCCCCACAAGCCACTGCACTAATCACTGCATTCACCTGCTCTCACTTTACTGATTACCGCTCACAGCTGCACCTCATCACACTGACTGCATTTAAGCTTCTCACACACACAACCACTCGGCGAAGTCTTATTGTTCCATCTGGTCATTATTTCCGAGCGTTTCTTTCCGTGTTTGTTTTCTCTGTGTTTTGATTCCTGGACTCCTCCCCGTGTTTTGATTCTCGCTGCCAGCCCCGACCTTCTGCCTGTGTTTGACCACGATTTCTGCCTGCCCCTTTGTGTTTGTTTTGTATCAATAAAATGCTGCAAATGGATCCGCACGTCTCTGACCCTCCTTGTGACAGCATTTTTAAAGAATCATACAAACGACAAAGCACATTACAAATGACCAAAACACTAAAATTAAAATGAAAACTAAACATTTAAAATCTAATTCCAAATATTGATATATTTATATAATGTTATCTAAATAACACTAAAAAAAACCTGTCTTTTTAAATAGAAAAATTTATTTAAATGTATTAGTAATGAAGCTGAAATTTGCCACAGACTAGATGCAAAGATAATATTTAAATGTTATGAAGCTTTTTCTTAGCAGTGGTAAGGACAGAATTTAAAGTACAACAACTGCTGCTTTGTTCATTCATAAAAAGGGAGTGTATAGTAAATATATTTGAAGGTAAAAGCATCAATATGAAATGGCTCCACAGAATTTTATGGCTTACTTTTAATGTAATTGACCTTGATACATTATCGAGCTATTCATCTATAATTTTTATTTTGTAAGCCAGATGAGCATTAGCCAGGAAATATGTGAGCAGGTAACAAAACAAAATCATTAGGCTCATAAGTTAGGGCTAATCAATGCGTTCGGAAATCATTCAAAATCGCACACTGAAGAGAAAGGAAAGGAAATGAAGGATCTCGTTTCCATCATGACCCTGAAACCTTTGCGCCAAGAATTTTTTACGTTTCCATGACAACTGTGAAATGATGGCATGGAAAGATAGTAGCACCATGCATGGCGAGAATGGCTTCCATGATATGGTAAGATAAGTGTGGCGGAGACAGCGAGACAGCAGAGAAAAGTATGAAGACCAGAGGCAAAAAAGTAGGGCAAATAAAGAGCTAGGTATAATAAGTGTGCTACAGACATCTCATGTCGCCTTACAATGGCAGCACTCCCAGCCGAACAGGTCTGTCAATTCACCGCTAAATTTCCCAAGGGGCTTTGCAACAGCGCTAGGCACTTCCAGGCCTCTGGTGTGTGGAGCGCTGGGGGTTTGTGCGTCGTCTGCTCTACCTGAATTTACCAATGACGAGCAGTGTGTAAACTAGGTCACGGGGTACGGTCAGCGGCACAGGAGGGCTGATGACTCCCCTGATAGTACAGCTGCAATAAAAATGCAGGTTTTGTGGCAGCTTGATAGCTGTGTTTCTAACCTCCTGTCGCCTCATTGTAACAGTTTCCTATTTTGCTGTGCACCGTATACTCAAGAGGTGTCAAAAGCAGCATAATGCTGAAATATAGGCAAGCTCTGTCAAAGTGTCACAGGCTTGTAGACAGCAACAGGAATTTAGCACAAAAGGACATTTGGTTCAGATTTTTAAGTTTACACATGAGGAAGGGTTACTTTAAAAATGTACACTACTGTTCAAAAGTTTAGGGTCATTGGTCAGGGTGGTTGGTCATTTTTTTGTGAATACTTAAGGGGAGACACTGCAGGCAAAAACAGTTTTTTCATGCATCTGTCAGATTTTGAGTTTTTTGGTTTTTCATAGTGTTTTTTCAGACTAGCGGAAAGAAAACATCCAAAAGACACCGTTAAGTGTTTCTTTATTTGTGCCAATAGATTTCAATTGCAATATACAATCAAGCCCGAAATTATTCATACCCCTGGCAAATTCTGACTTAAAGTTACTTTTATTCAACCAGCAAGTTTTTTTTTTTTGACCGGAAATGCACAGGCTTCTCCCAAAAGATAATAAGACGATGTACAAGAGGCATCATTGTGGAAAAAAATATTTCTCAGCTTTTATTTACATTTGAACAAAAAGTGGCATGTCCAAAAGTAATCATACCCTTTGCAAACTGTCACAGTCTATGAGAAAATCCAAAGTTCTATACCATTCCAAATAGTCCAAGCTGTTCCAAAGCACCCTGATTAATTGGGAACAGCTGTTTTAATCAACTCAACAGGTGAAAAACAGAAGCTCTCTGCTGTTGGTTTGTAGACAGTCATGGCTAAGACAAAGGAGCTCACTGAGGACCTGCAGCTGTGCATTGTGGCTGCTCACAAGTCAGGAAAGGGCTATAAGACCATATTTAAAAGTTTTGAAGTTCCAGTGGCTACAGTGCAAATTATTATTAAAAAATACAAGACGTTCCGCACTGTGAAAAATCTCACACCTGTGCTTGTCAGAAGGATCACCACCAAGGCCATCCTGATGAATCTGGGCTCTGCTGGTGGCAACATCTCAAGGCAGACAGTCCAACGGACAGTTTAGAGATGCTTTTGATTATTAAAATGTAATGAAACAAACATATTTCAAAGGGCCTTAAAAATTTATTTTTTGTTAAAATTTAAAAAAAAATTACAGTTAAATTGTGTAAGTTTTGTGATTTCAATTAATTAGACATGCTTTTTGATTAATAAAATGTAATTTAACCATTAAAACAGATTTTAGAGACCGTATTTTAGAAAAAAAAAGAAATTAGTTTTTTTTATTTTTATAAAATCAATTATTCAGAGATGCTTTTGATCATTCAAATTTAATGACACCATTAAAATAGAATCCAGAAAATGAATGGAAAACACAGAATTTGGTAAAAATAAAACTATATTTGAGGGGGTAATTTTTGTTAAACTTTTAATAAATTGCTTTTAGATTTTGTAGGTTTAGTGATTTCGGTTAATTAGACATGCTTTGTAATTAATCAAATTTAATTTAACCATTAAAACAGAGCCTAGAAAAATTAAAACAATCAAAAAACAGAATCCAGATGCTTTAAACCTGAAGTTTGGAAAAACTAAAATAAAATGGAATTTGGGAAAAAATAAAACAGATTTCATAGGGCCCTAGATAATAAATGTTTATTGAGCACCAAATCAGCATATTAGAATGATTTCTGAAGGATCATGTGACACTGAAGACAGAAGTAATGACTTCTGTAAATTCAGCCTTTTTATCACAGTATAAATTACATTTGAAAATATATTCAAACTGTTAATATTGAACTATATTACAGTTTTACTGTATTTTTAGCAAAGATATGCAAATTTGGTTTACTTTAAAACATTTGAAAAATCTTACTGATTTTTTACAATTTTTTCAATAGCAGCTTATTACAAAATAATTAATTCTACAATCTAAAACCTGCTTTTTAAATAAAAAAACAGTATTGCAGTATAGCAAGAAAACACTATTTCACTATTTCACTACTTCAATGTGTTGCTTGCCATTTTTTTGTAATTATTTGTGAAATTTACTAGCAATTTATAAATGAAAATAGTTTCAAAGCCATTTTTTAGTGTATTAATCACTTTCAAATTATTAATCACTCTGTAATTAGGCGCCCAAATTTTAAATATGAAGTTAACGTAATTCACCAACTTTCAATTAAATTATGGATTACCTCTTTATCACAAGCACAAGTCAATAAATGTGTTCGCAACTAGAATCAGCTCATTATAACCCAGACAACAGTTTACATAAGCTTTTGAAATTGCCTGGGGTTTTCTTGGTTTTGGCATCAATAAGAGGTGTACGTGAAGCATTATTGGGCTATTAAGCATAATCAGAGTATAATCGTGCATGTAAACACTCTGTGTTGGCGCTCAAACAAACAGAGCGCCAGAGCCAGCATGTATACTTTTTGTGAAAAATAACATTTGAACGGCTTACCTGAAGTTATACATAAACTCAGATAGGAGGAAGCAATACCTGCCAAGTCACAATTCATTTCAAAGAGTGTTGCAGGCATAAAGGAGAGTGTGTAAATACTTGTTTGTCGACGGAAAAGTGGACAAGGAGAATAACAGACAAAAGTGCTGCCTATGCAGTTGCCCATGTCGCATTTGGCAAGATCCTATAGTGAGAGTGCTTCATTTCTTTCCTAGTAATTCTCATTTTTATGAAAAGTACAGGTAACCTGATTGAATCTTTTTTTAATCTGTAACGGAATACAGTAACCTTTTTAAATTACATTACGTCATTCCAAGTATTCTGTTACTTCCTAAGTCGGGGTTTATCACATTGTTGCAGGTATCAAATAACACCTTCCTGAGAACTGTAAATGCATGACCATAAAGCTAAGATAACATATTACGCATGAGCTAGCAGGTGGGCCAGCAGAGAACCATTATAACTCATTTCCACATCCTCTGCAGGTGAAATGGACTTAATGAGGGTTATTCAGCAATGAAATGATACAGCCTGACAATTTTTCTGTGAGAGGGATAATACTGCTTCTGTTTGTTCTCACCTCTACTAGCGGAGCATATTAGTTTAGCCTTGACTTGAACTCTACTGACTTGACTTGTGTTTTTTTAATGAGCACTATGTGAATTGTTTTACTCATAGGGACATGAATACTTAATTTAAATTAATTCAGTGACTGAAAGTAACAGGAAATGTTTATGTGAGGAGAACAGACCGTGAAATCCTGCTTTTACCTTTCTTTCGATAGTGTTTACATTCTCTCTCCCTATCTCAAGCTCTTCTCAATCTCTTTTACTTGCTTGATCTTGAGACAAACTGACAGCTATCCTCTCTCTCTCTCTCTTCCCTGAAGCACAGTAGTGTGTTGCTAAAGGTGACCCAGCCTGAAATCAATAGGTGCTGCCTGAATTAGTCAGAGACATATGAGGTGGAGTGTAAGCCGAGATTCAGCAAAGCTATCGGTGCAAACAAATGCCGTGATCGTTCTCTCATCCTCTCCTTTTTTTCCTGTGTGCGGGAAACCACTCAATGACGCCATCTAAAAGTTAAGCTTAAAGGTATATTCCATCCAGAAATAAAAATAAAAATTCTGCCATGATTTACTCCCCCTCATGCCGTTCCAAACCTGTATGACTCATCTTATTTTTCCAAAAGAAAGTATTTTGAAGAAAATGCTGGGAACCAACCAACACTGGAGCCCATTGACATTCACTGGACAAAAAAACAACAACAAAAAATATCTGGATGATGGATGGACAGATGAATGTAAAAACAGACAGCACGAAAGACAGTCTGATGGTTGAACAAATAGTGATAGAACAACAGACAGACATCACGACGGGTGGACACACGGACGGATGGATCCAAAAACAGACAGCACGAAAGACAGAATGACAGAATAGATGGTTGGATGGATGGATGGATGGACGGACGGACGGATGGAAAAAACAGACAGCACGAAAGACAGAATGACAGAATAGATGGTTGGATGGATGGATGGACGGACGGATGGAAAAAACAGACAGCACGAAAGACAGAATGATTGTCCAATAGGTGGTTAGACAAATTGGGAGATAGAACAACAGACAGACATCACAATGGATGAATGGAAATACAGACAGACAGAACAATAGATGATGGATGGATGGATAAATGATAGAACAATAGATGTTGGACAAACTGAAAGATAGAACAACAGACAGATAGCACGATGGATGGATGGAAAAACAGCACAAAAGACAAAATGATAGAACAATACATGATTGGACAAATAGAGATAGAACAACAAACATGCATTACGGCCGATGGACGCAAAGACGAACGGATGGAAAAACAGAAAGCACGAAAGACAGAATGACAGAATAGATGGTTGGACGGATGGATGGATGGACGGATGGAAAAACAGCATAAAAGACAGAATGATAGAACAATAGCTGGTTGTACGGATGGACGGACAGATGGATGGATGCATGGATGGATGGATGGATGGATAAACAAACAGCATGAAAGACAGAATGATTGAACAATATATGGTTTGACAAATTGAGAGATAGAACAACAGACAGACATCACAACGTATGGATGGAAAAACAGACAGCATAATAGATGGATAATTGGATGAATGATAGAACAATGGATGTTGGACACATTGAAAGACAGAACAACAGACAGCACAATGGATGGATGGATGGAAAAACAGACACGGCATTGGATGGATTGACAAAATGAAAGATAGAACGAGACAGACAGAACGATGGATGGATGGATAGATAAATAAAGACACAGAATGATAGAAGCACAATAAACAGAATGACAAAACGATGGATGGATGGATGGATGGATGGATGGACAAATTGAGAGACTGAATGACAGACAGAAGGATGGATGGATAGATGGATGGATGGAAAAATAGACAGAGAAATGGATGGATAGACACATGGAAAGAGAACGAAACAGAATGGATGGATGGATAGATAAATAGAGACAAAATGATAGAAGCACAAGAAAAAAGTGTGTCAAAACAATGGATGGATGGATAGACAAATGAGAGATAGAATGACTGACATACAGACAGACAGACAGGAGGATTGGTGGACTGATGGAAAAACAAACAGAGCAATGGATGGATGGACAATTTGAAAGATAGAACGAGACAGACAGAAGGATGGATGGATGGATGGATGGGTGGATAAATTAAGACAGAATGACAGAAAGCATAATAAAAAGAACAACAGAACAATGGAACAACAGAAAGACAGCACAACAGAATGATAGAACAATGGATGAATGGATAGACAAAATAGATGGATGGACAGATGGAATGACAAATAAAACAACAAAACTATAGATAGAATTATACATACAAACATCAGAGGGAAGAGGTGTGTGTGTGTGTGTGTGTGTGTGTGTGTGTGTGTGTACCTGGTATTCATCACGTTGTGGGGACCAAATGTCCCCACAAGGATAGGAAAACCAGTAGATTTTGACCTTGTGGGGACATTTCTCAGGTCCCCATGAGGAAACAGGCTTATAAATCATGCAAAATGAGTTTTTTTGATGAAGTAAAAGTGTGCACAATCTCCTGTGAGGGCTAGGCAGAGATGGGACCAAGTCACACATGTGCAAGTCTCAAGTAAGTCTCAAGTCTTAACCTTCAAGTCTCAAGTAAGTCCCAAGTATTTTTTTCTTGGGCAAGTCAAGTCAAGTCAAGTCGCAGGCCATGTCAAGTCAAGTCCAAGTCAAGTCACCTTATTATTGTAATTTTACCTGCAGAATCTGATCCTAATAAAGTGAAAAGACAAGATATAAATAAAATTACTGAGTAAATTACAATAATTTGGATTTGCATTGTAAATACTCATGTTCAGTAAAATACATCATGGAATCAAACAAAATTGTAACTTAATAAAATCATTTATTTTTCACTTCTGCCAACAGTGTTTGAAATGTTTTAAATTTCCAACATTGAGTCCATTAAAACAAATTACAGCTTAAAATCCAACAGACTCCTCTGAACACCCCTCACTCTCTCTCTCAAACACAGAGTTTACGTACAATATTAAACTTTGTTACATTTCTCCTCACACACTCACTCACACACTCTCTCTCATCTCTCTCTCTCTCTCTCTCTCTCTCTCTCTCTCACACACACACACACACACACACACACACACACACACACAGAGCAGGGGCGGTTCTAAGGTCAGTGGATATTCGGGGCTTTTCGGGGCCCAAACTAAAATTGTTTATTTTTATTTAAATTAATGAATGAATTAAGAAAAAGAAAGAAAGGCTTATTGTATCAGTGAAATAATTTTAACTATTTGCAAATTATATTTTATTTTTAATTATGCATGCATTGTCTCTTAATGAATAAAGGACATTCAAATTTCAAAAAGGCAAAATGTAATAAATAATAAAAAATGTTAAATGTTTATCTAACTTAATTTTACCAGGCATTCGTTCACCTCTTTACTAATTTTGTCAATGATGATAGACCGCTGAACTTTTAGGGGCCATTCACATGTCGCGCCTAAAAACGCGTGGAAAACGCTAGGCGCGCCACTTTCTTCCTTTTCAACAAAGCACTCGGGCGCTTGCGCTCCGGAAGCGTCTGCCGTTTCTAAGCAACCATCAGCTGCGCTCTGGCTCCAAACTGCGGTGCGCTTGCTGCATTCTGAAAAGTTGAGATGTTTTTATCTCGATGCGGCGCGGACGCGCCTGGAAAAAACGAGCGCATCGCACCGAGTGCGCATCGCGAACGCGTCACTTCCATTATGCGCGCGCAAGCCGCTCGTCTACATTTAAAATATCGAATTTGAGCGCGCAAAAGACGCTACATGTGAACGGCCCCTTAGTCTTCCTAACAACAAACAGAGCGGTGCGTAATGGAGTGCATCAGAGCAGCATCAAGAATATCAAATATTTTGCAGTGAACCTCTTATTTGTGAAAGTGTAGAACTTGGTGAGCTCGCGCTAAACACATCTTCAGCACAGCGACTCATTGGCCAATGAGTCGCTGTGCTGTCTCCTCTGATTGGCCAATGCGTTCAACAGACATGTCTGTGATTGGCTACAATGCTTAACGCTTCAAAAGCACGGCGCAAGTACCTTTAATTCAAAGGGGGAAATATATATAAAACTAGATGAATTTGATAATTTATATTTGGGCCATTTTTGGGCCTGAAATCACTGATACAACCTTTAATGGCTACTTTAGCTATTATTACATTAGCTAACTACCAACTAACCAGATAACATTAACAAATAGACAAGCACTTACTGGGCAGAATGGCTCTTCAGATGACGGACGAAATTGGAGGTTGTCGTCTGGCTGTCTGCAATTTTTATATGGCATGTCTTGCAAAGCGCTGTTCTACTTTTGCCATCTTGCGAAAAATTATTGAATCCGAAAGCGATGACCCTCGGTACCCCTCCGGCTGACATGTTGATGTGATATATGATCTAGTGGGTGTGGTGTGCGTAAGGTAAGAGAGGGCATGACTGATTATAGTGTCGTGATCCAGTCATGACAACGCTATTCTCAGCCTGCGCTCCAGCTGGGTAAATCAACTTTATTTTTTTACAATAATTTATTTATTTTGTATTCAAACTGAAAACAAGTGATTAACACTCAAGTCATTCAAGTCATCGTGTCTCAAGTCAAGTCAAGTCCCGAGTCTTTAACGTCCAAGTCCGAGTCAAGTCTCAAGTATTTTATTTTTTGTCAAGTCAAGTCACAAGTCATAAAAATAGCGACTCGAGTCGACTCGAGTCCAAGTCACCAAGTCACAAGTCCCCATGTCTGGGGCTAGGTTTAGGTGTAGGGTAGGTATAGGGCGATAGAAAGTACGGTTTGTACAGTGTAAAAACCATTACGCCTATGGAATGTCCCCATAAAACATGTAAACCCAACATGTGTGTGTGTGTGTGTGTGTGTGTGTGTGTGTGTGTGTGTGTGTGTGTGTGTGTGTGTGCCTGGTATTCATCACGTTGTGGGGACCAAATGTCCCCACAAGGATAGGAATACCAGTAGATTTTGACCTTGTGGGGACATTTCTCAGGTCCCCATGAGGAAACAGGCTTATAAATCATGCACAATGAGTTTTTTTGAGGAAGTAAAAGTTTGCACAATCTCCTGTGAGGGCTAGGTTTAGGAGTAGGGTAGGTGTAGGGCGATAGAAAGTACGGTTTGTACAGTATAAAAACCATTACGCCTATGGAATGTCCCCATAAAACATGTAAACCCAACATGTGTGTGTGTGTGTGTGTGTGTGTGTGTGTGTGTGTGTGTGTGTGTGTTGACTTGTATTAGTGTGTGTGTGTATAATCTTTGTATCTGTGTCATGGCTTCTATTGAACCTGTTCCAAGTGTAATTTAACATATGATTTATTATGAAAATAGCTTGATTATAAATCCCAACAGCTTATTTACCACAAATTATCAGCTGCAGGTGCATCTGAATGAACACACACATAAACAGGCAGCAGAGATGAGAGGCAAACATTTGTACATTGTTCCTGGTTCATTTCAGATTACATTAAAGGCCACTGCCTTCCTTCTTTTATAAACCCCTTTCTCATCTATTTCTGTGCTCTAAATTGGGGGAAAGGTTTCAATCCTTCTTACTTCAAAATCCTCCAACCCTCACACAAAAATGTAAACATTTAGGAGTCAAGTTCACCCCAGTCAGACATTAAGTTCATAACAAGGGCCTAATAAGCATCACTTTCAAACATAGACCTAATTTACAAACACAAACAAGACAACACCTTCCGATATCTACTTTGAGTAGCTGCAAAAAGATCTGCATAACACATCAGACAGTCCTGGCATGTAGGCACAAGGGGTTTTGACCCAGTTTTGCTCCCCCAAACGTGAAGAAAAATGAATGAATAAATAAATGAGAGCAAAGGGGCTGTGCCGCGTTTGGTGAACTCTGCTCACGGCATTGTTAATGATTAATGCGTCTCCTCTTAAGGGCAGCTACTTCCTGTGTGTGATATCACTCTAGTGCTGTATACAAGTGACGTCAGTGCAACTCAATTACACAGCACAACAAACTCTCAAACGCACACACGACACCCATCTGCTGATATAAAATCGAGACCTGTCTGCAAATAAATGAATTGGAGCAGTCAATAACACAAACAGACAAGAACGCACATATAAAGATGCTCAAAGACATCTAAACAGTGAGCCATCAATAAGGCAAGCAATCACTCGTGACCCTGCAACAAATGAAAGCTTTGCTGTCTTTATTTGACACAATACAGGCTCAGGCATCATACGCGCATCACTTACCCAAAATAGATGAATGATATAGGTCTACAGACACAGGCAAACCTCATTTAACAGCTATCACATAAAAACATCTCAAATTAGTCTTTCTTTATCTAATACTCTGGCTTATATATCACGATAAACAATACTTATCTGGACACAAACAATAAAACGTAATCCCTGTGTCATCTAAATGTAAATAGGAACACATCTGGCAGCACTGGAAATAGTACGCCTTCATAGAAGTAACAAATGAACACTAAAGGGGTCAAATAATGGAAAATCAATTTTTTTTATCATGATAAATGCCAAGTTTTGTCATAAAACTCTAGATGACGCAGGCTGATGAGTCGTTAATGCAAACAGATGATATTCACAGTGTTAAACTACTTGGCACATGCTGATTGGTTTATGTTGCATACATAGCCAATAAGCTTGCTGCTTTACATTAAAATGGCTGCTTAGCATTCACTAGAGCATTTTGCAGCGCATTTTCAGAGTTACTTCGTACTCTTACACCCTCCACCTCCCCAGCTCCACATGCATAGATCAGCTATGGGTTATTATATGGGCCATTCTACAGAAAAAGAGTTGAAAACGTCTTAAAAAAAAAAGTGTCTTTTTCCAAAAAAAAAAAGTTATGTATGCAAATTGTATAATATCCTGGGTATACATTTCTAGTAATTGTGCCGTTAATTCTCATATGTGACCCTGGACCACAAAACCAGTCTTAAGTCGCTGGGGTATGTTTGTAGCAATAGCCAAAAATACATTGTATGGGTCAAAATTATTGATTTTTCTTTTATGCCAAAAATCATTAGGAAATTAAGTAAAGATCATGTTCCATGAAGATTTTTTTGTAAAATTCCTACTGTAAACATATCAAAATGTAATTTTTGATTAGTAATATGCATTGTTAAGAACTTAATTTGGACAACTTTAAAGGTGATTTTCTCAGTATTTTGATTTTTTTTGCACCCTCAGATTCCAGATTTTCAAATAGATGTATTTCAGACAAATATTGTCCTATCCTAACAAACCATACATCAATAGAAAGCTTAGTTATTGAGCTTTCATATGAAGTATACATCTCAGTTTTGTAAAATTTAACCTTATGACTGGTTTTGTGGTCCAGGGTCACATATTGTATTTTCAGAGAGTTCTGGAATATTTGTCCTCTCCTCAAATTTGTCACTACCGAAACACAGTATTATATAATTTAATCAGAAGGGTTACATTGAACTATTACAATTTTGCTTATATCTACATTGCAAATATATTATTTTGCTATTTTAACAAAATTTTAGGGGCAAATCAATAACAATTTAAATTGTAACAATATTTCAAGTGTAATTTATTAGATTTGTTGTATTTTGAATCCAATTTTTCTATGTAAAAGGCAAAATCTTGATCTCACTGATTTCAAACTTAAGAATTCATAAGTGAGCTATTGAGACCATAGATATATATATATCTATGATTGAGACGAGCAGCTCTGTGAAACAGCCAATCAGAGCAGAGCTCATTAATATTCATGAAGCTTCCGAATAAGGCAAAAACAGACTGTTGGACCTGTAAAACCATTTCTGGAGATTTTGTGCCCTTTCCTATGCCATATACCTTCTATGTAGATATCAGAGAACAATTTAAAATATTCTCTCAATGCATTCTATGGCACCTTTAAATGCTTTTTAAGTGTGTTTTTTTGGTTGTGGGACAGCAGTTTGCACCAATTTTGTATATGCAATATTATGTCTTAATTAAGTTGTTATTTTTGTTTTATTTGCATACAAAAAGTATTCTTGTAGCATTATAACTTTATGATTGAACCACTAATGTCACATTGACTTTTATAACAACGTCCTTACAACTTTTCTGGTTCTTGAATGTGTCAGTTGCACTGCTGTCTACGTAGGGTAAGTTCTCGGATTTCATCAAAAATATCTTAATTTGTGTTCCAAAGATGGACGAAGGTCTTACGGGTTTGGTGAGACATGAGGGTGAGTAATTAATGACAATTGATTCATTTTATTTTAGGGTGAACTATCCTTTTAACAAATCGGTGTACTATTGACAAAGACATTTTGCTGAAATATTGCTATTTACAATGCTCTAATGAAGACAAAACAAACAAAAGAACAAATCAGATCTGTTCCTGAGGCGACTTGCTCTCTTTAACATGTGTGACACAGCGATTTAAATATAGTTTAGGTAAGACTGTGCCATGTCGCGGCGGATGTGGACAGGTTCTGTCAGGCATGCTCTGTTCTGTGCCTGGCACTTTCTGAGTGTCAGAACCACAATGTATGTCAGCATTGGGTTCCCAGGGGTTGAGGCTGCAGAGTGCTGAATGGTGCTGTTTGTGAGGCTGGATGGGTGGGATTGGAGTGCAAATGCGTGTGTGCTTAGGGCTGTGTGATGGCGTGGACTCTTGCTGAGCTCGCGTCCCCCACTGTGCCTGACAGCGGTAGCTCAAAGCATGCCTGCCTGATGAGGGAAAACAGAGGGCTGAAAAAGCACAGAAAGCTAAAACCAGAGAGGGAACAAGTGAAGCGAATTAAAAATATCCAGCCCTTTTGGCTGGCAAGGTTAAATGTTCCATAAAGAGAGTGTACTGCATTGTTAGGCACCTATGTAAAACACATGTATGACAATGGCGTAACATACGACCTGAGAAGCGCAGAACAGGCGGGTGAGCGCTTTGTTTTCATCACAAAGACCAGCCATCCTCTCACCCATCCTGTTCTGCCGTTACGCCTCAGACATATTTAGCGCTGCCGGAAGGAAAGAAGAGCCAGCAGTATCATTTTCCAACCAGTGTGTAATTCAGAGACCCTTTTATGCGTTATGCTTTGCTTTACTCTACCAGAGAGAAAAAAAGAGAGAGAGAGAGAGAGAGAGAGAGAGAGAGAGAGAAACAGACAGAAAGGCAGAGACTTTATACTGAGTGCCCATCTGTCAGTCTCTTTTCTGAATATGTCCGTATAATTCCATTTTATTACTCCCAAAGGAAAAATAAGATGAAAGAGAAAAAGAGAACGGAAAATGGATTGAAAAGAAACCAGTGCAAGTGTGAAACCACAGTATGAAATTAAAGAACAAGATAAAGAGAGGAATGTTCGCTAATAAGTACTTGGATAACCGACAACCTAAAAAGAAAAAGAATGAAAGGAACAATTGTAAAGACATAGATTAAAAAGAACATGCACATTGTCTAGCAGAATTGAAAGCGATCCTTGAAGTCACAGAACAGCCGTAAGCGCATATCACTATAAAACTAGGCCAAAAAATAGAAATAAAAGTAAAATACAACACAACTACTTAAAACCGAAAGTAAAATATATTAAAAATACATTAATCCCAAATTAAAATACTTTATATTTTTACTATTTAAAATAACTCTTTTCTATGTGAATATATTTTAAAATGTCATTTATTCCTGTGATCTCAAAGCTGAATTTTTAGCATTATTACTCCAGTCACATGATCCTTCAGAAATCATTCTAATATTCTGATATGCTGCTCAAATTTATTATTATTATTATTATTATGTTGAAACAGCTGAGTAGAATTTTTTCAGGTTTCTTTGATGAATAGAAAGTTCAAAATAACAGCATTTATCTGAAATAGAAACATTTTAAATGTCTTTATCATCACTTTTGATCGATTTAAAGCATCCTTGGTAAATAAAAGTATTAATTTCTTTCCCAAAAAACAAAACGAAACAAAAAAAGGTATAATGACTACAAGCTTTTGAATGGTATGTTACAAAAGCTTTTTATTTTAGATAAATCAGCAAATCAGCATATTAGAATGATTTCTGAAGAATCATGTGACACTGAAGACTGGAGTTATGATGCTGAAAATTTGGTTTTGATCACAGGAATAAATTACATTTTAAAATATATTAAAATAGATAATACTAAAAATAAATACTAAAAATATTTTTACAATTTACTGTTTTTGCTGTACTTTGGATTAAATAAATGCAGGCTTGGTAAGCAGAAGAGACTATTTAAAAAAAAATCTTACTGTTCACAAACTTTTGACTGATAGCATACAAGATGTTAAACTGTTAAAATGAACAAAAATAAATAAATAAATAAAATAAAGTACACAAAAAATAGCAATTAATTAAATTTTAAATAAGTATTAAATTGTTTCTATTTATTTTTTAATTAAATATAATTAAATTTGTTAAGCCCTCGTGCATGTACAGTGATTCAAGTTCGAGCTTGGTTCATTACATTTCCAATCCTCCACATCATTTCCTGCCCTCTCTGCTCTATCTGAAATGTGCCAAATTGATGAAATTTGTAAAAAAAAAAAAAAAAAAAAAAACCAAATGAAAGCTCAGAGAAACAGTGTCACCAGCTGTCCTAAGATAACCGGACTCCGGTAGTGACTAAAGTCTGTCTGTTCAGGCAGACAGATAAATGGGCACTGTCACAATGGTGCAGCCTTCCTCCACCCCTTATGACAGCGCATCAGTCAGTCTCACAGAGACCAACACCAAATTATCCAAATTAAAACAGGCTTAGAGTGGCATCTGGCCCCATCCCTAAGGACCCCAAAACAGCTGAGCTCAAAGCAGACCTTCATGTCCCCCTCGTAAAACTAAGACCACATCACATGGTACGATGCCAGCCTACATTAATCAGGGTTACAGGTCAAATAGGTTCATTTGGCTCATTCGGATTAGTTTGTACCTTTTATGCTGGTATATAACAGGGCTTTGCAAGGTCCAGTTGAGATCAAAAGTTTACATACACCTTGCAAAATCTGCAAAATGTTAACTATTTTAGCAAAATAGGAGGTATCATACAAAATGCATGTTATTTTTTATTTAGTACTTACTTGAATAAGATATTTCACATAAAAGACATTTACATACAGTCCACAAGAGAAAATAAAAGTTGAATTTATAAAAATGACCCCGTTCAAAAATGTACATATGCTTGATTCTTTTTTTGTTTGTTTGTTTACTGATAGTTGTTCATGAGTTCCTTGTCCTTCCGGATCCTTCAGTCATTTTAACCCTTTCCAACAATGACTGTATGATTTTGAGATCCATCTTTTCACACTGAGGACAACTGAGGGACTCATATGCAACTATTACAGAAGGTTCAAATGCTCACTGATGCTTCAGAAGGGAACACAATGCATTTAGAGCCGGGGGGTGAAAACTTTTTGAATTTTAAGGTAAATGAATATTAAGGGTAAATTTAGCTTATTTTGTCTTCTGAGAAACATGTAAGCATCTTTTGTAGCTTCTGGAAGGGCAGTACTAAATGAAAAAAAAAAGACATTTTTAGGCAAAATAAGAAAAATGTACACATCTTCATTCTGTTCAAAAGTTTTCACCCTCAGGCAACCATGATAACAATGTTTTTTTTTTTTTTAAAGGCTGTATTTCTTTTAAAGAACATCCACTGTCAAGATCTCTTATCAAAGAAGATATAGACAAAACTTTTCTCGGAAAAAAAGTGTACATTTGAAGTACAAGGGCTCTTACCTTACTGAAACAGCTGGCTCTCAACATGATGGCGTCTTGAATGACAAAAGACGTTTAACAAAGTAAAAAATGAACACGAGGAATCCCCCTCCATCTCAGTGAAATCCCACCGGCGGCACATTCTCCTGAAGGGAAATACATTTGCATTTTCATAAGGACTCGAAAGTCATCCATCCGACACAATGATGAAGCGTTTATCTGCGAATGGAGAAGCGAAACAGATAACATGACGGGAGGAATGGGTCTATTTAAACTTACACAGAGGGGCTGTATGCGTGACAAAATTGTGATAAGGGAATACGTGGGGAAACTGGAGTAGATATTTCAGCCATTTCAACGTAAAATAACAACAGTGGGTCAAAATAATAAGTGCGTTCACAATCGACGCTTGACGCTAACACAACGCGAGGAAGAAAATAATTTGTATCTAATTGTATTTTGTTCGTTAGAAATCGTGAATAAACGTCCTCGAACAGTAAACAAACCGCTTGGACGCATGAACGCAGCCTCAAGAGATGAAGAAACCACTGGAAAACGCTGAAGTGACACACAGGCCTTGACTTGTTTGCTATTATTAATATATAATAAAAATAACTATTATACACAATTTAACAAATAATATATAAAGATAATTCTTTGAAATGAATAGGAATAAATTGGGCTATTAAGTATTAAAAACATTCTTAGACGTTTATTATTGTTCCCAAGTAGCCTGCCAGACAGTCATATTTTTCACAAGGTCAAAACAATATTTAAGTTTTTCTACTCAAAGTTTATTGTATCCTTAATTGGGTAGGAACAACCACCTCAGAAAGTGTAATGCTATTTCCTAACACAACACGAATTGCATTGAAACTATTTCTTTTCACTTTCATTGCTCTCACTTTTATAGGAGATATCAATTTTAAATTTGATATCTCCCGTGACATTAATATGTAAAAGACCTCACAATTTACCCCAAGGTCATTGCCCTATTCTCTTTTTCAGTGTATTGATCTACAAAATGAATGAAAACTGTTATATTGGATTTTCTCAAAAGTGGATTGTGAGCATAACTGTGACCATAATTTACAATGACTTTACAGTGTATCTTAACGGTGAGCAGTCATTTGGCAGGTGCTTGTCACGTAAGGTGATTTACAGTACACTCATTAGAAACATTCCCCCTGGAGCAACATGACTTTGTATGCTTTGCCTGATGTGAACACAAAAGACAACAATATTAACTCAGGTCATGAGTCACTCCTACATGGATTAAAGCCACACACACACACACACACACACACACACACACACACACACACACACACATGTTGGGTTTACATGTTTTATGGGGACATTCCATAGGCGTAATGGTTTTTATACTGTACAAACCGTATTTTCTATCGCCCTACACCTACCCTACACCTAAACCTAACCCTCACAGGAGATTGTGGACACTTTTACTTCATCAAAAAAACTCATTGTGCATGATTTATAAGCCTGTTTCCTCATGGGGACCTGAGAAATGTCCCCACAAGGTCAAAATCTACTGGTATTCCTATCCTTGTGGGGACATTTGGTATTCATTTGGTATTCATTCACCCTTGTGGGGACATTTGGTATACATTTGGTATTCATCACGTTGTGGGGACATTTGGTCCCCACAACGTGATGAATACCAGGTGCACACACACACACACACACACACACACACACACACACACACACACACACACACACACACACACACACACACACACACACACACGTGTGTGTGTGTGTGTGTGTGTGTGTGTGTGTGTGTGTGTGTGTGTGTGTGTGTGTGTGTGTGTGTGTGTGTGTGTGTGTGTGTGTGTGTGTGTGTGTGTGTGTGTGTGTGTGTGTGTGTGTCTGTATTTTCCCTTTTTTTGGTATGGTGTGTGTATGTTTATGTATTTATTTTATTGCTAAATATTTACTATATGCAGTATATCATCTAACTATCTAGAAGTCTTAGAGCTTGGTCAGAGCCAGAGGACTTCAACTTCATCAGTAAAAAAAAATCTTGTGGTGTGGTAATCTTGCAGTTCTGAAATTACCACAATACAGTGTATAAAAAATACAGTGTAAAAAAAAAAAAAAAAGGTCTCTTCCATTTTTCTTTTGAACTTTCCAACTAATTATGGTGGCCACAGAATCTGCTTAAATGTGGTGAACTCTTATAAATATTTAGAAACAAGATGTGTTTAACTTTTGCTTTCTTGTGTTCAGGGTTTTGCATCACAAGTTCATCACAGAGCAAATTGTGTCTTAGTGAGTGAGAATGTTTACAATTTTGCAAAAAGAGTGCATGAGATCTGCAAACAGTGTCTAAACTGCCTGAACTGGTTTATGGTTTTTGCAGAAAGAGTGATTTATTTGACAAATTGGTTTAGTCTATTCAGAATTTGGTTCAGAGAATGGGTTTAGCAAATGTGAAAAACTGTAAATCTCCATTAAATCTCCGTTATTCTTGGTCATACGGCATATGCCTTAAATACGGTACAAATTGCATTCTGAATAGCTTTAATAAGAAAAGCTTCTATGATGCCTTAAATACAGGATGATTCCAGAATGGTTGGCAACCCTAGGATTTCGTCATGTGGAATAGATTTGACTGATGGCGCTCTGAAATCTGCAGACTAGCCGAATTAGATATGGTAAAAGTGGGTCCAAAATCATTGGTCTTCAAAAGTCTTCACATACAATGGTTCCGATGCCCATGGCTTTTTTTTTTGTATTTACATTAAAATAAATGCAGTTTTGGTGAGCTAGGAGACTTTTGAACTGACATATCAACCCGATCTCATGGCAGTTCGTACATATTTGACAAGGTGGCTAATTCTTACCCTTACAAAAAGTACTACAAATAAAACCACAAAAACATGGTTACCATGGTAACCACAAATTAGCCGTGGTTTTGCCTCATTTACCATAGTTTAACCGTGGTATTTGTAGTAAAACTGGTTATGCAAAGGGTATGTCTGTTTGATATTGAAAGTTGGTGAGTCTTACCATATTACCTAAATGTTTTATTTTAATTATGAACACAATGGTTTGTAGTGCAAACAGTTTTACCGTTTACTGCATGTTGTTATTCTTCTCGTTATAACAAACCAGAAGTCTCACCGACCCATAGGACTACTTCCTCGTACTTCCCAGAACAGAACTCCAGGGTTTCCAGGTTTTCACAACAAAACCCACCCAATTGCTACTCAAAACTACCCCAATTGAGTTTGAGGGGGTCCCCCAATAAAAATTGCATTCCGGGGGTAAAATACACATTTTGGTGTTGATCCCCTGATACAGTTTGCATTTCAGGGACTAAATATAATGTTATTGGGGTCGCTTTAACCCGCAGACATGAAAAACAACCCACAGCAACAGTTTTAAAGTAGCCCAATTCTGTGGGAAAACTGCGGACTTGGCATTACTGCAAAACTTGCATATTTTGCTTATTATTGCTGCTTAAAATGATCAATTGTCATGTTTTGGGCTGTACTAATTGGTTGGACCTGAAAAAAAAAAACATCTGAAGTACTATAGACTGCCAAAAGTTATAAATCAAGGAGAAGTGCAAAAAACTGTTTGAAGAACAAAAGGTGTTTGTGGTTGGCCAAAATGAACCATGATTTCCAAAACAAGAATCTTGACAACATTCGTGTTTTTTCTCATCATTTCCGGTCAGGTAGGACAAATATTAGGCTAATATCTTAATTGATACTTCTCATAAGTATCTTTACGAACTATTAACTTTGTCAAAATATCATGCCCTTTCCGGCTTCCTGTCCTTCTCGATGTTTTTTTTTTTTTTAAGCATAATTTTGCAGAACAATCAATGCTGTTGTTTACATCCCAGTTAATATCTCCAGTATGGCCGTGCATCCAGGTAACTGACCAAACCATGATGTAAGTGCAAAGCCTCTATTTTACAAGGTGGCAAATTCAATCGTACAAGTGAATTCTTAGAAATATGTACGAATTGGCCATCAGATAGCGCTGGACATTCAGCCATTCGCAGTAAATTAAATGGCGATTTTTATTTCCTTTGATGTATTCAATAAACAAAACTCAGCCATTAAAAGAGATTCGAGACAACATGAGGTTTTCCATAGTTTTTTATTGACAGTTTGTACAAAAAGAGGTATGATAAATCACATAACCAGCAAAGAATAGGCCACATTTACCATAAAAACAACTAGACTTAAAAAAAAAAAAGACAAAAGAAAACAAAATAGGAAATGAAATGAAACAACAGGTGTGACACACAATTTGTTAGTGTTGGTCATGTTAGACTGCGCTATAAAGACACCACACATGAAAATTGCTGAATATGCCATTAAATGTAAAATGAAGATGAAATGATTAATCTAGACCAATGTGTTCAATATTTCTGTCAGTCGGTTAGGCTCAGTTAATAGAATGTCCAGGTCTGTCCATTCAGTCTAATATTGACACCTGAATATTCCAACATCACTTGAATTTCTTCGTAATGCCATTAAAGTCTCTGCGAGACTGTGAAGTTACAAGTGCATTTGTTGAATGCAAACTTGCATGCATGTTTGCAAGAGATCACTTTCTAACACAAGGGCATTACGACTTTAGATACAACACAACTATTTATGCACTAATTTTACTAATCCATCAACGATAGTCTATTCTAATTACACTGAAACATCACGCCTGTTTTCTAAAAACAAATGCTTTTTGTTCATCAGTTAGAACAATATTTAGCAAATCGCAGACTGAGATCACTTTAGCTGTGACGAGTCCAGCATTAATTGCATAATATCGGATGATGTTGTGTGTATAATGAGTAACGAAATCCAATGTGTGATGATGAGCATTACAGTATTCCAGAGCTTCATTAGCAGCATTACAGATATCAATGACTTGAACTGGACAGAAAAGACATTGAAATGTGTGAAATGAATAATGGATGCTACCAAGAGTTTTTGCTGCTTGGAAAAAAAAGGCTCTTTATTGGGATCTACCAACAACATCAGAGGATTAATATAATTACTTTAAATTATAATTTTAAGCCTGTGTGTTGGTTATGAACTATAACGTCTAAATCGCTAACATGAACGGTTTGAGATCCTTCATATCATGAGGGTGTGAAAGTACAGACAACAGTAATGTAAACAAACAAGCGAGATGAAAACACTTGGAAATTTTTTTGACTCCATTTCAAGCAACGAGTCGAGGGCCAGAATGAGGAGTGATAAACAAAATGATATAAAATGCATAAAAAAGAGAACATTCAACAAAATGAGTTTCACGACATCCCTCTGTGATAAATCTATCAAACAAATGCAGTCATTCAAATAATACTACTGCATAATCAGAGGACTTAAGTTATGAACACTGGATATTTGATATGCATACATACAGTATATACACATACAAGAATATCCTTCACTAAAAGTTTAGTACACTGAACTGTACAATAACTTCCAAAGGGAACTGTTCAGCAAAACACTGTCTTGCTTACATAGTAATACTATGTTTTACAATACAAGATCAAAATTGTTCCAAACTGAAAAACAAAACGAAGTTTTGCGCAAGCCTAGGCAGGCCACAAAGTGCATAAACGGTCAGTCAGAAGCCACTGTTCGAGGAATCCATAGGGTGGGAAACAATTCTGCAGCTTTCCCCACTCGGAAGTGGAAAAATGACTATTGCCTTACGACGAATAATGTCGTCACATCGTGGCATGTTGTTTGTAGGCAACATGCTCAGGGTTAGCATTAGCCACTACCATTTAGCCATCTGTAAATTCATGTCTGGCTCTTGCCGACACTTGGGATTCAAGTAGAGGCTTTGCAGCAGTGAACGGTGGCGATAAACTCAGCTCCATCTCAGTTAAAAAAAGGCCCAGTGACGCAAGCAGGACAACATCTCCCATTTCGAAAAAATACCACCCCAAAGTATATACTATACTGATATTAGGACAACGGTATGATCATCAAAAACACACACACACACACAAAATAAGTATGGTTAAACTTAACATGAACCTAACGAAGAAACACTTCAGTTTGAAGCACATGAGGGGCCACAGACCACGTGACCGTCTATATAACAACAGCAAATGGACATTTGTGTGCGGACAACCATCTGCCAGTTTGGAAAGAGTGGAAGGTGACCTCGAGAGGAGAATGCTTGAATGAACAAATTCTGGAGAAATGTCATCTTTGTCAAATGGCGAAGAAAAACATCCATTACAGTAGTCCTACTGTGCCACATCTTAAAAAAAAAAAAAAAACACATTCTTGTGCTTTCTTTTTTCTTTCCTTCAAAGACCTTCAGTCATTTTCCAATCTTGACAATCTTTCTTTCATTAAAACAATGGCTCAGATAAAATTATTTTTGACATGCTTGTTTAAATTCAGGCTTTTCTTCAAGCATTCTCCTCTTTGATTGTCCTTTTCAAAACGGACTTTCTTAAACCTTTCGAGACAAATGGACAGACAGCTTTAGCATATCTGTTCGCCGTTCGCCTCTCCAGTCTGACAGGCTCGAATCCCCCTTGTTCTCGGAGACTACGGCCCCCTGTTGGGGGTTTGGGTTGACAATGCGTTTCTAGGATTTGTTCTACTTCCTTTGGTCTAAGCCTGGGACAATCTCTCTGGGTCTCCATCTAGCTTTTGCTTTCTCACCTTGTTTGTCTCTCTAGCTCTGTCTTTCTCTCCCCCTCTCTTTCCCGCTCTCTCTCCATCTGTTAACCATTGAGCAGGTAGACCACCAGCTCATAGGTGCACATCATTATAGCAGTGTTAGGGATCTGTCGGACCAGGTGAGTGGTGAGGCCTCGGTATAGCGCTCTGTAACCCTCCTCCCGGACCACCATATTTAGAGTTTGGAAGAACGAACGATACTTGCTGCCCTCCTCACGTAGTCTTGTACGAATAACCTCTGTTATGAGAGAAAGAAAGAAGAAAGAAAGAGAGAAAATTAACAAAGAGCTGACATAGAGTGAAGAGAGAACTTTCCTTCTAAATTATATTAGAAACAAAATTAGTGGAAAATTCAACTAAATAAACATTTATTTTTTAAAAATTGCATACAAATTCCAAACCCGTAAGACCTTTGTTGAGCTTCGGATCATAAATTAAGATATAATTGATGAAATCGAGAGCTTTCTGACCCTGCATAGACAGCAACACATCATGGTGTTTAAAGCCCGGAAAGGTAGTAAGGACATTGATAAAACAGTCTGTGACATTAGAGGTTCAACCCTAATGTTATGAAGCTACGAGAATACTTTTTGTTAGCAAAGAAAACAAAAATAGTGACTTAAGAAATATTATTGCTGCACCAATAGCAGAAATAATAAACCGTAGCAGATCTATACAGGTGGAGCTGGGGAGGTGGAGGATTTCAGAGTAACTCTGAAGCATGTTGCAAAATGCTCTAATGAATGCTAACCAGCCATTTAAATGTAAAGCAGCAGGCTTGTATTCTCGAATTATGGTTAAACTGCTGATGACACATTGACTATTTTAACTATGTCCTTACTACCTTTCTGGGCCTTGAACGTGTCAGTTGCATTGCTGTCTATGGGGGTTAGAAAGCTCTCAGATTTCATCAAAAATATCTTTTTTTTTTTTTCTGAAGCTCAACGAAGTCTTACGGGTTTGGAATGACATGGGAGTGAGTAATTAATGACAGAGTTTTCATTTTTGAGTAAACTAACCCTTTACAACCATGTAGTACAAAATAACCCAATGCCAACTACAAAGTAACAATGAAACAAACATGAACTATTACAAAGAAATAAAAATATAGCACTTACCGTGAGGATAAGCAATTGAAGTGGCACATGTCTTAGATGTGGCAGCAGCCAGCATCATTCCAACAAAGTCTGAAGCATCTTTTACAGATTCATCTTCGTCATCCATGTTAGCGTTGGCCTTGGACTCAATAAGTTTGCGTTTAATGCTTTCATAGATGACAAAGTGGATGACAGTCTCTGATATGCCAGCATAAGATGCAGACATGCCCCTGTAGAATCCCCGTAACCCATCTGACTGATAGACCCGCCGGACACACTCAAATGCACTCATGCGCCGTTCTCCACGGTTCCTGGAGAAAGATAAACATGGTAAACGTCAGAAATCTGCTTTATAATATTCCCTCATTCAATGTCCCCTAAAATACATAACATTTCTGAATGATCATGTGACACTGAACACTGGAGTAATGGCTGCTAAAAATTCAGCTTTGCCATCACAGGAATAAATTACATTTTAAAATACATTCAATTAGAAAAGTCATATTAAAGGGTTCACCCAAAAACGAAAATTAGCCCATGATTTACTCATTCTCAGGGCATCCTAGGTGTTTATGTCTTTCTACTTTCAGACGAATCCATTCGGAGTTACATTAAAAATTATCCTGGCTCTTCTAAGCTTTATATATCAAGGGTTCACACAAAACAAGGGGAATCCTCTTTTAGCTATTATGCCGCCACGCAGTTGGAAGCAGCTTCCAGAAGAGATCAGATGTGCTAATACATTAGCCACATTTAAATGCAGACTCAAAACTCATCTGTTTAGTTGTGCATTTATTGAATGAGCACTGTGCTACGTCCGAACAGATTGCATTATTTTATGTATAATCATTTTTACTGTGTAAATTAATTTTAAATCATTTTAAATGTTCTTAAATTCTGTTTTTATTGTTGTGATTATAATTATTAATTTTTATGATATTATGATTTTAATTCCTCTTATGTACAGCACTTTGAATTACCATTGTGTATGAAATGTGCTATATAAATAAACTTGCCTTGCCTTATAATGACAGCAGGAAGGTGTTTCTGTTCAACAGTCCAAAAGCAGTTCAATAAAGTGCATCCATCCATAATAAAAAGTGCTCCACACGGGGGTGAATAAAGGCCTCCTGTAGCAAATCTATGCATTTATGTAAGAATAATATCCATATTTATAACGTAGTAATCACTTTTCTCAAGCTTGCACCAACTGTCGTACACGGAAGTTCAACTGTTGCATGCATTAGCCAGCTTATGGTTCCTCACTGAAGGTAAGCAGACCTGAGCCTGATCAGTACATAAATGCCCTATGCATACATCTTACGTCATCCACCCGGAACGGCTTAAACGTATGATGGTTAGCACAAGCTAGACAGAAGTGATTATTACTATTTAAATATGGATATTTTTCTTACAAAAACACATCGATTCGCTACAGGAGACCTTTATTCACCCTTTGGAGCTGTTTGGAGCACTTTTTATGATGGATGGATGGACTATATTGGACTTCTTTTGGACTGTTGAACCCACCCACTCCCATTATAAAGCTAGAAAGAGCCAGGATCATTTTTAATGCAACTCCAATTGGATTCGCCTGAAACAAGAAAGTCATATGAACCCCAGGCTACATTGAGGATGAGTAAATCATGGGCTAATTTTCATTTTTGGGTAAACTAACCCTTTAAATTACAATAATATTTCACAATATTTCTATTTGAATGATGTGGACAGCAAATAGTACAACTTACCTGGCATCGAGCTGCAACCGAGTCTTTATAAGCCAGATCGGGTTGGTTGCTGTAATGGCAGTAAACCCTGGGAAAAAGAGGTATTCCAGATCAGGCTTGGAAGTGATATTGTCAGAGTAACTCAGAGCACAGGACATTCAATAGTTCTAATGACTCTAAAACAAACAAACTTTCCCTAAAGAAACTCCACACTTCAGAGAAATGCTGTGGACATCTGTAAAATATGCTTATGGCCTGTTTGTTTCAGTTTAAAATGTGAATCTGAATCTCGTTGACCTCATTTCAGCATATCATACCAGTCTTAAACACCAACAGTGTGTACAGAACTACACGTTCTCTTCAGGAATGCCCAGCATCGTTAACAGCGATTGCTATCTTGTGTCAAGAAAACCATTACAGGTCCACTAGGCACTTATTTAATATTTTCAGGTGAGAACCATAAGCACATCTTACAGTGGCCACAGCAGTAAATAAGGCCTTTTAGCTAAAGCATTAAGCAGCTTTTCATCTATAACAGGACTCTGAAACCAATGTAGCTTTACTTCTGAAATATTTAGCCCTATCTTCACTGAATTAAATGGACTGAGTGAAAACTAAATCATCTTTAGAAAAGAGCCTTAAGTTAAAAAGAACCACTATTCAGTTACATAACTGCAGCTAAATCACAAAAAACTGTTATGTTTATGTTTTATGTTAGGCAAAAGATTGTTTTTCACAGCATGGGCACTAAATTATACCACCGCTGTGATTGTTGAAATCCATGCCATGCTAGTATTATGCTGGCAGGCTGTGTGATGCGACAAAATATTAGTAAATGACATTAGCACAACAATGGCTGAAATTATTTTATGTTTGCTGTTTAGGTATGTGTATGCAAATTAAGGTTATGTGCGTCTTAAAGAGATTTAAAGGAATAGTTCACCCAAAAGTAAACATAATTTTCTCACCCTCAGGCTATACAAGATGCTCTATCGAAACAGATTTGGAGAAATTTTGCATTACATCACTTGCTCACCTCCCCTGCGTCCTCTGAAGTGAATGGGTGCCATCAGAATTAGAGTTCAAACAGCTGATAAAAACATCACAATCCACAAGTAATCCACACAACTCCAGTCCTTCAATTAACGTCTTGTGTAAACAAATATGTCTATGTTCACTTGTTAATAGTACTTGATCTTTCACTAGAGAAAGCAATATCATGGATAGAGGACTGGTTTGAAGTTGCTTCACAAGATGTTAAATCATGGACTGGAGTCTTGTGGTTACTTGCGTATTATTGTGATGTTTTTATCAGCTGTTTGGACACTCATTCTGATGGCACCCATTCACTGCAGGTGATGCAGTGCTAAATGTGACCCTGGACCACAAAAGGGGGTAATTTTTTTATTAAATTAAGATTGATATAATCTGAAATCTGAATAAATAAGCATTGATGTATGGTCTGCTAGAATAGGACAATAATTGGCAAAGATGCAACTATTTGAAAATCTGAAATCTGAGGGTGTAAAAAAAATCAAAATATTGAGAAAATTGCCTTTAAATTTATCCAAATTAAGTTCTTAGCAATGCATATTACTTACATTTACATTACATTTAGACATAGCAGACGCTTTTATCCAAAGCAACTTACAAAAGAGGACATTGGAAGCTATCAAAATCAACAAAAGAGCAATAACAGCACTTTTTTTTGTTATAAAGTGCAATAACAAGTCTCATTTAGCCTAACGCAGTACATGTAGCAAGGTTTTTATTTTTTAATAATTATATAATAAATCAAATTAAAATAGAATAAAAAAGAAAATGCAAGCTAGTGTAAGATGCCTAAAATAGATAGATAGAATATAAAAAGAACAGAGAAGCTATTGTTAGTTTAGTTTTTTAAGAAAACAAGCAGTAAGTAAATCAATAGAGTATAAGTCTCAAAGGGCAAGTTCTTTTAAGAATAGAATTAGAATAGAGGGTGCTAGAGTTATAGGGTCAAATAAAGATGGAAGAAATGTGTTTTTAGCTGATTCTTGAAGATGCGTAAGGACTCAGCTGTTCGGATTGAGTTGGGTAGGTCATTCCACCAGAAGGGTACATTTAATGTAAAAGTGAATTTGTGCCTCTTTGGGATGGCACAATAATGCACCGTTCACTTGCAGAATGCAAGCTTCTAGTGGGCACATAAGTCTGAAGTAATGAATTTAGGTAAAGGGCTGCAGAGCCAGTGGTGGTTTTGAAGGCAAACATTAATGCCTTGAGTTTTATGCGAGCAGCTATTGGTAGCAAGTGCAAATTGATGAAGAGAGGTGTGATGTGTGTTTTTTTCCGCTCATTAAAAATTAATCTTGCAGCCAAATTCTGGATTAATTGTAAAGGTGTGATAGAACTGGCTGGAAGACCTGCCAAAAGAGCATTGAAATAGTCCAGCCTGGACAGATCATTACTAATCAAAAATGAAGTTTTCATATATTTACGGTATGAATTTACTAAATGAATTGTTTGGCTATTGATACACAGTTACCCATGCTACTAGAGACTGGTTTTGTGGTCCTACATCTGGGATGGCCTAGGGGTGAGTACATTTTCAGAAAATTTAAAATTTTGGGTGAACTACTTCTATTAAGTGTGCTTGCATTGTATTAACAGCATTAAACGCAACAGCAAAATATTCTGCATGATGTTGGTGGGAACAATTAGCTTATCTATTCAACTGCAACAAAATGAAGCACAAAGCCTGTGCTCTGTGTTGTGGGTGCACAAAATATCCCAGAACAAAATAAACTAAAGAGAGCAAGACAATGGCAATTGGGGATGAAAATATTTGTGTGCGCTTCTAACAGTACAGTGTAAAACGTCAGTGTTTTCTTAGGCTAAACAAACCAAAAGTCTACTGAGCTAGAGTAGAAGCTCTAGAGAGGGTAAGAGGCCTAAGGCAACTGACTGTTGAAGGGAGGGGAGGGGGGATGACAGATCGGTACAAGAGAGTAAGAGAGAGAGAGTGTGTCTCTGACGAGTACTCACAGGGGAGGGGCAAAGCTCCTCTCCTCACAGCTGCAGGACGAAGCCTGCAGATATGGGGGGCAGAGCAGGCTGGCTCACAGACCCTCACGCAGGGTGAAAGCTACAGTAAAGGCCTAAAATAGACACAGGCTTTTCTGTACCACAGTCACAAGCAGCAGTCCACATGCCCCTCAGAGTCAAGTCAAACCCATGAGGGAGTGGAACACGACAATAAACCCTGCCCACCTCCCATTAAATCCCGCCCACCTCCCCAACCAAACCCCGCCCACCAATTACATCAAACAATGACCATTCCATCCCATTTAAAACATTGAAGAGTGCTTTCATTTTCCTTTCTTTTTTAAAGGATAGAGGGAGAAAGACTGTAAGACAGATAGAGAGAGACAGAGAAAGATAGAGCGAGATGAAAATGAATTTTTGAGTTTTAAAGGACATCATTAGACCAGTGTTTTTCATTTTAAATGTTAAGGTACAGAACAGAGCTGATCTTGCTGTAGTAACACTATTTCTCTTGATCATATCTGAGCTTTAGCAATGCTGGGTCATACAAAATCAGATGATACAAAATCAGATGATACAAAAACAGCTACAAAATCAAACTTTATATCAATAATAACTTTAAGAAGGGTCAGAGGCAGTGCATGTAAGAGTCCAATGCTAACCTTGTCATTCCTGTTGGCAAAATCATTTTTTGAGCACAATTTTGAAGCGTGAGTTTGATAAGATTGTTGAATATGCTGGTGCGAATAGTAGAGAGGGATGTTTTTCTACATAATAAAATACTAATATGTTTAAATAGGGTAGGGTCTAGGGCTGCCCCCAAATAGTCGACTAACTGTTAGGGTAAACCGTTAGGTTAGAGGCTTGGCTAACCAAAATTTTATTAGTCGCAGAGAAAAAAAAAAAAATGAAGTCACTCAGTCCATGACACACAGATCATTAACGGCTGGTCTTTGTGGTAATATAAATGACTTTTTATCTGAAAGATTTATGTACTAGCAACTTTACATGGCCGCTCAATCTAACGATAACCTAGAAAAATGTGCGCTATTCAAGTGTCTGTGCGGAGTGTGGTAGCTGAATAGTACCGTGCTTACTGCATGACAGATGGAGGCATCTGTGTGGTCTTGCTCTTAAAATACAGATTAAAGTAATACATCTTTCAAATCTGTAAAGACTCTACGTTTATTTGTGTGCACTTACAATAACGAAATGTTGCGCTTTTGTAAAATAATGAAAGCAAATTCGCTTTCTGCCGTCTCGGTCTCTGAACTTGAGTGCGTTCAAAACAAAATATTAACTGAAACACTGTATACTTGCCATACAGACATGAAATATATATAGAGATATATAGAGAGAGCAGCAAAATGTCTACTTTCAAATAAACCAATTCAAATGGAATACAAATATTCGGTATTGATGGAATTCATCTCTTAAGATGAAAACAAAGAAAGCACTAGATTGTCAAATTATTAAAACGTTAAGGCTTCCTTGCTGTTTTAAATAATTATATCTGCCAGTGTGCTCTCGCAAGTTTTTTTTACTTGTGCTTGAGCGCTTGTTAAGCTATGTGGGCAATTAAAGGTTCGATATTGGTTTATTAATAAACATGCTACTAATAGTCGACTAATGCTTAAAATGAATGACTACTAGTCGATCAGAAAAATCTTTAGTCGAGGGCAGCCCTAGTAGGGTCAAAATAAATTAACAATTAAATCACACAAATGTTATTATTAGGATGAATTCTCAGCAACCATTACTCAAGTCTTCAGTGTCACATCCTTCAGAAATCATTCTAATATGCTGATTGTGTGCTTAAGAAACATCTCTTATTATTAGAAATGTTGAAAACAGTTAAAATTATTTGTGGAATATATAAAACATTTTTCAGTATTATTTGATTAATAGAAAGTTCAAAAGAACAGCATTTAGTTTAAACAGAAATCTGTGAAAATGTAATTTTAATCAATTTAATACATCCTTGCTGAATAAAAGTATTAATAAATAAATAACAGAACAAAAATAAATTGATTTTCAATGCAGAGTTTGGACTGCTCTGTATGATTGCATCATTTGATTGTTCAGCGGCCTGACGTGGTTAATAGAGGCCTTGCGGTGACTTTATATTATTTCTATGATTCAGTCATAACCTAACCACAATGATGAACAATGTGTGGGCCATACGTGACATGCATCAGGTGGCAGGAACTGAGCTAGCGCAACTGTAAACTGATGCTGGTACAAAGAGCCATTAAGAAAGGGAAGAAAAAAAAAATCACCTGTGCTTTTGAGAGGAGAGAGCGACTCGTGTAATGAATATTTCATAAGCCTGTCCCTTATCGTATGCCAATTTTCCATTGCAGGCCTTCAGGGACCTATATTTAACCACTTTTGTAATGTAAGGGCTATGTGTGTTGTAAGATGTAGTTTGTCAGGCCATGTGGCCCCTCTTTCTCTTATCTTCAACACACAGACACAACATGCTAGGAATGTTTACTTTGCGACGAATATGTTTTTAATATGACGAATATCTTGCAAAATAACATACTGCAATCAAATGACAAGGTTAGCATTCAGGACTGAAATTAAATAACAAAAAAGAAGTAGTTTTTCACTGAATTTACCTTTACAGGGGGTTACAGGCTGGCAAGGGGGCCATGTGTCAAAACTGCGTAATCACAAGGAGGTTAAAAAAAAAAAAAAAGAACTGCAAGCCAGCTACAGTGGCCACATGAATTTAAATAACCATAATTATCATTATTAATAATCATCATTAGGAGAATCATGATCATACCGGTGAGTAGAGACGTGACTACCTGAGGCGTCCCGATCCCGCCCGTGTCAGTCGCGAGGACCGCTGCCCACCGCGCATGGCACTCTACATGTTAGCGTAGCGCCCTGCTAACGGCCGCTACTACACACAGCACAGACAGCGTGTGAAGCCAGACTGTTTAGTAGCACACTGGCATGTAATGACTTATGTCCTCCAGCCCTCAAAAGGTAGAAGAAAACAAAAAAGGAAAAAAGAAACTGGGAAAGGAAAGCACAACCCAAACTTTAAGGACCTGTTGTTGCAATACTGCTATTAAGCTTTCAAGCTGAAATAACATGCTTGAAAGTTGGCCTATTTATTTTAGAATTCAATTTTAATTACATTTTAAATGTATGTATTTAACATTGTCTTTCTGTGGAGACTACTTTCTATAAATGAATCATTTATTCATTCAAACTGTCTTGACAGACTAAAAGAGAACACGAACATTTGCTGTTAGTATGATTAGCTTTAAATATGTCTGCTTCAAAGAGATAACTGTGATCCTGAAAGTCTTCAATTGTGCTTTCGGTCTAAATGCTGTCATACCTTGAAAAAGGTAACCCAAAATACCATGGCTAAACTCTCCCACTTGTACTAGATGGTCACTAGGATAAAGCATTTTAATCGTAACAAGACTGTCATTGCTAAACAAAAGCGACTGACAAACATTGGTTATAAACACCCCAATGATGCAATCTCTGGTTTGTGCACACTAAGAGATGAGTATCATTTTAGTTCAGTGTGTGAAATACAACAAAAAAGAGCCAATGCAAACTTAAGTCAAAAATGCATTTACATGAAAGATGTAGCTGGGACTCTTACCTGCTAAACCAGCGGACAGCATGTGCACCTGTGTGGAGTCAGGGTCAAAAACATTGTTCAGCTTCTCTTTGGCTGTGGAGTAGGCAGCAAAATAAATTGCTCTGTGGACAAAACAGGAATTGACAACATTAATTGGTTGTGATGTACAGTTTTGCTTTTTATTTGCAGCAAGAACAAATATTTTTAGTTATGTTTTTCACATTAAAATCTTTGGGTAGAGTTACGGCTGAATAATCAAGGTATCTTCCGATTATTTGTTGTTGTTTTTTTGTTGAAAAAAAAAAAACAAGAATCATGCTTGATTTTCCAATTTTACGTTCAGGACTAGAAAATAAATAAATGACTTGAAATTCCACTAATTGGTCAACCAAACATTAAACCGTGCCGTCATCTGTTCTTCTGCAGTTCCGCGTAGCAGAAAACAGTCCTCCTATTAACATCTGCACCCACAGTCTACATTTTTGGCACATCGTCTGTTTTATTGAGCTGAGTTTTGGACAAGAGATGAAGTTGAAACGATATAGATATGTAAAGATATGACATTATTTCATATCAATGTAGTATATGGTCTATTATTCCATTTTTATTTTTTTCATTGTTAAATTTTAGGGGTTATGTTAAATAGCCACTACAAAATAGCACATCTCGAACCCCTGAAATAACACTTTGAACAAAAAGCCAGGGTGTTTATTTATTTTGCAATAAAATGTTTAGTTTTATTAGTAATTACGAGCCAATTATTATTAGTAGTAGTATTGCTATAAGAGGCAGTTGATTTTTTACATTTTAGAGTTTTTTTTTCTAATCTTATTAAATATGTATGTCATCTTTAATGTTACATTTTTGAATTAAATTATTTTAGATAAATGTCACGATTCTGCTACGTGGAACTACGGAAGAACTAATGATGGCACGGTTTAATGTTTAGTTGACCAATCAGCAGAAAGCACATGCAGAGATAAAAAATCCAAGTCGTTTATTTATTTTCTAGCCCTAAATGTAAAAACGGAAAATCAAGCATGATTCTCGTTTTTTTTTTTTTTTTTTTTCGTTTTTTTCTTACAATTTTTTTACAATTTTCTTATTTTTCGGTTTTTAATATTAAATTTTAAAAAATTAATGATCGGAAGATACCCTGATTCTGAATGTACATTATCTCTCACTACAGTTTCTAACAAAACTAAACAAAAAACAAACATTACGGCCTTGTCTACACACCAATACGTTTATGTTGGAAAACGCATTGTATTCTCTTGTTTTTTTTGCTTTTTGAAAACGTGTACATGACTACCCTACATTAGTTCCATTAAATAAATAAAAAAAACATTATTTCTACGGTTATGTTATTACATAAATATTTTTATGGATGGGTTAGGGCTAAATGTACAGTGGTGGCCAAAATTATTAGAACAGTAGTATTTTCACCAGCTAAAAAATGGTTTCTAGAAATGGTCAGGTCTGATCCCATCATCATCCAGTTTGCCTGGAATGACCTGAAGAAACAGAACAAACATCCAAGATGCTTCAAGAAACCTACCTGAAAAGCTGAAAAAAAGTACTGTTAAAGGTTTTAGGCACTTGTTAAATGTGTAAAAAATGCTGTAAAATGAGGATGCTGTCAAAAATTAGGTCATAAATGGATTTATTAATTAACTTCTATTAACTAAATTAAATCAACATTTGGTGTTACTATCCTTTGCGTTTAAAGCAGCTTTTGCCCTAGGTTCACTTGGGCACAGTTTTTCAGGTAGCTTTGTAGGTAAGTCTCTTGAAACATTTTGGAGACGTTGCCAAAGTTCTTCTGAATTTATTCTGTCTCAGTTTGTTCTGTTTCTTCATGTCATTCCAGACAGACTGGATGATGATGAGATCAGATCACTGTGTGGAGCACTGGCTGTTGTCAGACTCCTTGTGCAAACAAAAATCTGACTGGATTATTACACACTACAGCAAAAGATTGAAATAACTGACTAAAAACCATTTTTAGCTGGTGAAAATACTAGTGTTTTAATAATTTTGGCCAGCACTGTACATTATCTCACGTATTACAGTTTCTAACAATACAAAACAAACAATCAAACAAACATGACATAAAGCTAACTGGGGTAATGCAGCAAAATGCTCATATCATCATATCACATGTTCTGTATTAGCTACCAGATTTCTTTTCTTAGACAGGGCAAATGCTAAAACACACTCGAGAAAAAAAAAAAATCAAAAGGATTATTCAAATGAAAATTTCCGATGTAGGATTTAAGCCTTCCTCACTGGGAGTTTTTTTTTCCCCTTTTTTTCCTTTAATCTAGGTTACATAATTCTCGCACGCACACCACAAGGGTAAATTTTAAGGTCTAACAGAGCAACCTGCCAACAAGCTAAGCAGCCATTTGTTTCCTGATGAGATGCTTATAAACACATGCTTCCTCCTGCCTCTTCAAAACAACAACCGATCAGCATCCTTCCACATCTGACCAACAGCCAATCAGATCCCGGCTTAAATATCTGCCAATCCTGTGTGAATATAATGCGGTATTTTGGTGCACGGCTTAATTTGGCCATCTGAATGAAATAACGTGACCTTCACGGGAGGATGTTACATAAATAATCTCAAACCGGATTAAACTAAAAACTGGAATTAATTATGGCTTACAATCTAAAGTCTATAGTTAACGTCAGTATGTGTGCGTAAGCACATACCTAGCCTTATTTATTTATTTTCACATACGTGTGCATTTATTCTTTACGTAACGCAAACAGTCACGAGGCAGCCATTCCAGCTGTGATGGCAGAGGACAAACAGGACGGGAGCGCTAATACATGCACAGATGGAGGCACACACACCTCCTGCAGCATGAAAAGGGTGCAAACACTGAAATACAGACATTTTAAGTGGCTTAGTTGCAACACCATCTCCCACATACCAATTTGAATGCGATTAAACTGTGCAGAGATGCACGTAAAGCTCAAGTGAATGAGCGCATGAGAGCAGCTAGTCTGTAGTATAATGATGACACACTGCAGTCAATGAAAAAAAGCACGAGTGATTCATAAAGGAGAGAGGAAATATTCACCAGCGTGAATACAGAGCAGAGAATGCGATCACAGTCTCACACGTTAAAACACTACTAACGCAGTAGACCTAGAGTTTTACTAATGTAAAAAGCTGCATCCATAGCTTACTAGGTTTTGGAACTGATTAAGTGAGCACTATAGATTTAAGTATCCACTCTAGTTGAATTACAAGCTCTTCTGTCAAGAGTTAACCAAGAGAACAGAGGGCTCATAGCTAGTTTAGTCTGTAATAAGACTGTGACATGATTCCCTGGTGATGATATGCTGAGATTAGAGCAATGAGACATGACCAACGGGCCCTTATGTAACAGTTTGAGGGGGGGGGGAAAAAACTATATTTTTTCCTTTTCCATATCAACTGCAGTGAGGAAATACAGCAAATCCCAAAAGAAAATAGTGAGGAGCACAAATCCAAAAACAACCATTTATTATTCCACGGCGAAGTGAAAACATCTCATGAGTCAAGCGCATATGTAGGTAATGGTGCGCTACAGTCAGGTTCTATAAGTAAAAATTCTATTTATTTTCCTCACAGGGAAACAGATTTTGAAGGATAACTTAAACCTTTTAAGGGATAGTTCACAGAAAGATGAAAATTGTGTTATTAATTCCTTACCCTCCTGTTGTTTCAAACCTGCACAACCTTTGTTCATCTTCAGAACACAAATTACGATTTTTGATTAAATATAGAGCTTTCTGACCCTCAAAAGACAGCAAGGGAACTACAACGGTCAAGGCACAGAAACGTAGTAAGAACATTGTTAAAATAGTCCATTTGACATCAGTGGTTCAACTGTAATGTTATGAAGCTACAAGAATACTTTTTGTAAGAAAAGAAAACAAAAATAACTTTATTTAATCATTTTTCTCTTTCACGTTATACACTTTTAGACCATGGTAGTTGTATTGCTGTCTATGCAGGGTCAGAAAGATCTCAGATTTCATTATGAACATTTATAATAATAATATAATAATTTGTGTTCCGAAGATAAACGGGTTTAGAACAACATAAGGGTGAGTAATTAATGGCAGAATTTTCATTTTTGGGTGCACAATCTCTTTAAACTAAAGACAGACCTACTCTACTGTGAGATATGAGGTTGTTAACTGATGGCATTTGCTTTTGTTGTCGTCTATTTGCATTATTTCAACAGTTTTTAATTAATCATATTTAACAATGGAAGACCATTGTTGAATAAGAAGTCTCCACAAATGAGAGAATCTAAACCAGAAAAAAGTCTAAAAAGAAAATCTCCCTACGCCCTCAAACTACTTAGCAAATTTGGCTGAAAATGTAACATTTATTTATATTTCAATTGTCATTTGTGACCCTGGTCTTAAGTAGCACAGGTATATTTGTAGCAATACCCAAAAATACACTGTATGGGTCAAAATTATAGATTTTTTTCTTTATACGAAAAATCATTAGGATATTAAGTAAAGATCATGTTTCATTAAGATATTTTGTAAATTTCCTACTGTAAATATATCAAAACTTCATTTTTGACAACTTTAAAAGTGATTTTTAAAATTTTTTTTTTTTGCAAATACTTGTATCTCGGCCAAATATTGTCCAATCCTAACAAACCATACATCAATGGAAAGTGTATTTATTCAAAAAATGTACTATTATGACTGGTTTTATGGTGCAGGTACACATTTGTGATGTTTCATGGGATTGTAGCTCGTCCCTTCATTAATTCCGTTAAGTACACAATCTTACACCAGTTTGTAATGTTATAATTAGCACTTGTGTTTTTGCATACAGGTCTTACCTGGATGGAGCCACTCCCACCAAGTTGGGCCCAAGCCCCCTAAAGAGTGAGCGAGGACCTTCTTTCTCTAGTATTAACCTGAGATAGAAAGGGAAAGTTAAAACAGAATATGTAAATGTCTATGTGAAAGCTTAGTGGACACTAGCACCCCTGTCATTATAATATGATAGCTGCAAAATTTACCCGAATGAATGTTGTTGCCATGACATTCAACATTTGCTTCACTATCTTCCAATAAGTTATTCAGACCAACCGAGGGGTTTGAGACAAAGCAGGTAATTTGAAGAACCAATGCCTAAGCTGTACCTTAATCAAAGCTATCTGCTGTTCATAGCAGCAGTCGTTCTTAAAAATTGACCTATGAAAATGTAATTTAGTCCAACCTACAAAGGTTATACACATTCAGCAAATTTGTCAGAGGAACTTGCGCTGACTATCTTCATACAAACTAGGTGCAAGTTAATGTTTTGCATATTTTTCCTATAGAAATAGACATGTTCAGACTATTCTAGAATTCCTCTTTCAGAAGTTTGTTAAAAAACTGCATCTGTAACTCATTTGCTCCTGACCTACTTTTCATTTTTTTCCCCCTCTGATTCTGGAGAAATACAATAGGCATGAATAACACTGCTCGCCGGAGGCCAAAAAAGAAAAGTGATTCCAATCCTGGAGAAGACAGCAAGGCTACACCCAGAAACCATAGCATTGCAACAATTTGCCAGACTAGCAAAATACTGCCAAATCTGGCTTGCAGAGAACTATACTCTCTCTGCAAGACTACTTACAAAGGGCCAGAAAATAGAAGCAGACCTGACTGGGCCCAGAAAATGCATTCATTTATTATTATCTTTATTCACGGTCAATGGCCTAGTTATAACTTGGCATGCAAAAGTATCGTCAATTGGCTCAAAACATTGTTATTGTTGACCTAATAGCCAAAACAGCTATAAAAGCATTTTGACTGCCCTTCTGCCCTTCATGGTTGGCCAGCAACCATGTTAGTAGAACATGGGCAGATGCAGGTATGCTGCTGACATTCAGAACATTACTGATCTTTCTCTCAATTTTCTGACACTCTTGCCTCTATGGTCAACTACAGCTGGTTGTAATATACAGTCAGCAAGAGAGACCCACGGAGAGACTAAACAGAGAACAGCTTTGATTGCATACTCAAAGTCTACAATACTGTTGATTGTAAAGATTCTTTAAAGATTCTTGTTTTTATGGTACCAACAAAGATTATGTCCTATAGAAATATGCTGCAATGTTTTGGCCAGTTTTCACTTGTTGTTTTTGAAACATGAAAACACTGGTTTAAATGCTCTGGAGCATGATGAACCATGTTTTGCGAGGTTGGGTTTTGAAGTGCTCACTTGAGACAGTGCAGAGGCCCCGGCGGGGACATGCGGGCCACACTGGTTCCATTCACAGTGCTGAGCTGAACCTCAGAGATGTAGAGAGTCACCGAAGATGACTGCAGCCTCGTCTTCACCACCTCCAACGGACATGTCAGAATCGCACCCACAGTGCCACCACAGCTAAAGACAGAGAGGAAATATTATTATACACTTCTATTTAAACAACATAAATTGTAATAAAAAAAACTAGTTCATTTAAAATCAATTTGAAAAAAATATCTGCTTTTTAAACAATTTCAAAATGATTCATGCAAAAAAAGTTAAAAACACGCAGCTTTTTCTATACCGATACACAGCAATACAACAGTAATATAAATATACACACACTCACTCTACTGTTGGAGTCTTTTAATGTTTTTAACGTTTAGAGAAATAAGTCTATTGTGCTCACCAATGCTGCATTTATTTGATAAACTATACAGTAAAAACCGGTAATTTGTTGATATATTAATACAATTTAGACCGCTTAACTAACAGTCAAAGTTTTTGAACAGCAAAATTTGTAATATTTAAAAAAAAGTCTCTTCTGCTCACCAAGTCTGCAATAATTTAATCTAAAGTACAGCAAAAGCAGTAAAATTTGAACTATTTTTACTATGTAAAATAACTTTTCTATTTGAAGACATTTTAAAAATAACTTACTCCTGTAATTTCAAAGCTGAATTTTTTGAATCATTATTCCAGTCACATGATCCTTCAGAAATTATTCTAATATTCTGATTTTCTGCTCAAGAAACATTTTATTATCATTACTTTTTATTATTATTATTATTATTATTATTATTATATTGAAAACAGCTGAGTAAAATTTTTCAGGTTTACTGCTTTTGCTGTAGTTTGGATCAAATAAATGCAGGTTTGGTGAGCAGAAGATACTTCTTACTGTTCAAAAACTTTTGACTGGTAGTGCATTTTAACATTTTATTTCTGTGATTGCAAAACTAACATTTTTAGCAGCCATTACTGCAGTCTAAAGTGTCAGAAATAATTTTAGTATATTAATGTTGAAAGCAGTTGTGCTGCTTAATGTTTTTGCAGAAACCGCAATACATTTTTAATACGGATACGCAATACGGATTCATTTAATACGCAATACGGATTCATCATTAAATATCATAATGTACGGAGCATTTTACACAACTACTTTTACATACCACTATTTTCTGACATTTAATGCATGTTGCTTTTGTCAATGATCAATTTATTTTGGCATTAATAAAAAAATAAGCTGCTGACATAAATTGTATTGAATTTAGGTGTCAAAGCATTTTTCTTTCTGCTGACATCCACAGTGCTTAGACTTGTGAAAGCAGCAATGACTAACATCTGTATGTGGGTCAAGTTTAACATGTATTTGCTTGTGTTCATGTACACAGCAGGGAGAGAGGGGGCAGAAAAAGTGGGCCCAGCATGCAACAGGTCAACGGTTAGACCTAAAAAGACCTAAAACAACTTCCCTGAAATAGTGTATAAACCAGATACTTCTTATCTTGATAGGTTTTCACCAAGCATCAAAATGGACTACAATCAAGATACAACTATGTCACTAAATGTCAAAGGTCTGACAACACACCTCTTAATCAAACTAATAGAAAGCTGCATAAACAGATTCCCTGCTTTTATTATGTGAGTGTGTAAAGTTAACAAAAGCAGAACTTAATGTTGACAACATTAAACCTGCTGACCTCAGAATTGAATTTCTGTGTTTTAAACCCTGCATCTCTAAAGGTCTATTTATTGTGCCGCCTTTCGAAAGACCGACCCACATGCAGGGAGCAGCTGTGAACTTTGTCCCAGATATGGAGCCCTCTAGTTTGTTGCTGCTAAGGTTTACACACTGACTCTCTCACTCATTCTCTCTCTCTGTGGTTGGCCAATGAACAGTATGATCATGCAGACTTCACGAGCAAAACCCATTTGCCTCTCCTATTAAATTGCTCTGCAGAGGACTTTTAAAGAAATTCCACTTGTTTTTTTATTATTCACAGGTACTTACAGAATTCTACTCTTTTAGAAAAAAATATATAAGGAGTTTTGTTTGTGAATAAAAAGGGGAAGTAGTGCAGGAAAAGAGGAAAGGGACTGCATTATATTTCTTCAGAAATGCAAGACCAAACAGGCAAATGTTTCACCAAAGTGAAGTCCCCTGGTCAATGATTAGTAGTTTTGAAGCACCAAAAAAAAAAAGTTTGCATTTGAAGTTTACACAGCAGTGTTCAAAGTGTTGTAATTCTCAGGAGTAAAGTAACAAAAGTGTTGGATAATGTAACCTGTCCCTTTTGAACAGGACATGAACCAAATTGAAACTCAAGTCCAGTCAAAAGTCATCTGACTAAACTGGCTTAGTGGTTCCCATACAAGAATCTCTTGTGGTGCTGTTCATAAACACAATGTTTGTATTGTACACATATGTTTTTAGTATTTTTGTGTGCAATATTTGTTATCTAACTACTTACAATGCATTTGTGTACATTTAAAGTCAGCATGAAAAAGGCTCTGATCATCTTTGATCAGTTAAAAAACATGATTTGTCATGTTGACTTTAGGAATGCATTGACTTTCCAATTCTTACAGCCCCATAACTCTTTAAACATGACGGCCAAGAGGCGATACTAGTATGAGAAATACTACTATGAACCTAAACTACTTTGTCCAAAACTAAAATAACTGTTTGTATGCGACAAGTAAATTAAAATTAGGCTGAAATCTAATATGAAAATTTTTAAATCGGTGTTTGAAATAGAAATAGTGCTACATTTGTCATATTCTTTCACTATTTATCATCCAATATTGGATAATAAGCAGCCAAAATCGACTTATAACAAAAAAAACAGGGTGTCCAATTACAGGATTATTTCTATGAACTGACAAGGGAATCTCATTTCCACTGCTGAGTGATTTTCTCTATCACAGAACAATCGATTTGTTTATCACAGTTCTTTCCAGTGGCAGATCATCTGTTCACTCCTCACAGTTAGCCTTGAATCTGTAACTCATCACCAGTTATTCTGACATGTGATATGTATGAATGAACTAATCTTAAAATACACCAACCAACCAACAACTATATGCACCCAAACCTTTTAAAACACATTGTCAGGATATAGATGACCCATTAGGGCATTTACCCACATATTTAGCAGTTATTATAAGCTTCTATTTAGACCTTATATCACCCTCCAGGGTCAGACTCATCAAATGACCTTCAGAGATATAAGCTTGTTACAGGGCGATACTCTTCTCATATCTGTTGCATTCCTGATTGTGAAAATTACTAAGGAAGTAACCTTTGATTCGAAGATTGAACAGAAAACGATGTTTGTATGCGAGTGCAAAAGAGCAGCCAGGGACATGCAGGAATGAGAATGGAGTCAAAAATAGCTGTACTATACTAGAGATTGCTGTCAAACATCCAGTTTAAAGCTGACAGTTGAAACTAGGGCCTACAACAAAGCTACAGGAAATGGTATTGCTTCAGGTTTACATTCAGCTTGAAGCCTAGAGTTTTTCCTGTGTCTTATCTGAAATCTGCATGGCAAACAGTCTGAGTAAGAAAAGCATCAAAGCAACAAGACTTCCTGAAAGCAGCAACGTCTAGAGACTTCTAACAGAGGAGATTATGAATCTGTTGCATGACCTTGCATTCACAAATACAGCATCGATCATTTGTAGCATGAAAACATGCTGACAGAAGCTAGTTGATGTAACGTAAGATTATTTACAACAACGTTGAATGAGCATCTACCTGACCTTCTATAACGGTCAACCTGTTTTCTGCAATGAATGTCTTATATTACATTTTAAAAGCAAGCAAGTCCAAATGTAACGAATATATATTAAAAAACAGAGGCGTCAGGTTGACAGCACTGATAGATCAGTCTCATCTCAGGCTCGCTACTCACCCTCCAGCAAACAGATGAACCAGGGTGTCCCTCTGACTCATCCTTTAGCATTCTCCGCACCCACACCCAGGCCTGCAGTGCAAGCAAGAGCCGGACAGCTCCGCCGAACCCGCTGCGATTCTGCTGTACCGTTCAGTTTAATTGATGTGGATGAGGATTATGAAGCACGCAATTATTTAGCCCGACGTCTAGCGGGCGAGATGCGTCGCGCGATGCTGCTAGCTCAGCGCGCTAACGGCTGCAGATGTGCGCAGACGGCTTTTTTGGAATCTAACCCGTCCGTTTTTAATTTATCACGACCTTTTCTTTTAAATAACACAGACGGCTATCGGATGTCTAGGTTGTGGATGTAGGGGGCGCGTTTTTGTGCAGCTAAATCCGCGTAGAGTCGGTGGTGTCTGTGATTCAGAGGCTGAAGAGCTGACTGAGATGGACAGCAGACTCGCTATTTACGAGCCAATCAGCAACCGCAAAACAGAGGCCGCGATTGGTCCGTTCTCTACGTGACGTATATTTGCCCCGCCCCATCATGCTCCTTTCACATGATCGCGCAATTGATAAATCGTAAATATTGATTGTCCCGTTTTTCAGAGGTTAAGACAGATATTTACAGTTTTATTTATAGGGCGAATTTAATTCTGCCAGCTATTATAGTGAGCCAGAAACGATACCTGGGATTAGTTTAACAGTACAGCGTCATATTTCTGAGAATGAATGAGGGCATTCATAGTGGGCTGTACTGGAATATTTTGTTGTATTGTGATCCGACACCACTGTCAGTTTATGCACTGCGGGTCACTTAGTTGTATGTGCACTTGGTTACCTTTACACAGAAAAATAATGGTTGTTGATTAGATTTAGGAAGGAAGACAAGTAGGGGCATGTTCTCCCCTTCAAGATAATGGGCCATAAATTGATTTTGACACTTTTTGAGCAGGAGATTGCACCCTTTTTATCTGTTTGACACAAAAGCTACTTATGCTTGTGTGTTAATATTAGGATTGACATGATCACGAAGAACCTGGAATTATCAGGAAATGATCAAAGTGTGATTAACATCAAAGAAATCTTCAAAAGCATTTTAAACTTTAAATTGCACAATTGCTACAGTGAATCATTTGTTTTCCTGATTATGCTCAGTTCTGCAATATTTGTTTTATACAGTTGAGGTCAAAAGTTTACATACACCTTCCAGAATCTGCAAAATGTTATCAAAATATGAGGGAATATACAAAATGCATGCTATTTTTTATTTAGTACTGACCTGAATATGATATTACACATAAAAGACATGCACATATGTGACTCTGGACCACAAAACCAGTAATAAGGGTCAATTTTTAGAAATTGAGATTCATACAAAATCTTTCCATTGATGTATGGTTTGCTAGGATAAGACAATATTTGACCGAGATATAACTATTAGAAAACCTGGAATCTGAGGGTGCAAAAAAAATCGAAATATTGAGAAAATCACCTTTAAAGCTGTCCAAATGTAGTTCTTGGCAATGCATATTAATCAAAAATTAGGTTTTTATATATTTACAGTAGGAAATTTACAAAACATCTTCATGGAACATGATCTTCACTTAATATCCGAATGATTTTTGGCACAAAAGAAAAATTGGTCCCAATTTTGACCCATACAATGTATTTTTGGCTATTGCTACAAATATACCCATGCTACTGAAGACTGGTTTTGTGGTCCAGGGTCACATATAGTCCGCAAGAGAAAATAATAGTTGAATTTTTGCAATGTTTTTGAAAACTTTTAATTTGCAATTAAAGATCAGGGTAAAGCATTTATTTTGTCCTCTGGGAAACATCTTCTGTAGCTTCTGAAGGGCAGTACTAAATTAAACTATATTTGTATTTTGGCAAAATTAGAAAAATTTATAACATTCTGGTCAAAAGTTTACACCTCTGGCTCCTGATGCATTGTTTATCCTTCTGGAGCATCAGTGAGCGTTTGAACCTTCTGTAATAGTTGCATATGAGTCCCTCAGTTGTCCTCACTGTGAAAAGATGGAGAATCTCATAATCATACAGTCATTGTTGGAAAGGGTTCAAATAAACAAAAATGCTGAAAAACCAAAGAATTTGTGGGACTGGAATGATTTTTTGGAAGAACAATGAGCAGTTTAATTATTTAGAACAAACAAGGGACTCAAAAAAAAAAACAAAAAAAAAAAAACAAAAAAAACGCACAGCTGTGGATCATTTAGGTAACAACGCAAAATTAAGAATCAAGCATATGTAAACTTTTGAATAGAGTAATTTTTATAAATTCAACTATTATTTTCTCCTGTGGACTATATGTAAATATATTTTATGTGAAATATCTTAATATCTCAGGTCAGTACTAAATAAAAAATACCATGCATTTTGTATGATCCCTTTTATTTTGGTAAAATAATTAACATTTGCATGGTGTATGTAAGCGTTTGACCTCAACTGTATGTATTTGTTTGTGAGACATTATTAGTCAAATAAAAAATTAAATAAAAAAGCAGAATCAGAAGAGCGCATGAAAACATTATATAACACTGCAAAGGCCAAAAGGAATGGGAATACTGTAAAATGTAAATTAACGAAACCTCACAGGACCCGTGTCTGTCAGCTGACAAGAGTTACAGCACCACAAATCTGATTACTAAATAGCTGAATAGAATGCACACGCCTCTTGGTTTCAAGATTAGAGCTACAATTGAACGAGTTCAGTCATGTGCATGGAAAATCTAATTTCCCTTAGCATGCCAACCTAATGAAATACAATGAAAAAGTTCTTCAGACAGGGTCTTCCATCCTATATAGAGTTAAAATAGTTTAGATGGTTGACTGATGACCACTTCTTTCTTTAATAGATAAGGTTATCACAATCACAAAGCTAAAGCCGCAAACACAATGCGATAGACCAAAGGAAAGCCAGGGTTAAACTAGAAAACGGAACTGATATTTTTCCTTCTTATTTAGATTTAATGCAGCTTTCTGCATTACTAAAATGACAGCAAAAAAGTGATGATAAAACATAAAGAGAATGGAACCAGTAGCTACTGTCTTTCAAGCTAATTGGCAAATATAATTGCCCTAAATCCTAAATTAGTGAAATAACTAAATATGTTATCTCCTTTATGTCATTCACATGCCATGAGTAGTGTCACAAGAAAGCTACAATAAAATTACAGTTTGATGTGCAGCACCTTGGAATCCATTAGAACTTATATAACTACTCTCATTTAGCAATGTGCCTAAACTGGTGCTGGAAAAAATACGTCTGTGATTAACTGTACAACAAATTATTCCAACCCATCTATTGCCAAAGGCCATCAAACATAACAGCATGTGCAGTTCATTCCCATTCTATTTCTAGCTATTGTCATACTGTGAAATTGTTTTGAGATACAGTGATGAAGTCTTTAATGTATTGCATTTAACTAAATTCAAGTCATCATATCCTAAATCAGCTTAATATTAAACCATGATAGAAACATCTGGAGAGCAATGGTCAGTAGAAGAACTTTGCTTAAGAGATAAGAATTCTAAAATTAGATTGATCTGTAGGGTCAGTCACTCCAAACACCATAAAAAGAAAACCTGCTTGACTTGTGTTTTCTAAATGTATTATAAATATTAATTCTTGTTATAAATTTATTTAACTTTTAATTTTATAGTACAACAATAATGCATCAAATAAGCAATATATCATTTCAAATGTTATTTTTTTCATGCATGCTTTATCGTCTTATTTTAATAAGAATGCCTTTTTTCTTATTTATTATTCATACCAACAACTGGCAAATATTATTCGAATATATAATCTATTATGAATCTGAAGTCAAAATCTCTGGATCTGCAGAGAAATGTTAATACAGTGCCTTGCAAAAGTATTCACACCCCTTCATTTTGTTTTGTTGCAGCTTTATGTTAAACTGTTTTAAATTAGTTTTTCCCCACATCAATTTACACTCCATACACCATAATAATGACAAAGCAAAACCAGATTTGCAAATTTTACAAATTTATTAAAAATAAAACACTGAAATAAGTACATTGCATATGTCACACCCCCGGACTTTCATGTTGGTTTCTCCCATTTTCCCCCGCAGTTCTGAGTGTTTTGGTTTCTCCCTCATTGTTGTCACCTGGATGTTGTAATCAGTCTGTCTATTTAAGGTGTGTGTTTTCCCCTGTATTCTTGTCGGTCTTTAATGTTACCACTCCGTGTTCCTGTGTCTGCCTGTTTCCCTTTGGATTTATTAAATGTACGTCTTTTATTTACGTCGTTGTTCGTGTGTTCCTGCCTGATCTGTGACAGAAAGACCGACCAATACAGTTTATTTTCTTGGCGTGTTCACCTCCGTTTTGTTTCCCGTTCGTTTTTCCCAGTCTTTTTGTTTCCGTAGTGTTTTCCCCATGGAGTCCTTCCTCCGTCCAGAATTCATCCTCCTCCGGCTGAAGCAGGGGGATTTACCGCTCGAGGGTTACACTTTGATGTTCCAGCTCGTAGCTCATACCACCAGCTACCCGGACGACGCGCTCTGTATGTTCTATGATGCAAGCCTCAACGCATCATGCAGAGCGCCGTCGTCCGAGGACGGCCCTCGAGCGGACTTCGCCGCATTTGTGGAGTGGACACTGGCGAGAAACAAACCCTCGTTTCCCACCCGTTTCCAGGAGAACCTCGTCAGTGCCACTCCAGACCAGAGTATGTGAGCGGAGCGGAGTGCGAGCGGAGCGCGGAGTGGAGCGGTGTGATTTTGAATGGAGGGAGGAGTGGATTTTTGAAAAGTCGGAGCGTCGTGGCTTTCACTCGCTCCAAGTGCGCTCCGCCACCGCTCCATCATAAGTACAATTCATGCCAACGGTCCGTAATATAACTGCATAATAAGCAGGAATTCACATGTTAAACATATTTAGCTTGATAGAGATGGATCACTCAAATCAGAAATAATGTGAATGGACATGAGCGGTAAATTATAGTTCACAAGGAATTAGATTGTTCCTTCTAGATACTAAATATATTCAGCTGAAAGCCTCATTTAAACATGTGCAGCACTTATTCACACGCAATCGCTGTGACAATGCATTACAACAAATGTAATGGTATCCGATTTCGAATGAGCAGAAATCTGTTAGAAATGCAGCGATCCATAGGTAAAATAACTGACGAAAATGTATTGTTACTTTCATTACAAACTTTGCACTGCATAAAGCAGTAGTTATACTCTTTTAATGCTGACAATGTTATATAGCTTGGTATGTGGTAGTAGGAACAAAGTTTGCACACTAGTGTTCCAAACTCTCCTGTTGTTTTATTGAAGTATTTTTTTTATTTTTAATATGTGTTATGAACAGGACCATTATATTTCAAACATTAGACTATTTCAGAATTTTTTGACGCGGAGCGAAGGCGGAGCAGTGTTTCTGATATCAGTGAGCGAGGAGTGGAGCGTGAGCGGGAAATTGTGAACCCGGAGCGGAGCTGGAGCGGAGCGATTATTAAATGCACTGAGCGCGGAGGGGAAATTGTTGCCGCTCCACTCCGCTCACATACTCTGCTCCAGACCCAGAGCCCAACCAGCCACCCCGACCTGCGGATTATGAGCCCATCGTAGACGGGAAGCCCGAGCCCGGAGCGACAGAGTTATGGAGCGCCGATGGGGTCAAAACTTCCGACCAGGTGCGAGAGCCGGCTACTACATCAGCGACGGTGGAGTGCTTCATGGAGCAAGAGAGGGCTGTAGAGAGCCCCGTCCACTGCACCGCCACTGGGGGTGAGCAAGAGCACAACTCTGGGGACTTAATTGACTGTTTCACGGAAATACCCATCTGCCTGGATTTCCCACCCACCCTCCCTCTTCTGCCTAAGCCTGAATCTCCGCTGGTTCCGCCCAGCCATCCAGAGTCACCGCTGGTTCCGCCCAGCCTTCATGAATCCCCGCTGTCATCTGTCAGTCCCCTTGCTCACCCTCAGCCCACCATCTGTGCGGTGGGTTCGCCGCGGGTCTGCCAGTCTCCATCGGTGTTATGGCAGGAGGAGCCCTCACCATCGCCTCCAGCCTCAGAGTCTTGGACTCCGCCTCGGCCCTCCGACCCTGCGGCTCCACCCTGGCTCTCTGCTCCCTCGTCTCCGCCGTCGCCCGTCGGTCCACCAGCTCCACCGGGCTCCATCGTCCCTCCGGCTCCGCCCTGGTCAGTCGTCGCCCCACCTTCGCCTCTGGACTATACTCCTCCGGCTGTGCCTCGTCGCTCCGTCCCACCGGCTCGGTGGACCTCCTCCCTCCCGCGGGCACAGCCTCGGCCCTCTGTCGCTCCGGCTCTGCCGTGGACCTCCGGATCTCCATCTCCGCCTTGGTCGCCAAAGCCTTGGGTTCCGCCTTGGCCCTCCGGATCCGCGGTGTCACCCAAGATCTTCGGCTTTCCGTCTCCGCCTCGGGCTCTCCCACCACCTGCTCCGCCTCAGTCGGTCGGACCCATGGAGTCGTCAGCCTCTCCTCCACCATGGCTCCTCCCTCCATCGGCTCCACCGTGGGATTACATCTTGGCTGCAGCCTGGGTCCCACCTGGCTCCTCCTGCTCCAGCCCCTTCCTGTCACCTCCTTGGCTCCTCCCTCCGTCATCACCTCCATGGACTATTCAGTCACCACCCTGGACTCCATCTTTTGCCCTCCTCCCGGGAGTCCGTCCTCCGCCGAAACCCCCTCCTGAGACTGTTTGCTGTTTCCCATTTGTCGGCGCGAGGACACGCCTTCCGGGAGGGGGAGGTAATGTCACACCCCCGGACTTTCATGTTGGCTTCTCCCATTTTCCCCCGCAGTTCTGAGTGTTTTGGTTTCTCCCTCATTGTTGTCACCTGGATGTTGTAATCAGTCTGTCTATTTAAGGTGTGTGTTTTCCCCTGTATTCTTGTTGGTCTTTAATGTTACCACTCCGTGTTCCTGTGTCTGCCTGTTTCCCTTTGGATTTATTAAATGTACGTCTTTTATTTACGTCGTTGTTCGTGTGTTCCTGCCTGATCTGTGACAGCATAAGTATTCATACCTTAACTCAGTACATATTTGAAGCACCTTTACAGCCTCAAGTCTTTTGGGTATGATGTGACAAGCTTTGCACATCTGCATTTGGCAATTATCTGCCATTCTTCGCCTCACCTTTTCACCTCTCAAGCTCTGTCAGCTTGGATGGGGGCTGGCAGACATTTTCTAGACTCCTAGTTGTTCCAATCGTCTTCCATTATGGATAATGGAGGCTACAAGCTTCTGTGAACCTTCAATGCAGCAGAGTTTTTTCTGAACTCTTCCCTAGATCGTTGCCTTAACGCAAGTCTGTCACTGAGCTCTACAGGCAGTTATCTTCAGTTAAATCATACTCATTCAAATGAATTTGCCACAGTTTAACTCCACTCGAAGTGTAGTAACATCTAGAAGCAATATGAATGCTCCTGAACTGAATTTCGAGTGTTCCAGAAAAGGGTATGAATACTTATGCAACGGGGACTTTTCAGTTTTTTATTTCTAATAAATTTGCAAAGTTGTTACAAACCTGTTTTGTGCTTTGTCATTATGGTGTATGAGATGTAGATTGATGTGGAAAAAAAAGTAATTTAAAGCAGTTTAACATAATGCTGCAACAAAACAAAATGTGAAAAAAATGAAGGGGTATGAATACATTTGCAAGGCACTGTAGTTTCATTTTATTCTAATCATAAAATGATTAGAAACTGCTGCATAATTAATAGAGGGAGGTATGGAAAAATATGGGAATGGCTAGTTCATGTGTGCACATTCCAAGCAATCGGTTTGCACATTAACCTCATTTAACCTTTTAACCTCCATATCTTTAAACCTCAGAAGTCAAATATTACATACGGTAAATTTTAATTCTAGTGATTTTCCAACCATTCTAATTATTTTTTTAAAATAATTTTGATACTCGTCCTTTAAAATCTCAAATATATTGAAAACATTATTAATTCAGCATTTAATCATTTATTAATAAAACAAAATAAAATAAGATGGCAAAGAATGTAAAAACTGATTGGAATGTAAACATGATTGCATCGCACACATCATACTACAATGCTTCAACAATGTTACATTGAGTAGTTTCTCAAACCAGGCTCTTGTTACTTGGCCAGACCCAAATAAAGACACGAGATGGCTGTAACATTACCATAATACACATCCCGTGTTTCCCACATAGATAATGAGAGACAGATAATCCAGATCTCATGACGTTTAGGGTGGGTCTGGTGCGAGTTGTCTTCTAATAGAGCGCACGTTTTATACCTCATATGACTCAAATGAGTTCTAAGTGAAGCCTTTTGCTCTTCAGGATCTGATCAACTACACTAATCATTAGTCAGTCTGTGGCTCACATGACAGACAGCAACAGACATTAAAGCTGGGCCAAAGCAGAGAAGGTCAAAAGCTTGTACATACTAATGATTGTATGTGCTAGTAAAATAAGTTATGTCAACTCTTTTATAAAATAAATACTTTTTAATTTTTCAATATAGTCTCTTTCAATAATTGAAATTTGTATTTTTTTTTCTTGCTGAAAAATATTTTGCTAATGCTTGTATACAGTTCAAATAAGTAAAGCCAGTTTTGCTGCGGCTGTAAGGCATTACTGGAAAAATTAGAGTTCAAGGTTGTTTAATGACTATGGGATGTCACGTTTTTGGTGTGTGTGTTTGTTTGTCTGTTTTAGACTTTGACATGATGATGATGATGGCCAAAATTTCAGGACAGAACAAAGAGTGAAGCACAGGTCAGTGTCAAATCAAGTTCAAATATGTGGGTTAGCATGTAGGTTAGTTTCCAGGTCTTCCTCTGGTTAAATTTTAGTCAACTTGAAATGTTGTGGAGATGAACCCTGAGAGCTACTATCATTTGATTACGGCTTATCTACACATTTTACCATAATGAATGTAAATACTTATAGGGCCATAATTATCATGAACAATGTAAGCTAATCAGTAATAATGCCAAGATGGTACATACTTGCCATTTATAGAATAACACTAATCTGAAGTGTATGAAAACTTTAATAATTTAAGTTAGAAGTAATTCTTTTGTGAGAAAGACTCAAATATTTTTCTTATTACATTGTTATTGTCCGATAATCTACCTGTTGTCTTGGATGAGATGTGGCGACATCTGCTGGAGATAGCGAAACTTGACATGTGCAGGCTAAACAAAACCTGCTAACAAACTGAAGCATGAGACGGAAATCATACGGGGATTTTTAGTGGTCTCTAGTGGTCATACACACAAACACACACACATATGTTTGTTGTGAGAGCTAATAATACACGCTAACCCCTCACAGACATTATTTGGCCTTTTATTATATAATTAACTACATTAATATATAAGTGTCCACTGTATTTAGACATAATATTAATAATAACAAGTAGAACGTCGTGTTGTCATCTCGAAATTAAAGTAATTACGACATTTTTTTTGTAGTAACCATGGTTTAACTATAGATTTGAAGTATAATAACTACAAAATAAACCATAGTTCTACTACAGTTACTATAGAATTAAACATTAAAATGTTTATTTTGTAGTTACTATGGTTTTACTATAAAAACCATGGTTATCCCTGCTGAAAAACCCCCAGCTAAAACCAGCCTAGGCTGGTTGGCTGGTTTAAGCTGGTTTTAGCTGGTCTCCAGGCTGGTTTTAGCTGTTGGTTTCCCAGTCTGACCAGCTAAGACCAGCCTGACCAGGCTGAAAAAGTGGCTAAAACCAAACCCTGCTGAAAAAACCAGCATATGCTGGTTAGGTATGTTTTGGTGCTGGGATGCTGGTTTTAGCTGGTTTTTGCTGGTCCTTTGCTGGTTTATGCTGGTCCTTTGCTGGTTTTTGCTGGTCCTTAGCTGGTTAATGCTGGTCCTTTGCTGGTTTATGCTGGTCATGTTGCTGGTCAAGGACCAGCATAAACCAGCTAAGGACCAGCATAAACCAGCAAAGGGCCAGCATAAACCAGCAAAGAACCAGCATAAACCAGCAAAGGGCCAGCATAAACCAGCAAAGACTTCACTTCACCTCCTTTCCTTTCCTTTCCTTTCCTTTCCTTTCCTTTCCTTTCCTTTCCTTTCCTAAAACCAGACTGGTTGACCTAGGCTGGTTTTAGCTGTTTTTTTTCCACCAGGGTAACTACAAAATAACCATGGTTTTACTAAAAAAACATGGTTTAACTTTGGTTTTTGTATTAAAACAATAGTAACCACACAGAATTAACCATGGTTTCACTATAGGATTTGGAGTAAAACCATGAGAACTACAAAATTTACTACACGAACCAATGGTTTAACTCTGGTTTTTGTGTTAAAAAACACGTGTCAATAATGCAAACAAAATTCAATTTTGCTGTAAATCAGCTCTAAAAAAGAGGACAATAAACAGTCAACAGTTCAGTTAAAGTCAGTTCATTGTTGATGTTGTTCACTTCCAATAGTGTCTATGCAATCAAGTCAATGATATTGAAAGAAATTAAGTGAAAATAAGTAGGCCTAAGCCAAACGTGACAGTGGAAAGGAACCAAAAGATAGCCTATTTATCATACAATAGGCTATTGTGCTTTGTATGGTCCTCATCAGTTGTGTTTTTCCTCTAAAATGTAGGCTAATAATAATATTCCACAATGTTTTCACCTCTTATTATTCTGTACCATTTCTTCATGTTTCATGTTTGCAGTGGGCCTGAAGCTGTGCATAACATCTTATTTGCTTTGCAATAAGCTCATTACAGCTCAAAGTTTTCCACAGGATTTTTTTTGCAAACACTGCACATTCAGAACTTCCCTTTCCTCACTGGGATAGAGATGGTTTAGCTGGGTTAGTCTTAAAGAACTCATGAAATTAAATTGGAAGTTTTGTGGCTTTGTCCATTTCCACTATCTTTGCATTCTATATGCTATTTGCGCCTTGATGACAGAACTGACTTTTTTGCCGATAATCTAGGCCTATTTAAAACGTACTTGCACTATGCAGATTTCTGTCCAATCTAGTGCTCTCTAGAATGCAAATTTGTTAACTGCAATTGACTAGCAAGTAGCAAATCATGATTTATGGCTGTGAAATAACAAAAGCCAACTGGCTATTTAAAAAAAGTTATTGTAAGTGATTTTGATGAATCTTTAACTTCTTTAACTTTGTTGTTATGTGATAAGCACTGTTTTATAGATTAGATTGTTATTGATTAATGGGCCATTCTACAGAAATGTCCACTTTTGGGATGGCAAGATGTCTTAAAATGTATTCCTTTTTCTAAGATTTAAACTTAGACCACATTATTAGATTTTTTACAATCTTTTTTGTGCATTTATTTACCCATAAGGAAGCCGACACTAGTGACAGTAACACCAGTGATAATTTTAGTGAAAAATGCATTTTACAAAATGGCTGCTGCAAGGTATTAAACAACATCAATCATGGTATACTCACTTAATTAAGTAGTTTACGTTACATTCTAGTTTTTTAAAATTCCTTAACAGTAAAGCAGGTCATACCGACTGAACATACATAACTGAAAGATAAAGATAATTGCGAAAATTTATGATAACTGAAAAGAGACAATAGTCTGATCATTGGTCTTTCTTCATAGATATTCAGTAAATAGGATGAAGGAAGTCAAGTGATGTCATCAGTGTGATTTTTATTTCAAAATAAATTATTTTTTTTAAACGCTAACCCCAGTGACATAGCTCCATGGCACCACCGCTTTATATATTTTATAATATTTATTCAGCATTTTATTTATTTTTTAATGCCATTTACATCATAGTTATGAATATATTATTGTATTTTAAATGGTAGAAAAACCTGATTTGACCTCAAAATAAAGCATTTTACCTCTGGGCATGGCTTTGAGGACGAGCATTTTTTGTAATATCCTCTCTGACCACGAGATGCCGCCATTTGATCGCCAATTTAAAGTAATTTGCTTCTGTTGGCCAACTATTTCTTAAGGTACTGGTGACTTCGGCTTTACTCTTGGTGGGAAAAATGTGACCAAAGAATGGTGGTGAAGGTCATTTGGGATAACAGTAGGTTTTTAGAAGCAGAATCTTACTAAGTAATCATAATCAGGTCTGCACATTATAATTTTTGTTTTGTATGTTCACCAGTAATATTTTAACAGGCTGTGTATTTTAGCAGTTTAATCATTTAAAAGGTTGTTGTTGTTGTGTGTGTGTGTGTGTGTGTGTGTGTGTGTGTGTGTGTGTGTGTGTGTGTGTGTGTGTGTGTGTGTGTGTGTGTGTGAAGATATGAGAGCTATTCTGCTTCTTAGGATTCTTTTCCTCCTTTTTTGCCTGTATCCCTCATCTCTCTTTCATCCCCCCTCCTCATTCTCTCTTTCTCCGTCCTCTGTAAATTGGGTCAGACTGGGTTCTCTCAGATCTAAGTGTCTTAGTAGGAAGCACCCTACTCCCACCTTCCCCCTCTGCTGCAGAGAGTGTCATAACCGCAGAAGAGAGGGCTTTCTGAAGGAGCAGAAGAGGAGAGGAGAGTCCGCACTCACTCAAGTTTTCCACTCCCACCTCTCTAGTATTCCCACCATTCTGTAACACATCTTTATCGAGACAAGCATTCGGGTTGATGTACTGCCTGCTAGCTGCCTTGTGTCTTTATAAGTGGAAGATGGCCCCTATGTTAAGTGGTTAATGTGTTTTATGTTTTAGTGCTTATCTGTAGTTGTTTAGATATATGCTCTGATAATATTATATGATATTTATTTTAAAATACGTAAATTACGCGATGTAAAACCGTGTCTGTGCCAGACGCAACAGCTAGGCTGTCTTCACTGGATGCGACAAAGCAACCTTTGCAAAAATTTTAACTTTTTGTCAGTACTTAAACAGAAAGAGGTCCCAGTTTACTGTCAGGGATTTTTTGTGTCACGTCCAGTGTAGACAGCATCACTGATATGGGTTCTATAGTAGTTCGGTGTAGACAGTTATCAAGTTTACACTTAAAGATCCAATGAAAACAGATGCAATGAGTTTGGTGGCTTTTAGTCTGTTAGCTTTAAGGCTAATCTATATGCTAATGTATTTGTGAATGTTAACATAACTCACTTTTAGCAGATCTACACATTAAAATTACATATTTTTTTTAAACAAATAGTTTTTAAACATTTAAAGATCCAATAAAATTAAATGAGATTAGAGTTTTGTGGCTCTTAGTCCATGTGTGTTAGCTTTGAGGCTGATCTGTATGCTAGTGAGTTCCTAAATGGTAACAAAACTCACTTTTAGCAGATATACACATTTAAAATTTACAGATTTTTTTCTGTTAAAACAGGCTAAAATATTTGATGACTCATCCTGTACTTCACGGATTTTTGTCCAATCAAATGCTTTGTAGAATAAGAGTCCCTCCCCCTGAAACTGGATAATAAATTATGACTTAAAGGGACAGTTCACCCAAAAATGAAAATCACCCTATGATTTACTCACCATCAAGCCATCCTAGGTGTATATGACTTTCTTCTTTCAGACAAATACAATCAAAGTTATATTAAAAATGTCCCGGTTTTTTCCAAACTTTCTGAATAGGGTTTAAGATCAAGTTGGATGGATAAAGTCAAATAAAAGTGCATTTATTCACCCTAACAAGTACTCCACATGGCTCCAAGGGGGTTAATAAAGGCCTTCTGACGCATGTTGATGGGTTTTTGTAAGAAAAATATTGATATTTAAAACTTTATAAACCATAATCTCTAGCTTCTACTAACTGTTGTATGCGCGTTCACGAGAGAGTGGTGTTCCACTGGAGCCTGGACATTTTTTAATATAACTCCAATTGTATTTGTCTGAAAGAATAAAGTCATATACACCTAGGATGGCTTGAGGGTGAGTAAATCATGGGGTAATTTTCATTTTTGGGTGAACTATTCCTTTAACGACTGTTGTCAATGTGAATTTTGACTATTTAAGGAAAATGGCATAAACCAATCAATATCCCCTGCCTAAATAAAAAAAATAAATAAACACCACTTGTAAGATTTCAAAACATAACCCCCCAAAGAATCCAAAACACATTTCTCTAAAATGCATTTGAAGCATATGCCTATTCAAGAATCAAAGTCTGTCAGAATCTCTTTTGAAATGTGCTTGATTGTATTTTAGTCCACGGGGTGTGATATTTGCTGTGTAATGTTGACCTGTGTGAGGTAAAATAGCTAAACTTCCCCTCTTTGTCAAATAGTTCCTGACCACGGTAAACGGCGCACTGCTTTAGTTGCCTTTTTCTAATAGGATGATGACGTTTCTTCCTCGTTGGCGCCATGCAGAATGTGTGTTTGCACGTGTGCGTGAGTGTGCATGCGCAAGTCTTGTGTAAGTGCTGTGAATGCAGACACGTTGGTGAGAAAGGGATCTTTTGGAAATTAAAATCAGAATTTTACATGAGCATGCTCGAAGATCACAGCAGCCCTTCTAAAGCCCAAACTCCTTTAATGTTTATATTACACTTTTCCCCTCCCAATTTCTTCGTGTATAATTGATAACATGCTGATACACTCTTGATACATACTGCCGAACTTTGATCCGTTGTGGCTGAAACATCTTTGAGCCGTGGCCTAATGGTGATGGAGTTGGGCTTGTAACACAAAGGTTGCCGGTTCGTTTCCCACACCGGCAGGAATGGAAGGTGGGGATTGTGAATGAACAGCGCTCTTTCCACCTTCAATACCATGACTGAAGTGCCCTTGAGCAAGGCATGAACTGAAGCAGTTGCTCCCCGGGCGCTGGAGCAATGGCTGCCCACTGCTCCGGTGTGTGTGTGTGTGTGTGTGTGTGTGTGTGTGTGTGTGTGTGTGTGTGTGTGTGTGTGTATGTGTGTACCTGTGTACCTGGTATTCATCACATTGTGGGGACCAAATGTCCCCACAAGGATAGGAATACCAGTAGATTTTGACCTTGTGGGGACATTTCTCAGGTCCCCATGAGGAAACAGGCTTATAAATCATGCACAATGAGTTTTTTTGATGAAGTAAAAGTATGCACAATCTCTTGTGAGGGCTAGGTTTAGGTATAGGGTAGGTGTAGGGCGATAGAAAGTACGGTTTGTACAGTATAAAAACCATTACGCCTATGGAATGTCCCCATAAAACATGTAAACCCAACATGTGTGTGTGTGTGTGTGTGTGTGTGTGTGTGTGTGTTGTGTGTGTGCACTTGGATGGGTTAAATGCAGAGGACCAATTTCGAGTATGGGTGACCATACTTGACAATACGTCACGACTTTCAAAATACACCACGACTTTCATAAGTGCTTATATTTCAGTTCACATACACTTGCACGCTTAAAGTATGCACTTAGCTAGCTGGTGATAAGAAAGTGTGTACTTTTAAATATGTAGAAAATGGTACATCACTAACAGACTATTACTACTGCTGCTTGTACTACATACAAATTTGTGCCTGGTTACATCAAACTGTTTGTCACAGACTGTAGCGTTAGAATCCAGCTCATTCCTTGAAAAGTCACAAGAAATCGGAGCTCACTCATGTTCCTGCTCTTACTGTGAAAGATTTGCCACATTATTCAGAAGTAAAAATACTCATCAAAATGTCATATGTCATTGCTCTGACTCTGAAACAAATTTACTGACATCACCATATCCTCTTATTTTTCACTCCCTTGTCACCAGATGCCTGTCAAAAGAGATTTTCATCAACAGATGCCTGACAAAAGAAATTTCATGATCCAATCAATACTTGATTTTACACTTAAAATCATAGTACAATGAAAATAGCAAGTCAAATAACTTGTACGCTTGTACTACATCCTAAAATGTGTGTCTTGTTTCAACAAACTGTTTAGTCATGGACTGTTTGCATGTTAGCATTAGGATATAGCTAAGGCCACAAGAAATCAGCACTCACCCATGTTCCTGGTTTTATTGTGCCAAGGAGCCAAGGAGGAGACAGAAGGGAACCGGAGCAGGAGGAGCCAGGAGGAGAAGGGTCCAGGGCGGATCAGACGGAGGGAGGAGCAGGAGGAGCCAGGCGAGACCCAGGCCGCAGCCATGATGGCATCCCACAGTGGAGCTGACGGAGGTAGGAGCCACGGTGGAGGAAGGGCTGACGACTCAAGTGGCCGACCGACAACGGCGGAGCAAGTGGAGGTGGCGTCCGAGGCGGAGATGTCCGGGCGACACAGAGGATCTGGAGAACCAAGGTGGAGCCCAAGGCTCAGGTGACCGAGGCAGAGATTCGGAGGTCAGCGGCGGAGCCGGAGCGACAGAGTACTGAGGTGGAGCTGGAGGGAAGGGCACAGCCAGAGGAGTGGAGTCCTGAGTCGATGGCGGGTCGATGACCAACCAAGGCAGAGCCGGAGGGACGAGGGAGTCTGGTGGAGCTGGTGGGCCAACAGGTGACGGTGGAGAAGAGGAAGCTATGAACCGGGGTGGAGCCGCTGGTTGGAGAGCTAAGGCGGAGTCCAGGACTCAGAGGATGGAGGCAGAGATGAGGGATCCTCCAGCCACATATGGTGGGCTACGGGTGAGCAGAGGGACCAGGAGACAGTGGTGGCAGAGCTGAGGCTGTAGGGATAATAGGAGGGTGGGTGGGGAATCTAGGTGGCATGGCAGTTTGGGGCAGGGTTCAAATGATGGTGGAAGAAGAGGGGGCAAGTCTGCATATATGTCCTCAGTGAAATCAATCAAACCTAGTTCAGAATGCCATTCAGGGCAGACAGAGTCATCAGACATGGATGGTAGAGGAATGGATAGTTCGCAATTAAAGCTTAAGTACTCAGAGTCCAGGATTTTATATATATATAAACAAGGTCTAAATGTGGATAATAAAATTGGCCCAAAAACAAGCATATATATATGCATGTTTTTGGGCCAATTTTATTATCCACATTTAGACCTTGTGCTACAAGAAGCAATTTGTGTTGTGATTTTACAGATAAAATCATGCCTGCTCTACCTTTTTATACTGCCTTTGATAATTTATTAAAGTTTATCGTCATACGTTTTAAAACAAATGTGATATTTTTGTACAACTGAACATGAAACATCACAAGCTGCTTTCCCATGCAGCACAAGTGTGAAATGTGGGAATATTATCTCAAAGAGCATGGTATGCATGTACACTACAAACCAGTGTACCATCCGGTGGCTTTTGAAGCACTATAATTTCAGTGTACTATGATCTGGGCTGCTCTAATCCTCATCTTGCATACTGCAAATTGGGATGCACCCGCAGACATTAACTGCTAAGCTAAAATGATTGCACATAATGGTGCACATTCATATTTTTGCAATGAAGACTGCGTCTCGTGAAACCGTAGTGCATGCCCTCTTTTTTACCATCCACTGCTTCTCTCAATCACACTGTGTGTCTTTTTTTTTGTCCTCTGCCCAAACACAAACACACACGAACGGGAACCTTGATCTCAGGCGGTAGCACATACACACACCCTCTCCATCGACATGAAAGCATCCCCTCAGCTCTTTTGATGCCGTGCATCTTGGCTGATGCATCACCAAAATAAAATGTCTGCTCTCGAATCAATACGACTCAATTCAGAGGGCTGTCGGGCCTCTCACGTACGCACACAGATGCACAAACGGATGGTGACCAAGCGAGGATTAGAGAGAAAGGCAGAGGGGAGGGAAAAATAAGAATAAATGGGAGAGATAAAAGCAGAAAGAATATAAGAGAGAGAGAGAGGGAGAAATCCATATTTCCGTTTCATATTTTTGACTGTGTCCTTTTTTCACCCACCTGCCTCTGCCGGGCGGGTGGGGAAGACAAGAGTAATGAAAAATCAAATCGATGTTAGCTGGTAATAAGAGAGAAAGATGGAGCAGATTGTAGTCTATAGACTGCTGCTGTTTATTTATCTGGGTGTGGAGGTATGTGCTCCTCATCGGACTGAACCGTGTGTTTTATGCCAAATTCTACCTCTACGCAGCGGTACGAGGGTTGCGAACTGCCTGCCAGCTATTGTTCTGTCTCCAATGAAAACTTCATCCCCCACTGTTTGACTGGATCTGAATTAGCTGTCAATCAATGCCACTGTCCAACGTCTCCGTTACATATTCCTTAAGGGGCTTTTTTCCCTTTTGGACCGGTATGATGATTTTTGTGCTGTTTGTTGGAATGCAAAAGTATAAAATATACACATTAAGTACGCGTTATACATTACACCCTGACACACTGTTTTTGATTCAACTTTCCCTGAACTTTTGTTCAAATGATTTGTCCAAGTTGATCTCTGTCTTGATACTACATTTGATTGAAATGCCATGGGTCAGTGATGGTATGAGATGTTAATGCAGTGGAATTGCAATATAACACGCACAAAATATTTCTCAGAGTGGGCTCATTTTTGAAAACCAAAAAGATACAGCTAATTAATCAAACTTAACAGCCTATTATAAAAATAAGTACCTTCAAACAGAAAAAAAAACAAGCTAAAACAAGCTTGTGATTTGATTAAGTTTGACTTGATTTGATATTGGTTATTTTGGATATATATCAGGTACAGTACATGTCAAATTTTCTCAAGAAAAAAAATCTCTCAACTAATACTTCAAAATACATCAGAGTTAGTTGGTACTACAACACAACACTGAAGGTTAAAATTAACTGATTTGTATATAAATACCTAAATTAATAATAAAGTTATGATTACATAATTAGATTTACGCCAATTCGTTTTTTGATATATAAACATTTAAATGATGGCTGTCAGAAAAACTTGATGGATTTATACAAATATAAATTAAACAGTGAAAAACAGTTAAAGGGGTCATCGGATGCAAAACTCACAAAAGACAAGAATGTCTCAGATTGAGCGATTGAGGTTGTAGTGTATTGACTATATATAAGTTGCAATAAGTGAAGCCCCTTTAAGACAGCAAAGATGGGGAGGGGCATGTTAAGTGAGACCCACTAGGAAAAGGGGAAGTTTTAGTCAGATTACTTGAGGTGCTGGCCAAGTTGTATGTTCTGTTCTGTGCTGCATCTACTCAGTAAAGAGTTTCCGAACACCTCAGCCTCTTGTCATTCAAGTATCTTACAGAGGTGTTCTGCTGTTGGATGTAATAATGAACATAGCAGTAGTCAATTACTCCCGACATCTGAGCCGCTGAAGACGCAGAGGATTAATGTTACTTTCGTTTTTGAAAGGACATCGCCGATCCCAATCTACATATGCGTCTATGTTCGTGCGAATCATTCGTGATGCAGCTTCACCCATAGCAGAAGTGAGTTTAAGAGTTTTTATGCATCTTTGCAAATGGCCTTTCTTAATTATATGTTGGTTAGCAAGGTTTGCTGCTAAACACGGCTAAACACAGCTAAGGCCCTGATCACACAAACACATTTTTTAGGTCTGAAAACATGAGGCGCACTGCATTCTTTTTTGTGACTTTTAAAAAAGAGCAGTGTGCTGCGTTGCTAGGCAATGACTAAAACAGCTGTCCTGTCAGTCTAATCAAAGGATTATAGCGCGAGAGGTCTAAAAATGAAATGAAATCTAAAATGAAGTAAACTGTCATATTAGCAGAAACCTTAAAAAATACAGCTCCGGGTTACCCGCGACAGACACCAAAAGTTTATCCTCCATTATTGCAGTCTCCGGACTTTCTAAGCAACGGTAAACTTTCGTCACCACAACAGAAGGCCTGCCTCTCCCTTCATTTGATTGGACAATGGAAAAAACGCGAATGACGTTGGTCGTTTTTCCGCTCAGAGTTGCTTTTTTTTTAAATTCAGGCACTCCTGCAAAAACGCGAGGTGCAGCTAAAACGCGAGGCGCCCGGGGCGCATAAGCAGTGTGCAAAACGCTCACTGCCAACAGAAAACAATTAAAAAAGGCGCCTCTCACTGCAAAAAACGCATTCTGTCTGATTGAGGCCTAAATGCAGCTAAAGTAACCATACTGCTCATCATTCCAATGCAGAGAGGGGCAGGGCGAGCAGAGCTCATTAGCATTTAAAGGAACATGCAACAGAATAACTCGCTCTAAAAAGGGCTGATTTTGACATGGTAAAAAGAGGGTTTTTACACTATCATTGAGAAATTTTAACCAAAGTATGTTATAGACTTCTCATTAAGACCCTAAAGAATCGTATCAACTTGTGGAAAATGAGCATCCGATGACCCCTTTAAAAAAAGTATAAAGATAATGTTACATACAGTATGTTGCATATTTAGCAAAATGGTTCTCTCTAAAGTTAATTTTTCTATCTGACTAAGGAAAAAAATAATAATGTTCTGAGGTAAATGACGTTACGTGCATTGTTTACAAGCTGTTATATTGACGTCTTTTCACGGTTAAAACACTGATTGAGCAATTACATGAGACAGAAATGGATTTTGGTAAGTTGACATATCTTCGGATGCTTATTCATGTTTATTTCATGCTGAAACTGGCATTAAAGCATAGGAGATGATCAGTTTGTGCCACTTCTCTTGAACTGAGGTGCTCCACATTAAACATCGCCAAAATGGTGTGTATTGTTTGAATACTGTAATAAAATGGACAGAATTTGAAATCTGACACTTTGTCTCATATCAAAAGTAACAAAGCACAAAGCTTATTGCCATTTATTGAAAGGGAGGTGTGATTCAATGTTCCATTTATGAAAATAAATCTTAAGATTTAAGAATCAATATTGTTTCATAAAAATGAGAATCAATTAATTTTTTTTTTATCCCTAATAATAAAACATAAAATGACTCATGAACCAGCAAAAGTGTGAAAAAAAAACATATAAAACAATAAAGAGTTGTGAATATGATATACTACGTATACGTAGTTCCAGGCAGCTTTTGACCGCAGTACCTGTCTATATCACTTCGCCACATGATTTCAGTTATTTCAAAGGTCCTTACAGCCCAAAACAGCAAAATAAGCAAAACCCACAATGACACTGGCCAAACGAATAAATACAGTAAACAACAGGATAAAAACGACAAATTATGTCCATGTTTTTCCCACAATATTACGTTTTATTATGTACGGAAAGCACATACTCTATTTCTCTCGCTCTCAGTCACAGACGCACACACATACAGTTAGCACTCGCGTTAGCATTTGCGCTAATGTTGTTAGCACTGCCCTGACGATAAACAACTTAAAAACGACATGGCAGTTCTCACAAGCGAGGTAACAACGGCGTGGTCTTGAAGAAAATGGACTTAAAGTTTAACTGTTAGTAGAGACGATGCTGCCAGTCACCTTTGAGAGACACACAGACTTGACAGAGGTAGTTCATGCACTTAATATCTCTCTCCCTCTCTCTTTCTGTCCGTCTGCTTGTCTGTCGGTCGGTCTAAACTTCATTATTAACTGCATTAGTTTGCTATCAACGGCTCAAGCGTCGTTGCTAGGTCTAAAATGACGTTTTGGAACTAGCAACGAAGCTGTTATATGAGCTGCGTAAGAAATTAATCCTACTCAAAATAGCGTTTTAAGGATAAAAACCTGACGAATGTCTTCAAATATATCATCTGATCGATGTCTTGAGGTGTGGTAACTGTAGTATAAGTGGAATAATTGACTTCGGTCCGTAGAATTCCACGAAAATAATGCACACCCGAGGTGGAACGGCCACTCCGCTTGGCGTGGTGACCGGGTGCCACCTCGGGTGTGCATTATTTTCGTGGAATTCTACGGACCGAAGTCAATTATTCCTTACTCAAAGAATACCATGACATAATGGATTATGAGCACTAGTTTCTGTAAAATTGGATTGTAACATTTTAGATTTTAAAAATAAATGTGAATTGAATTGAATGGCAATGTCTAAAAACCAGGGCATTACTATTTTTCAGTAGCAGATTTTAATTTTAAAACCACAGTACTTTTTTGTAAGAACCTGTGTACTTTTAGAAACTATGTATTATCATGATAGAATGAAAAGACAAAGAAGCAAGAAGCAGCGTTTGGGGGTGTGAGGGTGCAGGGGAAGGAGAGGAAGAGACAGATGAAGGTTTCGGTGCCGGTGAGAGCCGGTGCCCTCTGTGTGTGTGGGAATGCCATTCAGGGTGATAACTCAACCCTGACAGCCCATGATGGAATTCATGATTGATGGGGCTCAATAGCTGCCAGTTCAATTTTCTCCTGTAATGAAAACAAGATTCACCTTTTTCTCCCTCTCTGCCTGCTAAAATCTATGTGAGAAACATGCCCGCCGACTCTTACGAGAGCCCGGTGTGGTCCGCTAATGTATTTTTCTATCTGTTTGTCTTTGTCTCTCTCCCTCACTCGCTCTCTCCATCCGTTGGGCAGGAGGTAATGAATAGCTTGCTTGCGGCAGACGTGAAGAAGGATTGTGGGAGTGAGTTGTTACTACTCTTTGATTGTTATCGTAACATGGCGCAGAGCCTTAAGGAATGTTCTGCGAATGTTCACGCCATATCTCAGTTTAACTCTCCACTTTCTCGACTCGCGTGATATACAAGCACCAAGCTGTACCTCCTCCTAACTCGTTTAGCTGAATAAGTGTAAATAAACATTTCTCAGACATATCCAACTCCTCCGCATGGTTTTACATCCTCCTCCAGATGTAAAAAAGTCGAGGAGCTGCTCCTGGAAGTGTACCAGAAAACGTCTGCAAAATTAATGACCACATGGAATTTTTTTCTTCTGTTTTTTACAGTAGCTCAGTGAAATGTTACTATTAGCCTTTTAGTGTTCGATGAAATAAATAATCTTTATATAGCATTTAAAAGACACTTAATATTCAGTAATATTGCCAATTTGAAAGCACTGACAACACTGGATGAGAACAAAACTCACTGACTGGATGAAAACAAAATTCACTTATAATTGGTGAATTTTGCAATTTTCTTTTTAAATCAAATGTAAATTCACTTCCCAGTCACATAATCTTAGTTAAATAAACATTAGAAAACAAAAATTTTTGCATTAACAATATAATCAATGTTTATTAAAGCCAAGTATGAATCTCGTTTTTAAGCATTTTAAATTTATTCCAAACCAATAACTCAAGGCAGTAACAATTTAACAATATATTTTATTTGTGGACTCATTTTCAGCTATTCTTTTTTAATAGTTAAATTTGAACTATTTTTGAATTTTCTCAGATCATCAGTCTTCAAAGCTTTGTAAATATTGATCACAGACACACAGAGACTTTCTTTAAATTTCTCCAAGCTGATTATTACTCAATAAAAAGTCCCACAGATCACGTTTTTTTGGCCATTTCAAGTCTTATTTTGACCTAACAAAATGACTGATTTGCGAATGCGGAACATGCACAAACACATGAGGCAGGATTTCTTGCAAGAACCAATAACAGACAATCATAGACAGTCATATCCAATCGGTGATGGAGGCATTGCCTCTTCTGACGTGACTTTCCCCCATTCATTCTAAGTTACCCCCACCAAACCCACCGTACGCTTTAGGGGGTGTATTAAAACTCAATGAACTTAGGAGAGGCGAAAGACACGTTGAACACTGAACTTCGAGCTGAATAACAACACTGTTGTCTTCTGTAGAGCTGCTTATAGCTAAACTGGACATAACTGATGAACTTTATAAAGTTATTGAACTGAACTGAACCAACACTGAACTGAATAATGATACTATCATCTTTGTAGAGCTGCTTCACAGCAGAATAGAAATTTGTTTTACATTTTTTAAAGCTTCCATTACTAATTCTTTTTCCTGTTTATTGCAGTGAAGCTGTTTTAAAACAATCTGTATTCTATAAAGTGCCATATGAATAAGGTCTGTTTTCCAATTACAGACATAAAACACATTCATGACTAACATAAAAACTGTGAATCATGTAAGTCCAAGGCTCTCCGTGTTAAAAACTACACATACCACCTTACAGGGTGGACGTCTTTCATGCACGACTGCGGTCTGGACTAGCTCAGTGGTTAAGTTGCCATGTCCAGACTTTACTGCCGTATTTTCTAAGAGATCTTTCATTTTGACTAATATTGCCTGACTCTCTACACCTCGTTAAAGCATTGTTAAAGAGGAAAAACATAAGCAGAACTATGAAAGTTTTAAGAGCATTTCTCCTCAATAACGTTAAAACGCAGCCCAACATTTTTTTTTTCCTGCTTGGATTGATACTGTGATCACCAGAGGTGTATGCGCTAAGATATATTGGCGCCTGGGAGTAGTGAAATGGTAGACATTTTACATAAAACCCTGGTTATGAGGGAGGCTGATTTATTGAAAACGACCAAAGGAATATTGCGTTTTATGCCAGATATAATGAGGGAGAATAAAACTGCACCACAACAGCAAATGCTCTCTTTTTGGTGCATTTCTATAACACAGAAAACACAATCAGATTATGCAATAATTTGTAATGCACCTTGAAGGTACTCTCCAAAAATAACTGAGAAATTCCTCCGGAGTCTCATATTGATCCAAACTTAACTTTGGCAGCACGGCCAATGATGGAGTTACAAAAAAGCGAAATGATGGATGACTACGACAGAGGTAATTTTAAACTTATATAATTGAAAATAATATGTTGCAGTAAGTCAATGAATGAGAGGCAGTTTTAGCATTTCACAAAAGACGTCTTGTAACACAGAGCCAAATATGAAATGCTTGTATGTCTGCCCGTGACCTTGACCTCAGAGTCTCTCAGGAAGACCCTGTAGCTCAATTTTCGCAAAGCTAAACGTGTAAACACCAAACAGATGTGGCTGGATGACAGGTTTCTGAAAAATGCCCAGTGATCTTTGTGCGATGGCAGAGATCAGATCATTTTTAGCTCGCTGTGATAGAATACAATGGACTGTGGCAAACTGGAAAGGGCTGGTATTGATCTGAGAGAGAGAGCTGGATGAAAAAGAGAGATTTCATGGAGCAGTAGATGAAGGGGAAAGATAGAGTTTGAGTGAAGGTAAATCTGCTCTTGTCTCCTCGTGCTGTATCTCTGTATCACAGCCCATGCTCACCTCCATTGCTACTTGTCACTTCCATTTGTCATGGCATTGCGTTGCGCATTTTTCTCTGCCAGTGTGAATTACGCTCTTCAAACTGTGCTGTAAGCACATTAACCGCCGGGCACAGTCATTTTATAAAGCTGGGATGCATTAGCAGAAATATTTCAAGCTCTTCAATACTCATTTACACAGATTTAATAATTTCTCAATCAGTCTTTTGTTAAACAGTCCTCATTAAATGGCTCTTATTGGCGCTTATATATATGTAAAACTTTCACCTATGTGTGTGTTTGTTCTACACAATTACCCTTCACTCTCCTAGCAACCAAAATGAAAGCTTGCTGAAGCTCATTGCGTTTTTTTTGCGGAGTCTACTTGACTTGAACCCCAATGACCCCCTCCTTCACCCGCCAGCCGCAGCCGTGTGTCTGTCGGATTTAACTTTTCTCATTATCATCTAGAATTATCATTCCTACGGTCTCCTGAGTATCCGCTAACCTTTTCTTTTCCTTGTGAAGACTAATAACTATCAGCCCTTTACTGTGGTGCCCATACTCCCAAAAAGTAATAATTTGTACAGTTATAATTTCTACTGGGTCATGATAAAGTGTAATAACTCATGAGGGACATTTTTGTTTTTGCTTTTTTTAATATCTATATTGCATATTAGATTATGGCGATGGTTACTTTACTTTTATTTTACATGTTGCATAGTCATAGTTTCTTTTGTCTTTCAGTGAAGTGATATGAACTGAACTGAACAAAATTTGCACATTTTGCTCATTATTGCGGCTTAAAATGGTACATTTTTCATGTTTTGGGCTGTATGAATCGGGAAAAACATTTGGAGTACTACAGACTGCCAAAAGCTATAACAAATAAAGGAGAAGAGTGAAAAAACTGTCTGAGGAACAAAAAGCATTTGTGGTTGGCCAAACTGAACCAGGATGTCCCAGGGCAAGAATCTTGACAACATTTGTGTTTGTTCTAATCATTTCCGGTCAGGTAGGTGATATATTAGGCTAATATATTCTATCTTGTATGTTTTTAACCACCTAATAATACTTCAGTTTAGTATAATGCCACCTATTGACTTTAGTTTGTCAAAATATTTCCTGCTTACTAAGTCCTTCTCTGTATGATTTAGCAGCTTCCACACTTTTTTGTGTGGCTTGGACAGCATAAATTAGCAGAACAAAGTATTCAGTAGAACATTAACCGTGCAATCAATGCTGCTGATAACGTTTTTTGTTCTTTATGTTGTTTCTCTGTTTCTTCGACTGCACTTTTGAGTTGAGAAACACTGTTGTAGAGTATGGAAATGTCAGTAAAATAATGAATAATGTCTCAGTAATGAGTTGCCAGTAGCCTACTTTTTCTGTTATTTTACCCATTTATTTCTTACAGTGTGCTTAGGCTTAAAATATGGAACACATATCCTGAGACATTACATTTACATTTAGTCATTTAGCAAGAGGTGTTTTTACACATTTTTTTGTAAACTTAAACAGCACTTTTCCATTTTGTGTCAACAGGACCCATTATTAACATGCCAGCAAACCTGCAGACTTAAAGAAGTTGTAACATTGCCAAAACAAGTCCTGCACTGATGCTTTGTGTGAACAAAACCTATGTGTGATTAAGTTTAAATACATATGAGGTTCATTTAATTGTAAGCCTGTGATGCTCATGATGAAACTCATGGTAATGACATTTTGGAAAGATATTATCAATTCAGATGCTGAAATGTAAGAGCTTCTTTCCATTTGAGCAGATGAAGAAATTAGTCAACAGATTACTGGAACAGCAAAGGATCCTTTCACTATCTTACTATATTTTCAACGCAGCTGTTTAAAGGTCATTTCCGGCAATTGACATCACACAGTTTTAATGGCGTTTCAGTGCTGATGTGTGAATGGTAGCAATATGGATAGAGGACGAAAAGCAACTGCATGTGTGAAGAGCAGATGTGGTGCATTTAGTGGAAAAGTTATCCATCAATTTTACTGCAATTTAACAGGTTTCATGTGTGGAAGTGGCATTTGGAAAAAGACACACTGCAAAAGTCAAAGATGTTCATGTAGCATGTTTGCTTGGATCAGTAATTAAAAACTGCACAAGAATGTGTCCGTGTGAAGAGCATCTTAAGAATCTTTCTGATTAGCTTTGTGTTTGTAAGAAACAAATCCATCATTAAGGTGGTCAAAATTCGAGTTACTAATCCATAATAACGCTTCCTCTAAAAAGTCCATACCCCGTTGTCCTCTCACATCAACATCCACAGATTACTGACTGTTTTCAGTCAATTTTTTAACTGATGGACTGTATACCGAGATTTAATCCCAAAAAAAGAAAAGAAAAAAAACCTAAACATTTAAATATCATCTAAAATCATCTAGAGTCATGTCGATTTTATGCACTATTTTAGATCTCATTCTGACGGCACTGCAGAGGATCCACTGATGAGCAAGTGATATAATGCAAAATTTCTACAAATCTGTTCTGATGAAGAAACAAACTGATCTACATCTTAAACGATCTGGGGGTGAGTGAATTTTTAACAAATTTTCATTTTTGGTTTAATAAATCCTTTACCAGTGACGTTATCCTTTATTACAATCAACAAAACAATTTAGTAGTTATTAAAAAACGTTTTTGCCACTCATAATAGACAAAAAACTATGTGTTAATCTGTCAAAACAATAGTGGCGTTATAGACAGACATAGTGAAACTGAGGCAAAACAACTGCACTTAGGAGTGAAACCCAAACCTCTCTGGCTAACTTACCCCACATGCCTCTGTGTGCCAGTGGCTTTCTATGAACCCCCCCCCCCCCCCTTTTTCTTCCCCAAACAAAGCCAGCACTTGTTCATCTGCTTGATCATTGGGGTAAAGTAGTGGGCCAGCTACACGTTTCAACACTAGGACCTGCAGGCATCCTGGAGATTGGGTTTCATTGCCATTGTTCCTTATTGCCATCGTAGGCTCTGTGCACACTGGAATGAAAAGCAGAGGTATGCTCAATTAATTTGTTTCTGAGCAAAAATTTCACTCTCATTCCTCAGCGCTCGGTTGGTAAATGACCTGAGAACTTCCACCAAGCTGTTCTGAAGGGATATTTTTCGTCTTAATTACCTCGCTCATTAGTTCAGACTTAGTAAAAAAAATGCCATTTATTAACTTTCTGGTGCTTAAATGAATAGTTCCCCCAGAAATTTAAATTCATTGTCATTTTTTACTCTCTCTCTCTTTTTTCATTCCAAACCCATTTGACTTCGATGGAATATAAAATGTTAATTTTAAAAAAGAATATTCTGGCATTATATTTTTTGCAAGAGATACTTGTGACTGTCAAGCTTCAAAAAGTATAAAATAATTAGTCAATATTATTCATGCACTCAATTCTAATATTTCTCTTATTAGTTTAAGTCATTATTCAATGAAGATGTTGACACTACACTAAATGAAAATAGCATATTTTCTTAGTGATAGATGCTATTTACACTAAGTGCAAATAGCATTGGATTCTATTTACAGTAAGTAAAAATAGCATTATTTTCTTAGCGATATGCTATTTACGCTATGTAAAAATATTATTTTCTGCTATTTATAGTACTTATTGCAAGTAGTGGCAGATATCTGCACCTCTGTATTGTAGGAAATTATAAAACAGTATGCAATAATAACTATTGAGTGTAAATTACAATTTTTATAAAAATTATTAAATGAATGTCACCTTAAAGCCCTTCCTATACCTACCCTACCTGATAAGCACTTTTTTAACTTTTCAATTATTTTCTTCACTTTTATTGAAAACAAATGCCTTTCTGATGTGATTTCGAATGTAAAAAAGGAAAAGAATGAGTTATGCAAAAGTCGGGTCGTTCGCACGTCAAAAAGATATATCTACGCTGCTTGAGCTGCTGTTTAGCATGTTGTGTAATGTTGTTTATTTCAACCACACATTTGTGGGCAGATTTAGTGTCAGTAGCCTTTGCCAAATGAATCTGTATTTATTTATTATTTGTGCCAAATTTCAACTTGCCACACAAAATAATCATATTGTATCAGACAATTCATTTTGACTCATTTTCATTTAATGATGCTTTTTGCTGCTTTTTGAATTTTGAAAGCCTCAAACACATTTCTCAATTTTCCATATTAGTCAGCTTTTTAGGGTGAACTGTTTCTTTAAGTGAGATGCAAACTTTCCTTTTTTCACTAGAAGCTTCCAGACATGGGTTAGAGTTCGCTACAGTGATGTGTTCACTATTCTCCGTCCGCCATCAGACCGCAATATTTGTGCTCTGAGGCATAAAATCTCGGTGCTAAGTGCTTTATGGCTGACACCTAGAAACTGAGCATTGGTTCAGTGCAAGCGAGGGAGATTTCTACTTAAACATGTGCACAGGAACATGGCTGGTTATGGATTCTCAGAGCAGGTGCTGGGGCTCTGTGAAGATCACAGCTTTGGGCATATGCCTGTAACAAGACCTTCTCTTGGGGAGCAATAGAAGCCCACCGGGGAGTCTGTGACGGAAGAGATGTATATTTTTTCAAGTCGAGCTACAGAGAGGCAGTAAACAAAGCCAGGGATTTGGGGAGATCCGACAGAGGTTTCCCTCTCCTGCTCCAATTGGATCCCATTCCACATGAGCACTTATTCTCTCTCCATTTCGTTTTCTTTCTCGATCTCTCTCTCTGTTCCTATCTGGTCCCCAGTGGAATACACTCCAGTATTTATTTACCTCTGTGACGAACAGAGAGAAGGCGGAACCAGGCTCACATATTCAGGTTTTTTTTTAGCTTCACTTTGGACTGAATGAGTCGCTTGTGTGTTTGCTGGGATGCTGGTACACAACAGTGCACGAGTACATTAGTATATTTCCATCGGTTAGTCCCCAAGTTACCACAGTTGTGTCATTTCAAGCTAAGGTGTTTACTCCTAATTATACACACGCCACACATGAACTGAGAAATATTCAGTCAGTTGGTAGTAGAAGGGTTTGATGTTGGGCCACAGCTGACACTGTCATCCATCTCATGGTGGGATCAGTGGTGGTGAAGAGCCAGTGTGAAACAGAGAGAAACTCCTCCTCACACCTGCCAGTGAGCTGTAAACACAGACTCAATGTGTGAATGTTCCTTCAGCTACAGCTGATATACTGTTACCTCACTATAGTTCTCCTTCCTTCTCTTTATATGGAACTCCTCTATCCTCATGTCTTGTCTCTTCTCTTCCTAAATGTAAATGTAATTTATTTCTCTGATGGCAAAGCTGAATTTTCAGCAGCCATTACTTTAGTCTTCAGTGTCACATGATCTCTTCAGTCTCTCATCTTTCAGCTCTTTCATTATGAGTCATGTTTTTTACAGTATTCGTACCTAAGGATTCAACATCCTATTCTGTGCCAGCTGAATTACTGAGCAAGCTTGTTGCACCCAGAAAGTGAAACATATGGAGCTGTAATCATAACTGTTTACGGAAACTATTACAAGTGCTCGCTGACACGGAAGATATTGCAGTGATATGTACTACTACTTATTGGTACATATTTGCGTCTTGTGAAAAAGTTTCCAGAGGTATGTTTTCATCATGAGATCAGGTAGTGTTTTTCCTCATGTTTTCTTTTCATCTCATCTTGTCATGTGTTTGTCTCCTTTCTTCTTGCCACATTCTATTTCACTTCATTCTCTACTCATTTAATTTCCTTTCTCTTCTCTGACTCTCCTTTTCCCCCGTTGTCTCATTTCTCCACATCTCTAATTTTGTTTCTCTTTTTGTCTGTTCTCATGTCGTCTTAACTCTCCATGTCTCTTTTCTCTTCATTCTCTAGTAAAACACTCCAGCTCGTCTCGACTTTCCTTCTGTTTGCATGTTCAGAATATTCATCTCATTACATCAGCTATCCATTACCATGTTGGCGAACCTGTTCTGGTTTATGAGGACATTCATCTAAATGTAATTCTGAAATGCACTTTTTATAGAGAAGAGAAGTACGCCATCTCAAGGACACCACCTGTCACTCTCAGACTGATGTGCCATTTGAATTCAGCTTTACAAGAGAAAGCTAAGAAAATGAAAGGAAAAGTTGTCTGGCAGCTTGGTAATCCTTCTCCCTCTGTGTCTCTACTGAAGACAGGTCACAGACCTTTACAGCACATATCTAATTTGGAGATTTGGGAGTCTCTGAAGTGGTGGACTGGAGGAATGTTTCAGAGGTTTGAGAACTCTATTAGAATTCTGCAAATGAACAGTCTGCAGGGATGTTTTCAAGGACTCTGCAAGCATCAAAGCATTTAGAGAGAGAGAGGGAGGGAGAGAGAGAGAGAATGCATTAAGGTTGGATAGGTTAGATGAGAATTCAGGAGTCACCGATAAAGATATTCCTCATCTGCACTTCAGCACTGGAGCAAGACATGTCTAAAGATCAAACTCAGCTGTCAGGCTGACAAGACTTATTTACACTTATAGGCACAAGTCTGATCTCACCTGCACATTGTGTGGGCTTCACTGTTGTTTTAAATATAGACATATATTGATTTGTAAAATAATGATTTTGTAAAATAATATTCCAAGTTCAAAAGAAGTTAAATCACCAGCATAATATTAATTACTTTCATACAAAAAATTACTCACCCTAACGTACCAAACCTGTAAGGCCTTCGTTTATCTTTGGAACACAAATGAAGATATTTTTGATAAAATCTGAAAGCCTTCTGACCCTGAATAGACAGCAACACAATTTGCATGATCAGAAAGCTCTTGGATTTCATCAAAAATATCTTAATTTGTGTTCCGAAGATGAACAAAGACCTTACAGGTTTGGAATGACATGAGGGTGAGTAATTAATAACAGAATTTAACATTTTTAGGTGAACTATCCCTTTAACATTTACTTCCATTGTAAGAACCTCACTGTGACCTAGAATTCTTAGAAATTAGTGGAATTTATATATTTATTTAGTTAATTAATTGATTGAGCTTAACTTGTACTAAGCCCAGAACATTCGTCGTATGACTGTATTTCAGGCTTGTGCGCAGTTCAGAATTGAATTGAGAATGACTCCTAAATTCCAATTCAATTCTTAAATTTGAATTGAATTTGAATTGATGTCAAAAACAGGATCTAGAATTACAATTAGAATTTGAATTAAAGGAAGCAGAATTGCAATTCAATACAAATTCAATGAAATTCATATACATAAGTGAAGTGTTTAACAATGAAGCTTTACAATATATGTCAGATATGATTTCATTACATATTCTATAAATGATATTAGTTTGAACTACTTGTACAGATTACATTGTGTTATTTGATTACTTTGAAATGAAACATTGAGGGAGTAATTTATTTCAAGAATTTGATCATTATCTATATGTTGGAACAAAATGTATGCAGGGTTGAGGAGCGACTAGTTATGTGTAATGAAATTATGCTATTGAATTACAAAATTAATGTAATTGTATGTGAGATTCAACACATTCTTTCTGTTGTATGACTGTGTGGAATGTCTTTGAATTGCCATGAATTTAATTCCACTTCCTGTCATTCCAACTCCAATTCAAATTCAACTTCCTGTGGGTCGGAGTCAATTCAATTCAAATTCCAACTCATGAATTGAATGGCGGCCAATTCTGAAATTCTGAATTGTGCACAAGCCTGCTGTATTTTTTCTTATACCTGTAGGTTAATGTATTATATTCATATTCATATTCATATTCCACATAGAAAATATTAATATTCCATGTAGAAAGCAGCTGTCGTAGATGAATACTGCAACAACAACACAATTCATTTTATATTATTAATCTGCAGTCAAAGTTAGTTTTTCTATAGAATAGCTGGCTTATGTAATATGCCTTCCTCCATTTTAAGTTCTTTTACTGGTTCCTTGTTCTTCTTTTTGTTTAAATTTTGCTCACAGCTGGCCAATCAGAATCTAGAAGTGTTCTTAGTGTAGAGAGCATTGTAACGGCACACATAAATATGTCCTATAGAGGGCGCCTTGTTCTTTCTTTCCAGGTTTCTTTCCCTGAAGGTATTCTTTTTTTTCTTCTGGTTGTTTCATACTTAACTTTTTGTTTTTCTTTATCCATTTTTCTGGCATGAGGCTCTGTGTTCGTAAAAAGGAGTGCGCTTATCCAGCGGAAATTTGGGTGGGAAACAATCAGACAATTGTGTTCTCGAGATTACGGTGCGGAAGAGAAAGATCTATGAGCTCTGTGTATGGTTTACATACATTAGAGAAAAGCACAAGTGACAAGGATTTTTTTTTTTTAAGCCAGCAAATTATACGTCATACTATTCTAAAGCTGTTGTAAGAACCCTTAGGGATTTGTTTCCATTGCGAGACTTGGAAAAAGAAAGCCAGGTTGAAAAAGAATAAGAAGGAGGGATGGCTGGTGAAAATAATACAAGATTTTTTTTTTTTTTTTTTTTGCCAGAGCAATCGGAAGGATATAGGAATTCTGTGCCAATGGTTAAGGTCAGGCCTGCTTATTCTCAGGATAAAGCACCACTGCAGGCGCTTGGCTGTCAGACAGACAACGGCCCTTTCTCTTTCTCTAAGATTCATGTGTGTGGAGAAAACCAATCCGCAAGGCTGTCAGCTGATTTTAGCTGCATGGTGCAGAAAAATCTGTTTTTAAGAACATATATTTTATGAACGACAATAAAACATGCTGAACGCCCTCTTTTCTCATTTTAGTGCTACACAAACTAAAACGAAAACTGCAACACTATATCAAACATTAAACCGAATTCGAATTACATAAAATGTGAAAAAATGACCCTATGAGATATCCAAGTTTTAGTGATGACGGATATATATAAAAAAAAAAAAAACATTTCAGAGTGAGATAAGAAAATTAATGAGATTGCACAGCATTTAAAATCGTTATCTCTCCTTTAAATGATGCATGTGTTTTAGGGCCTAATTTACACTTCAAAGTGTAAATCGGTTTTAGTGTTCTGTTTAAAAAGATGGTGTTTAGACTATTTTACCATACAGTATATTCTTCATTTCTGCTTTGTGTTTTGCTATTTACATGTAGTCTGATATCGCGATAAATCCCATTTTTCTTAGATGTGTAAAGGGATAGCTGACACAAAAATGAAAATTCTGTTGTTAATTATTCACCCTCATGTTGTTCCAAACCTGTAAGACTTTAATTTATTTTCGAAACACAAATTAAGATATTTTGGATGAAATCTAAGTGCTTTCTGACCCTGCATAAATAGCAACACAGCTGACACATTCAAGGCCCAGAAAGGTAAGGCTATTGCTAAAATAGTCCATGTGACATCAGTGATTCAACCTTAATTTCATGAAGCTACGAGAATACTTTTTGTGCGCAAACAAATTAAAAATATATATAGCTGCAAGCAGTGATTACTGGGGTTCAAGCGCTTTAAGGCATTTAAGCAAATATGGAAAAAACATATTGTTTAGCAAGCCTAAATACCACCAATCAATCAATGATTGAATTTTATTTATACATTTTTTGGCAAATACAGGTAATTCGCTATATAAATATGTTTTTATAATGCCAGCTGTGGTCCAATCCCCTTAAAACTTTGCATGCTTGTCTAGAATCACCTGTCACATGTGTTTAGCAGGTTTCATGAAGTTTTGAGTTTTCCTTTAGCTTTATAGGATTTTGGGTAAATTTGGATAGGCCCCTTTTCTAAACGATCCCATTATAGCTTCCCAAAGGAAATTTCTTCCAGATTGAGCGAAAAACCTAGAACTAGAACTAGAACAAAAAATCTGCGTGACACACAATTGTTTACGAACTTGAAAAGTGCGATATTGCCTCCCAGTGTCTGATTGCTTTCAAATTTCTCTCAGACCTTTGGGGCCGTTAGTCGAACAGGCCCACCAAGTTTAATTCCGATCGGCCTCTGTTAACCTTGTTTAACAGGTGCTCAAAATTCATTGGCCAATGGCTGCAATGTTTTTTGAGATACGCAATAGACTCTTGTGGCACTTTGGACCAAGACCATGCACACCGATTTTCGTGCTGATAGGACAAATGGTTGAGCAGTTATAACCATATTTTAATGTTTTTTCCCCTCTTACAGCGCAACTAAGTGGCCAAGCGCCATAATTTTCCACCTGTGACCACAGATTGAGCTCTTACATAAGTATTCTGAGCTTGGCGAAGATATCTCATTCCATTCAGGAGTTATAGGCATTTTACTAAAATTGGCCCTGCCCCTTTCAAACATTTTGCTGCCCTTTTGCGACGACAAGTCGAAAGTAATATTTTTTTTTTAATTATTGATATTCACTCTCCAGAGAATCTTTCTGCACTGGTTTGGTTCTGATTGGGCGAAAAACCAAAACGCAAAAGTAAGTTTAGCCAAAAAAATACCCGAAAATTTCTAATCTGAGGCGTGCATTTTGTCCAGCGTGAGCCAAGGATTACAACAACATTAAGCCTGTGAATGACAGTTTAGGAGTTTAAGCGATTTCTTACTTTTAATCACTGTAGCTCCCCCTCAGGTTGATTGGCGCTAGTCTTGGTCATGTTGTAGGGCGTGTGAGCCTTCCCTCCAAGTTTCAAGTCTCTACAACTTAAACCCCTACAACTACACGCTTAAATCCCTAATGATTTAATTCAATAAATTCCTCTCTTCTGTGTCAGTTCTGTCATGAATTCATATTGAAGACTGAAACAAAAGAGAAGAAATTGTTGCATAAAGTCAGCATTTTTGTTTTCTTTGCACACAAAAAGTATTCTCGTAGCTTCATAAAATTAATGTTGAACCACTGATGTCACATGGACTATTTTAACAATGTCCTTTCTGGGCCTTGAACATGTCAGTTGCATTACTGTCTATGCAGGCTCAGAAAGCTCTTGGATTTCATCAAAAATATCTTAATTTGTGTTCCGAAGACAAACAAAGGTTTACGGGTTTGGAACAACATGAGGGTGAGTAATTAATGACAAAATTTTCATTTTCGGGTGAACTATCCCTTTAATAGATAAAATCACTATTCACATTCTAAAGCTTTTTTATTGACTGCCATAATTATAACATACCTCCATTATAATTACATGGGCGTTATCAATGTTTCATCAGGCTTTGTGTACTTCTATCAAACTTTTAATTGTATCCAGCCCATTTAATTTACAATGCTAATGACTGCTACAATGTCAAAGATGTTTGCGAGCGAATTTCAAAGCATTAGACTAAACATTTTGTGTTTATCTTTACAATTATCTCCGCTCTCCACTGAAGTGAGTCACATGGATGACAAGACGCTTGTGTGGCTAGTGAAAAGCGGTCTAATAATCAGATCTGTGAAGGACAGGCAGACAGCAGAACGTGTGTGTTTACATAGCCCGAGTCACATGACGGCTCTCTGCATATGTGGCTAGTAGATTATGCTGCCGGGTGTCTGGGTAAAGATGGCTTCCTGTAGCCTGCTCTCCCTTCACATGTCTGGCGACAGTTCAGTGTGCCTGTCTGTCGTCAAACGCTCACCATGTTTATTTTCCCTCCTATGGAATGACATGTTTTCCTCTCTGCCGAACAGCAGCCGGGTTGGGTCTCGCTCGCACACGAGGCCCATATGCGTTCCTTCATCTTTATCAATGCTTGGCTGACTGGAGGACTCTCAAAACCGGATCGCTAATGAACCAGACCCTCCAGATCATAGCATGATCAGCTTTCCACTCACTCCCACCCTGTTTTTTTTCGAATCTTCCCAGCTGAAGTGATGTGACCGTAGGGCGTTGTTGGCCCGAACTATCCAGGCTTTGAGTCCTGGTCTGGTTAGTGGCTGGGAGGTGGGCTTCGGTTGTAAAAATAGGGAAAGAAAAACAGACAGAGAACAATGAGAACTGTAAAATGCAGTTTCGCCATGATGTGCTAGCCAGAGGCGCCTCCGCCCTGTGGTGACCAGACCCGACCCGTACTTCTGGTTCTGTCCCTCGCTGACATTTTCATGCAGGTCTTTAGTGAATTGGCAGACAGGCTCTGCCAACTTCTTTTCATAACTAGTATGTCGGGAGATACAATTAAAGTACAGTGCATTAATTTTTTGCTGCCATCAGGACATTGATTTAGCTGTCGGTGGGAATATACTCGCTCTTTCCTATTCCATCTTTCTCTCTCTTTCATAAAAACATGAATATAGCACCAGACTAAATTGTGAGAGGGTTTCATTTCAAAGGATATTCATTTGTTTGTGCAGCAGAGTTTGGGACAATTAGCTTGTCCCGAATGAAAGGAAAACACTGAATGTAAAACACATTACATAATAAAAAAAAGCTTCATGCACCAACCTCATTCACCACTGCTTGCATCCTATCTTTTAGTAGCTGTGCTAAAAATCCTTGTGCTAAACCAGGACATTAGACAATAAATTTGTATCTAGGTTAGATAGATAAGTAAATAAATAAATAAATAAATGTTTAAAATAAAGTCTAAAATTAGTTGATTTATTTATTTTATTTGCTGACAATATTAAGATAAATATGAAATATACTTATAATTAAAATAAAATCTGAAATGTATTTATTTATTAATTTATTTGCTGACAATATTTAGAGTATATGAGAGTTTAGGAAAAAAGTATAGAAATATGCTTTATACTTTAAATTAAATATTTTAAGTATATAAATATTTGAAATATATTGTTTTTTAATAAATAAAAAATTAATTACATACATTAATACATTTTTAAATATAAAGTATAAAGTATAGAAATATGCTTTATACTTTAAATTAAATATTTTAAGTATATAAATATTTGAAATATATTGTTTTTTAATAAATAAAAAATAAATTACATACATTAATACATTTTTAAAAATATATATAAAATGCATTGCATATAGGTAACACAAAAGAGAAGGGCTTTAAAAATATTTTAAATGTGGCTGATATATATAGAATAAGAGATAAACAAGATAAAATATAATTATAATTAAAATAAAAAAAATCTAAAATAATTTTTTGTAATTATATATTTGCTGAAAATTTTTAGAAAGAGCATTTGAAGTATATACTTTTTAAAATGAATTATTTTGAGTATATATATATATATATTTGAAATATGTTTTTTAAATAAATAAAAATAAATTACATACATTAATACATTATAAAGATGCATTAAATGCATTACATATAGGTAACACAAAAGAGAAGGACTTTGAAATAATTGCAAATGTGTCTGATAAAATATATAGAATAAGAGATAAACCAGATAAAATATAATTATAATTAAAATAAAAAAAATCTAAAATAAACGTTTGTAATTATTTATTTGCTGACAATTTTTAGAAAGAGCATTTGAAGTATATACTTTTTTTAAATGAATTATTTTGAGTATATATATATATATATATATCCCTCTGGGGCCTGAGGGTGTTTTAAGGCCCTGAAGAAGTTTGACATGCCCTGACATTTGTTGTTTTTTCAGTATCTTAAAAACATTTTAATGGCTAAAGTCTGATTACATTGTAATCAGCACATATTGGGCTACAATAATATGTAAGCAACATTAATGTACATGGTTGTGTTTTTGAGAAAACTACGTTTATGCGTGGTTAGTGAAAAACTAAAGTTTTGAAGTCACTGAAATAAGGTCATGAAACACATACAGGCCATTTGTTTACAAGACTTTTGAGAATTGTATGGAGTAGGCTAGAATTTTATCAACCAAATGATGTGAAAATCATCTCGTTCACTCGTTCAGAAAAAACAATATATTGATGTAAATTTTCTAAAACATGTTTTGTGATCGAAAGGGATTATTCATAGGTGTGGCAATGGCCCATGAATATTTAGCAATTCACACCTGAAAGACAAAAGAGCCCTCCCTAATGGCCCCATCAACGACTGACTTGACTAGCAGAAGAAGAAACAATGTGAGAAGATTCAAAAAAATCGTTTTTTAGATTATTTGTATTTTATTTACAACACAGTATAATCAAAACATACATAATGAAGGTCAAAGACACAATATTGAGCTCCCTCATCTAACCACACAGATGTGCACAGACAGACAGATCTGTATTTGTACTGTATTTTTATCTGTATCATCTGAAGTTTGTACAGCGCTCTCAGAGGAAAACAGTTTGAAGAGACTCAAGGAAAGGACAGCAAGATTCATCTGTTGAGCAGGTTTCTGAGCACTAAAAACAACAAAAGCAAAACATCTGTGAGCCTATTCATATTAGGAGCATCTATAATAAATAAATACACACACATACACTACCAGGCAAAGGTTTGGACACACTTCCCTTTACAGGGGAATAACTGGTATATAGTATATAGTCATAGATTCTAGCATTTGTACTAATGTAAAAAAGGACATGTAATATCTGAGAAACTAATAATTATCGTTTAGCACTATATTACTAATAAACGTGATGTAAACATACATTCAGTGTAAGCACACATATTACTTTTACACCCTACTGTTATACAATAAAATAAATAAATAAATAAGTATGATTCTACGGTCATAAACATATCGTCATAAATGCATCTCACAGTCATAATCACATCGTTTTTCTAGAACATTATAAATATCCTGGCATCTGAGAGATGCAATGCAATCAAACGTACTTCATAATGTTTCATTTGATAAAGTCAGGAATTTTAGTTTGGAATAAGTCTAACTAGTAAAATGTGTACACGTTTTGTCAAAGTAAATAACAGCGAAAGCTAGTAGGAAAATGAAAGTAAGACTTACTCATGTAAATGTCTCCTCCTGCTGGGTTTGCATTGCATCGCGTCCTTCTTGTGATCGTGGTAAATATAAGTCTTATTCCTCACAGCATATCTTCATTCAGAAACAAACTGTAACCAAGATGAACTTGAAGTCATGTTGCTTTGTTTCGGTGATGTGGGAGTTTCCTCGCGTACAGATACTCCGGTCCTTGCCGCGCTTGTGGCACATGGCTAATTTGCATATCTAAAGGAATTTCGCAATAGTGGGCGCGGTCACATTAGAGATAATTAGTTGGAACTGGATAGACTAGACATCTCCTTGGTTTCATATAGATTAATTTATCACAGATTATTTGTTTTTGATCAAACTTACTTCATTTAAAAGCATAAATCTCAAGCTTTCAGTAGATACCACTTTTCTGTTTGTGTGCTGAGTATTCACCAAGTTTGAATGATTTAAGTGACGCATTTCTAAAAGCAGTTCGCGGAGACAGAGAAAACAGAAATCACCCTGTTTGTTTTCTTTATTCTAAATAAAAAAGCACAACTTTCTGCTGTTCTTGTGAGTGTGCACAAATAAAAGTACACACTTTACAGTTTCCAATGATG